>NC_135973.1:10705908-11005908 GCF_053455715.1 Rhinoraja longicauda
AGAGGGGGGGGAGAGAGAGGGGGGGAGAGAGAGGGGGGGAGAGAGAGGGGGGGAGAGAGAGGGGGGAGAGAGAGGGGGGAGAGAGGGGGGAGAGAGAGGGGGGAGAGAGAGGGGGGGAGAGAGGGGGGGAGAGAGGGGGGGAGAGAGGGGGGGGAGAGAGGGGGGGGAGAGAGGGGGGGGAGAGAGGGGGGGGAGAGAGAGGGGGGGGGAGAGAGAGGGGGGGAGAGAGAGGCGAGAGGGGGGAGAGAGAGAGAGGGGGGGGGAGAGAGGGGGGAGAGAGAGAGAGGGGGGAGAGAGAGAGAGGGGGGAGAGAGAGAGAGGGGGGAGGGAGAGGGGGGGGAGAGAGAGAGGGGGGAGGGAGAGGGGGGGAGAGAGAGAGGGGGGAGGGAGAGAGAGAGAGAGGGAGGGAGAGAGGGGGGGAGGGAGAGAGGGAGAGAGGGAGGGAGAGAGGGGGGAGAGGGAGGGAGAGAGGGAGGGAGAGAGGGAGGGAGAGAGGGGGGGGAGAGGGGGAGAGAGGGGGGGAGAGAGGGGGGGGGGAGAGAGGGGGGGGGAGAGGGGGGAGGGGAGAGAGGGGGGAGAGTGGGGGGGGAGAGAGGGGGGGGAGAGAGGGGGGGGAGAGAGGGGGGGGGAGAGAGGGGGGGAGAGGGGGGGGGAGAGAGGGGGGGGGGAGAGGGGGGGGGAGAGGGGGGGGGAGAGAGGGGGGGGGGAGAGAGGGGGGGGGAGAGGGGGGGGGAGAGAGGGGGGGGAGAGGGGGGGGGGAGAGAGGGGGGGGGAGAGGGGGGGGAGAGAGGGGGGAGAGAGAGGGGAGAGAGAGAGAGAGAGGGGGGGGAGAGAGAGAGAGAGAGGGGGGGAGAGAGAGAGAGGGGGGGGGAGAGAGAGAGAGAGGGGGGGAGGGAGAGAGGGAGGGGGAGGGAGAGGGAGGGAGAGAGGGAGGGGGGAGGGGAGAGAGGGAGGGGGAGGGAGAGAGAGAGGGGGGGGAGAGAGTGAGAGAGGGGGGGAGAGAGAGAGAGGGGGGAGGGAGAGAGGGAGGGAGAGAGGGAGGGGGGGAGGGAGAGAGGGGGGGAGGGAGAGAGGGAGGGGGGAGGGAGAGAGAGAGAGGGGGGGAGAGAGAGAGGGGGGGAGAGGGAGGGGGGAGGGAGGAGGGAGGGGGGAGGAAGAGGGAGGGGGAGGGAGAGAGGGAGGGGGGAGGAGGGAGGGACGTGCCTGCAGGACACCGATACGTGAAGCTGCCCCCCGCCCATGCCCCACAGGCCCACTCACGCTCCATGCCGCCGGTCGGGGCGCGGGGCTCCCCCAGCCTCGGGGCCGCCCGCCTCCAACTTCCGGCCGCGCTGCTGGTTGCGCCGGTAACGGGGGAGAGGCAACGGCGAATCGGAGCGCGCTTCCGGCACCTTCGCTGCCTGGGCAACCGAGGAAGGCGGCCTGGTCAGCGGCCCCGCGCGCGCTCCACGCTCCGGCCCCGCGCACGCTCCGGCCCCGCGCACGCTCCGGCCCCGCGCACGCTCCGGCCCCGCGCACGCTCCGACCCCCGCGCACGCTCACTCTCCGGCCCCCCCGCATTCGCTGCCTGGCAACCGAGGAGAGCGGCCTTGTCTGGTCTGCAGCCCCCGGGCTCCACGCTCCCGTCACCGGGGCCCTGCACCTTCGCTGCCTGGCGGCCGACCCGCCCCCCCCCCCCGGGCCCCGCACTCCGGCTCCAGTCACCGAGCCCCGTGCTCCAGACTGTGCGTGGCCCCAGGCTTTCCTATGCCCCGGCGGCGTCTCCTGCAACCGACCTGAAGGACGCGGGAGGACCCTGGTTGCTGGAGTAACTCAAAGTGGGTCAGGCAGCAGCATCAGCATCATCGTTGAAGAACACGGAGACAAGTACCATGTGTAGGAAGGAACTGAACTGCAGATGCTGCTTTACACCGAAGATAGACACAGGATGCTGGAGTAACTCAACGGGACAGGCAGCATCTCTGGAGAGAAGTCTAGACCCGAAACGTCACCCATTCCTTCTCTCCGGAGATGCTGCCTGTCCCGCTGAGTTACTCCAGCATTTGTGACTGTCTATCTTCGGACATGCACCATCGGTCAGGCGGTATTTATTCACAAAATGCTGGAGTAACTCAGTAGATCAGGAGAGAAGGAATGGGTGACGTTTCGGGTCGAGACCCTTCTTCAGACTAATGGTCTCGACCCGAAACGTCACCCATTCCTTCTCTCCTGAGATGCTGCCTGACCTGCTGAGTTACTCCGGCATTTGTGAATAAATACCTTCGATTTGTTCAAGCATCTGCAGTTATTTCCTTACACATCCTGGGTCAGGCGCCTTTTTAAATCGAGGAGAGCCTGAAGAAGGGACCTGACCTCGTCACCTCCCTATACTCCTGCTCCAGAGATGCTGCCCGACCCACTGAGCCTCTCCAGCCCTCCCCAGTCTTTTTTCGAGTTATATTAAGGATTATGGAAACTCTCAGGTGAAGAAACCAAACAGCATCGCCCCAGCAATGAAGATGCAACGAAGAAAGCAACCTGTAACACCATCGGTTAGATACATTTTATGCTAACTTGTTTATAAGTTATTTCTGGGATCTTCTTTCCCTGTTTTTTTGTTTATGTAAGGCTATGACAAATCCTACCAACATTCCCAAATTCTTTTGGATCAAGGCAGTACATCCTACCCCAATAATTGCCTTATTAATTTTAAAAAAACAGTTTCAGTGTCCTTCGAGCAGGAGTCCAGCTTGGAAACCAAGGGAATCTTAATATTTTACACATTGAGCCGGAGCACAAGTTAATCCCTTTACAGTATAAATACAAAACAAATCAAGGGTTATATGGAGATGACAGGAGAATGAGGTTGTGGGGGAAAGATAGATCAATGGTTTAATGGGGAGTATTCTCGATGGCCTACTTCTACTTCTATGACTTATGAAATGATAAATCGAATTTCATGTAGCAAACCACATCATATCTGTTCCTAAATTACTACAGAGAATATAAAAAATCAGAGGTAGGTTACTGTTTAAATTAAATGAGTATTTTCCACTTGCTTTTCAATTCTCTTCATCTCTTCCAGACTTTTCCTTTGCTAAACCTGTTTTTGAGACATTTTCACCACCTTTACTGAACTAGATTCCTCACCTAAACCGTTCTCATTTCATGCACAACTGAGAGACTTCAGACTCACAGCAAAGACTTCAAGACTCCCAGACACACCTCCAGGTCTTTTCTCCTCTTATAGCCCTTCCATTGAGACTGAAAAGGCTCCAATGTCGTGACTGGGAGTTTGATCCGCTGCCTATTCAGCTTGAAGCTGCCATTCACTCAGCGCCCCGAACACATGGATGGGCCGAAGGAGGGGATGATCTCCCACATGCTGCTCACACTCGACACCCCCATCTCTGCCAGGAGTTTCTCCAACTGAACAAACGGCATCCACAACGCCGACACCGGGCGCACCCGCCGTTCACGGTGCAGCGGGCAAACAGGCTTGCGGATCAAAAATGTTATCACATTTATATTCAAACACTTAAATAGGAACGACAGGGATTAGTGTAGAAGGATGTGATGGCCTGTTTTTTACTTACAATGCTATGACTATATGCAGCATAACAGAAGTAAACAGAAGACCTACTGTTGAGACTAAAGACGATACTCTGGTCCAAACAAAGAGGGCTTCTTTTACCACTTCTAAATACAATCTGAGCCTCTCTCGAATGAAATAAATTGTGGCCACCGCAAACAGTGCAAGTCTTTTTTTTACAAACTTTTCCATGAAACCACACCAGATTCACAAAGGCAGAGATGTCTGCAGCATCGTTAACAATTTGTGCAGGATGTAATACACTCTCAGACTACTTGGAAATACGTAGCATTCTCAGCGGTTTGTCTGCATTGTCATCAAAAGGGGTTAAAAACAGATATGAGTGATCTTTGTGTGCAGACTACTTGTTATTGTTCGAATAGGTTTCAAATTTGTGGACCAATTTTGAAAGAAAACCCTTAGATTATTAATGCCCTCAAAGAATTAAAATCTTTTATGTAAAAACTTTTGAATGGAATGGGATACTTTATTGTCACATGTGACAAGGCACAGTGAAATTCTTTGCTTGCATGCCCAAGGTATACAAATAGTCGCCCATAAAGGGCGCTTACAGTACATATGCGCCAGGTCGCCCTTTGTTCTTCCCCCCTCCCCCCTCGCTCACGGCAGTCCCCCCCACGCCGGGTCCTCCATTGTTCTTCCCCCTCCCTCCTGATGGTCCCCCATGCCAGGTCCCCATCATTCATCATTCTTCCCCCTCCCTCATGGCAGTTCGCCCACAGTTACAAAGTATCCCCCCGCCGGCTCCTTTGTTCTCTCTTCCCCCCCCCCCCCCCCCATTCCCCACTCCGGGTCATCCATTGTTCTCTTCCCCACCCTCCTGGCGGTCCCCCATGCCAGCTCCTCCATTGTTCTTCCCCCCCCCCTCCATGGTGCCTCGTGCCCTCATCGACTGCCGACCGCAGGTCGACCCGCAGACACTCACCGACCCATGATGCTTCACCGCCACCGGAGGTCCTGTCAGGAGACCCCACCCTCAATGCTGCCACCGCCAAGGCTGTGGTGGAGCCTTTTATAGCCTTTTGCAGTGGACACTTTTATAGTTTCTGTCCCATCATGGATTGCAGATGAAAAAGTGGATCAAGTAGTTCAGGTGGTTGAAGAGTTTACTGATTATCAAACAATGAAAGACAGCTTTTTAATCATCCACATGGAATTGACTGACATTGACCTGCTGAATTACTCCACTACTTTGTTCTGGAATCCAGCATCTACAGTTCCTTCTGGCTTCTTGCCGACAAATGTTATCATTGAGTATTGTGTCTGGCGTTCCACTTAGTGTGATCAGAGTTTGTTGGATGTATAAAGTTGGTATCTCTTAAGTAAGCATGTAAAGGACAGTAGTCATATGATGAACAGCTTCTGTTTCATCATGTTGAGGGGCAGGAAATTTTGTTCTCTTCTAGGGCGGCACGTTGGCACAGTGGTAAAGCTGCTGCCTTATAGCGCCAGAAACCGGGGTTCGATCCTGACCTCGGGTGCTGTCTGTATGGAGTTTGTAATTTCTTTCTTTCGTCTTTGGAGTGTGGGAGGAAACCGAAGCACCCAGAGAAAACCCATGCAGTCACAGGAAGAACGTACAAACTCCATACAGGTTTGTAGGTTAATTGACTTCTGTGAAGCGTAAATTGTCCATAGTGTGTAGGATAGTACAAATGTACAGGATGATCACTGAATGGTGCGCAATAGGTGGGTCAAAGGGCCTGTTTTCATGCTGTATTTCTAAGTCTAAGTCCCTAAGTTTAGGTCTAGAATTAAGCATATAAAGGACAGTGGTTATCTGACGAACAGCTTCCATTTCATCATATTGACAGGAGGGGAATTCTGTTATTTTCTATTTGTAAAAGGAGATAGCCAAGTCATCCTGTATTTGAATTATGATTAAATGCAACTAGTCACTTTTTGTGCAGTTTAAAGCCAGATCATTTCTGCGTGGGATTTTCAAATAGGTGCCTATTCTGAATGTTACAGGAAATCCAGCTACAGTGAAGTTCAGGGATACCAATGAAAGGCTTATCAATGTATCTGAGAAGCCCTGTTTGGCTAAACCTCAAACATTTTGGTAATCCACAATTATCCTTTTACAAACCAATGCTAGTTTAGAACATGAATTTTTCTTGGTGAATGAAAAGAAAACTGAATAAAAAGTGCCTTATCTCTGATCAAGTGCATGGTGAATATGTTTAAAATCAATAGCAGTCATTCTATTCAATGTGAATATCAAGCATTAGACAAAACAACCAAACAACCAGCTATCAAGGCAGGGGCAAATGCGACAACATCCAGATCACATATTGACAAAGATAGTCCTTTTAACCTTCCTTCTTTATTTTCCCGACACATTTGTCCAACAAGGAAAATAGTGCAGAATATTAGCCAGATTTTTTTCTGTTAAATTTCAATAGGTCAGCTTAATCTAAAATGTCCTAAGCATGCATGCCATCGCTTCCTATAAGACAAACTCAAGTAGTAGCTCAAGTGACAGTGGTGCATCACTTCCGGATGAACTCAATGCTTTCAATGCTCACTTCAAAAGGGAGGACACTCTGATGTACCTTCTCGGGCCCTCCACAGCCCTTGATATTGGCAACCCCTAGAATAAATCACTCAGTATGGTAAAGTCATATAGCACGGAACCAGGCCCTTCACCAAAGCGAGTCCTTGCCATCAAGCATCTACACTAATCCCATTTTATTTTCCCCACTTTCCGAACAACACTCCCCGATACTGCACCATCCACCTGCACATAAGGGGTGATTTATAGAAGCCAGTTAGCCTACTAATCCACACAAAAGATCACAAAGTGTTGAAATAACAATAGACAATAGACAATAGGTGCAGGAGGAGGCTATTTGGCCCTTCGAGCCTGCACCGCCATTCAATGTGATCATGGCTGATCATTCTCAATCAGTACCCCGTTCCTGCCTTCTCCCCATACCCCCTGACTCCGCTATCCTTAAGAGCTCTATCTAGCTCTCTCTTGAATGCATTCAGAAAATTGGCCTCCACTGCCTTCTGAGGCAGAGAATTCCACAGATTCACAACTCTCTGACTGAAAAAGTTTTTCCTCATCTCCGTTCTAAATGGCCTACCCCTTATTCATAAACTGTGGCCCCTTGTTCTGGACTCCCCCAACATTGGGAACATGTTTAAGAAAATAACTGCAGATGCTGGTACAAATCGATTTATTCACAAAATGCTGGAGTAACTCAGCAGGTCAGGCAGCATCTCGGGAGAGAAGGAATGGGTGACGTTTCGGGTCGAGACCCTTCTTCAGACTGATGTCGGGGGTGGGACAAAGGAAGGATATAGGTGGAGACAGGAAGATAGAGGGAGATCTGGGAAGGAGGAGGGGAAGGGAGGGACAGAGGAGCTATCTGAAGTTGGAGAAGTCGACGTTCATACCACCGGGCCGCAAACTGCCCAGGCGAAATATGAGGTGCTGCTCCTCCAATTTCCGGCGGGCCTCACTATGGCACTGGAGGAGGCCCATGACAGAGAGGTCAGACTGGGAATGGGAGGGGGAGTTAAAGTGCTGGGCCACCGGGAGATCAGTTGCGTTAATGCGGACCGAGCGCAGGTGTTCAGCGAAGCGATCGCCGAGCCTGCGCTTGGTTTCGCCGATATAGATAAGTTGTCATCTAGAGCAGCGGATGCAATAGATGAGGTTGGAGGAGGTGCAGGTGAACCTCTGTCTCATCTGGAAAGACTGTTTGGGTCCTTTGATGGAGTTGAGGGGGGAGGTAAAGGGACAGGTGTTGCATCTCGTGCGGTTGCAAGGGAAAGTGCCCGGGGTTAGGGTGGTTTGGGTAGGAAGGGACGAGTGGACCAGGGAGTTGCGGAGGGAACGGTCTCTGCGGAACACAGAGAGGGGAGGGGATGGGAAGATATGGCCAGTGGTGGGGTCCCGTTGTAGGTGACGGAAATGTTGGTGGATGATATGTTGGATCCGCTGGCTGGTGGGGTGGAAGGTGAGAACGAGGGGGATCCTGTCCTTGTTGCGAGTGGGGGGATGGGGAGCAAGAGCGGAGCTGCGGGATGTAGAAGAGACCCTAGTGAGAGCCTCATCTATAATGGAGGAGGGGAAGCCCCGTTTTCTGAAAAACGAGGACATCTCGGAAGCCCTAGTCTGAAACACCTCATCCCGGGCGCAGATGCGGCGTAGACGGAGGAATTGGGAGTAGGGAATAGACTTTTTGCAGGGGACCGGGTGGGAAGAAGTGTAGTCCAGATAGCTGTGCGAGTCGGTGGGCTTGTAATAAATGTCCGTCACTAGTTTTTCTCCTGTGATGGAGATGGTGAGGTCCAGAAACGGGAGGGAGATGTCAGAGATAGTCCAGGTATATTTAAGGGCAGAATGGAAATTGGAGGTGAAGTGTATGAAGTCAGTGAGTTCTGCATGGGTGCAAGAGGTAGCACCAATGCAGTCGTCGATGTAGCGGAGGTAGAGTTCGGGGATGGGGCCAGTGTACGTCTGGAACAGGGATTGTTCGACGTACCCGACAAAGAGGCAGGCGTAGCTAGGGCCCATGCGAGTGCTCATAGCTACGCCTCTGGTTTGGAGGAAGTGGGAGGAGTCAAAGGAGAAGTTGTTGAGGGTAAGAACCAGCTCTGCTAGGCGGAGGAGAGTGTTGGTCGATGGGGATTGGCTGGTTCTACGGTCGAGGAAGAAACGGAGGGCTTCGAGACCATCCTTGTGGGGGATGGAAGTGTAGAGTGACTGGACATCCATGGTGAAAATGAGGGAGTGGGGGCCTGGGAACCGGAAGTTATCCAGGAGATGGAGAGCGTGTGAGGTGTCTTGGACGTAGGTGGGGAGGGATTTAACCAGGGGGGATAGGATGGAGTCGAGGTAGGTAGAGATAAGTTCGGTGGGGCATGAGCAGGCAGAGACAATGGGTCTGCCGGGACAGTTGTGTTTGTGGATTTTGGGTAGGAGGTAGAATCGGGCCGTGCGGGGCTGGGGAACTATGAGATTGGAGGCACTGAGGGGTAGATCGCCGGAGTTGGTGAGGTCGGTGATGGCCTACTACCCCCACTAGAACTTTTTATCTCAAACTGCCGGCGTGACATCAGCCGCCTCAAATTTTCCACTCCCCTGACTAACTCCAACCTCTCCCCTCCTGAACGTGCAGCCCTCCACTCACTCCGCAACAACCCGGACTTAATAATTAAACCCGCTGACAAGGGAGGGGCTGTGGTAGTCTGGTGTGCTGACCTCTACCGCACCGAGGCCAGACGACAACTATCAGACACCTCTTCCTACCTATCCCTGGACCATGACCCCACCGATAAACACCAGACCTTCATCAGCAGCACCATCACCGACCTCCTCCAACCTCATCTATTGCATCCGCTGCTCTAGATGTCAACTTATCTATATCGGCGAAACCAAGCGCAGGCTCGGCAATCGCTTCGCTGAACACCTGCGCTCGGTCCGCATTAACGCAACTGATCTCCCGGTGGCCCAGCACTTTAACTCCCCCTCCCATTCCCAGTCTGACCTCTCTGTCATGGGCCTCCTCCAGTGCCATAGTGAGGCCCGCCGGAAATTGGAGGAGCAGCACCTCATATTTCGCCTGGGCAGTTTGCGGTCCGGTGGTATGAACGTCGACTTCTCCAACTTCAGATAGCTCCTCTGTCCCTCCCTTCCCCTCCTCCTTCCCAGATCTCCCTCTATCTTCCTGTCTCCACCTATATCCTTCTTTTGTCCCACCCCCGACATCAGTCTGAAGAAGGGTCTCGACCCGAAACGTCACCCATTCCTTCTCTCCCGAGATGCTGCCTGACCTGCTGAGTTACTCCAGCATTTTGTGAATAATTGGGAACATGTTTCCTGCCTCTAACGTGTCCAACCCCTTAATAATCTTATACGTTTCAATAAGATCTCCTCTCATCCTTCTAAATTCCAGTGTATACAAGCCTAGTCGCTCCTATAACTTAGGGGGTCAAGTAGCATCTCCAGGCTACATGGACAGATCATGCTTCGGGTCGGGACCCTTCTTCAGACTAGCATCTGCATCCAGCACCTGCAGTTTGTTGTGTCTACCAATCCACATATCGTTGCAACGTGGGATAAAAGTGGAGAACCTCGGGGAAATCCAGGCAATCACAAGGAGAACGTGCAGACTCCACACAGACCGCACTGGAAGTCAGAACTGAACTGATGACTGGAGCTCAGAGGCAGCAGCTACACCGGTTTGTTTTTCCCTGTTGTTGTAATTGGTTGTGGCTTGGGTGGCTCATAGTTAGTGTGTTTCACTGATGCAGCTAATAGTCACATTGAATAGAATGCTAAACATATTTAGTGTACGGTGAAGAGCATATTGATGGGTTGCATCATGGCCTGGTTCAGCAACTCAAACGCCCAGGAACGAACAAGATTGCAAAAAAGTGGTGAACAGTGCCCAGTCTATTACGGGTACTGACCTCCCCACCATGCCTCACAAATGCAGGCAGCATCATCAGAGACTCACACCACCCTGGCCATGCTCTCATTTCACTCCTGCCATCGTGAAGAAGGTATAGGAGACTGAAAACTCTAACGTTCAGGTTCAGGAACAGCTTCTTCCCTACAATCATCAGGCTATTAAACACTACAACCTCCAATTAGGCTCTGAACTACATAGACCTGGGGACATTATTGTTGACTTTGCCCTACTATAGTCGATTTATGTGTCTGCTTGTTTATTTTTATATATACTGAACTTTGTTTTTATTTTTTATTATGGGTTTTACAGAATAATGTGTTTAACATGTCTTGTGCTGCTGCAAGTAAAAATGTTATTGTTCCGTTTCAGGACATGATACAATAAAACACTCTTGACTGCACTTAGCCAGAGGCAGCAAGGTAGTCTTCAAGAATAGTAGGAAAGTCACTACATCAAGCTAGTAAAGATGCTGTGAGTGGAATGGAAATATGCAATGAACATTTATCCAGTTGGGCCCATCCATGTTTCAGGTGGATTATGGCTTATCTGTACTCACCCACATAATCTTTAATACTCTGGCCACACAAAAATCTATAAAGTTTAGATTTGCCATTTTGAATTGGGTTAGTTTCAGGAGCTTATTTGAGGAAGAGTTTCAGATTTCCATTATCTCTTGCATGAACAGTTGCAAGGGACATCACACCTGACCAAGCTTGATCTTATTTTATGCTACCTACCTGTCAGGTCCAGCAATATCATTCTATCTATCCTACCTATTGTTTGATCATCTTAAATATTTCTATTATATTGGCTCACAGTTTTATACACTCGGACAGGAAATCTAAGCCACTTTCTGAAACCTTATTTTTAGAATTTAACCCTTTAAGGCTCCTTATCACCAGTGAAAGGTATTTATTCACAAAATGCTGGAATAACTCAGCAGGTCAGGCAGCATCTCGGGAGAGAAGGAATGGGCGACGTTTCGGGTCGAGACCCTTCTTCAGACTGATGTCAGGGGGACGGTACAAAGGAAGGATATAGGTGGAGACAGGAAGATAGAGGGAGATCTGGGAAGGGGAGGGGAAGAGAGGGACAGAAGAACTATCTGAATCAGTATATCTTCCACTCCAAAGTTACCCCATTCAGTTGATGTGTACTCACACCTACTTTTAGTCCCATTTAAATCATACTATTTTGTTTAAAACCTTGGTTCTGTTAAAGGGATGGATAAAGACAGCGAAGGCAAAGACAATGATAACACACTTTCCCTCATGAGGAAGACCACAGAATCAAGTGACACACAGAAGCACCCTGTATTTATAGAATAATCCAGGATGAAGCTGACAAGCTAATGGAAATGTTGAATCTTTTTGAAGAGCCGAATATAAATTTGGAATTTTGGTACACTGTGATTCATTACAGCTGTCGTACCGTAGAACAATAAGCTCATTATTGTAGAGGCACAAGGAACTGCAGATATTGGAATCTTGAATAAAACACAAAATGCTGGAGTAACTCAGTGGGTCAAGCAGCAACTGTGGAGGAAATGGGCTGACGACATTTCAGGCCGGGACCTTGCAACGTCTGGCTATTCCCTCCACAGATGCTGGGTGTAAGGAGGAACTGCAGATGCTGGTTTAAACCAAAGATCGACACAAAAAGCTGGAGTAACTCAGCGGGACAGGCAGCATCTCTGGAGAGAAAGAATGGGTGACGTTTCCGATCAGCATCTCTGGAGAAAAGGACCTTCTTCAGACTGAGAGTCAGGGGAAAGGGAAATGAGAGATATAGACGGTGATGCATATTTAGATATAGAACAAATGAATTAAACGTTTTGCATATCTTTCATTTATTTGTTCTATATGTCTCTACATCGTCAATGTCTCTTGTTTTCCTTTACTCTGACTCTCAGTCTGAAGAAGGGTCTCGATCCAAAATGCCACCTATTCCTTTTCTCCAGACAAGCTGTCTGCCCACTGAGTAACTCCAACTTTTTGTGTCTACCCTCCACTGATGCTGCCTGAACCACTGCGTTCCTCCAGCACTTTGTGTTGTGCTCCCTGTTGTAACTGATGTGCTGCCATTTTCCAATAGATGGCACCCTTGGTTCAAAAGAGTGCTATAAACCTGTGTTCACGTCCATTAAAAAACATTCACCAATGAAAAAGGTTGTTCTGTTTTAATAAACCGCACTTCCACTTAATCTTATAAAAGCTTTTCATAACTGACTTTCCGAAGTAACAATATTTTTTCCAAATTTGCCTATTTATCAATTTTAACTAGTGAAAACTGAATACCTTTAGCCAGTGGAGAACGATCAGTTGTTTGATATAAAAGGATACCAAGTTGAATTAAATACTTATAGTATTTTAATGGAGCCATTAATCTATTCATTTTAAGCAGGCAAACTCCTTTTTTAGATTAAATTTGGAATAATTCTTAGCCTAAGAATTGAATTTCATTTATTTTTAGACTGATAAAACATCACTGCATTCAACACCAAATAGGCTCCAGTAAAAAAGATCACACAATTGATCAAAAGAGATTTGCAACAACATTTGGTGTGAATTACATCTATAAATAAAATGTTAAAACAAGACCTAAGCTGATCCAAACCAGGCTTTATTGAATACACTGTTGTCCAGCAATCACAGAAGGGCTTGCAGCCTGAAACGCACACTCCCCATAGCAACCAGAGTGCAGCACCAATAATTATGCTGACACCAATGTAACTACACTCACACAAACTGTTAATCATACAAGTCGTTACTCCACCCATACCTCCACGCACATCATTTTCCCCATCCACCCCTCTCCTTAACTCATCATCGATATATAGTAAACTCTCATTATAATGGACCATGGGGGGGAGGGGGGGTTGGTGTACGTTATTGCCAATTGTCCGCTATACCTGGGTAAGGGAGGAAAATATTAACTGGTTTAACCCAGAAGAAATGCGGTGGGAAGAAATGTGGTGCTGGAGGGAAGGAGGGTTAAACCATGGGGAATTCACAGGCCCCATGGTGCATGGGAATGGGCCCGGTTCTCACGCCAACTTCATGCTGCTCGCTCTCTACGCTCCCACATGGCGCCAGCTTGTCGGGCCACCTGGAGGAAGTGGGGGACGGTGTAACGTGAGCCTGGCATTGTTACCATGCGAACAAGGCAGGTGTTGCCAGGGTGCCATGCAGGTGCAGTGTCACACACGCTGCCGCTGCATTCAATACACCGGGGCCTCGCTTTGTTGCAGTCGCTGCAAAGCCCGTGCCCAATGCAACGCTCTTATAGAGGGTTTTACTGCTCATTCTCGCCCCGCCTCCCTTCCACTGCCCGCCAACCGCCACCATGAATGGACGCCTCGGTCCGCTAAAAACCAAAATCCATTTTTAAAAAGGTCTGTAATAACAATTGTAGACCGTATTACCCCATCCATCCCCACATGAACTTTAAGCCTTTCAGAAATAAGATGATGAAAAGTTTACCGAAAGTTTGTCGTCTTTTCCATTCAGGCTAAGATTTAGGAGGGAAACCTGCATGGGAAGGCATTCCTTGTGAGTTCAACTTCTCTCCAAACATGTGCAGTGGGGCTTTCAAGGACCAAAGCACCTTGCCAGCAGAGGCCGTAAGGACACTGCATGATAAGCAAACGGTACAACACTCCTCACGCCCTACCATTTATTGTGTAATCTTGCCCTGGTTTGTCCTACTAAAATGCAAGATAGTCCAAGGGTCTCCAATGGGGTAGATAGTAGCTCAGGAGTGGTACACGTGACAATAAACTAAACTCAAACTCAATCTCTCATTTATCTGAATTAAACACCGTCTGCAGTTCCTCAGTCCATTGACACTGTTGATCAAGATCCTATTGTAATATTAGATACGTTCTTCACTGTCCACTGCACCTCCAATGTTAGTGTCATCCTCAAACTTGCTTATAATGCCACCTCCACCACATCCAAATCATTCATGAAAATAATGAGCAACAATGGACCCAGCACCATTCTCTGTGGTGCACCATTTGGTAGACAACGTCTCCATATTGCCCTCATCAAAGTTCTTGGTCACCTCTTCATAAAACTAAAACAATGCACCAAAATTACACCATTTTCCTAATTTGCCCAAATGGATAATGGAATTCACAACAGTGAATCGACTTGAGGGTTTCAGCCTGGTGGTCTCGACCCGAAAAGTCACCTATTCATTGTAAAGTTGGTACTCGGACACCATTGTAACTTTAACTACTTTATTAACACACATCACTGCCCTGGCTGTACATGGTCTGTCACGATCACCAGAGAGCTAGCTAGGGGTGGGGACGCTACAATTATACTAACCGGTGAGGGAGTGGTTAACATGGACATCGTCACTAACAATTAAAGGAGTACACACATATCATCTACATCCTTCCTCTACAAAACGAACAGTGAGTGACAGGGCGACCATGTCTCATGCGCTAGGGCAAATGCGGACAGTAAGGCACCGGAATACGGAATCACACGTAATCGCCGTAACGGACAGGCGGCCTGACCACGCGACCAGACCGGGTCCGAACCTCGCCATCACCTCCTTCCCCGACGGGAACAAGGGGGAACGGCGCCGGGGCATTGGGTGGGCTACGGACGGGGGAACCCCTGGGCGAGGAAGGCAGCGGTGGTAGCTGCGAGGAATTGGAAGAGTGCGGGGACTCCTGAGAAAACTGGACCGCAGCCGGAAGACGGACAGGAGAAGTACCAGGTTGTGGGGAAGTGGTGCCCCCCAGAGGAGCTGGCAAGGCACCGGGCCGCGAAAGTTGCAGGGGAGGGGCATACGGATCCGCCGGGGGAGGGATGGGCTCGTTCACGAGGTGGAGATGCTGGCGGGACCGGCGGTACACCGTGCCGTCATGGTCGACCAGGTACGAACGGGGGGAGCCAGCAGAACCGATGACCACTGCCAGCCTGGAGCGGCCAGAAATCGACCTCATGCGGACGACCTGCCCGGGAAGAAGAGGGCGGAGGACACGGCAGGACTCGTCGTGGGAGCGCTTCTGAATGCCCTGTCTGTGGGCAATGCGTTCCCGGACTAAGGCAGGTTTAAGTGCAGAGGGAGACAGGGACTGTTGGGACACCGGGACCGTGGGCCGCGTGACACGGGACATGAGACGCTGAGCCGGGGATCCCAGGACATGATCTCGGGGGATGTTGCGGAGGTTTAGCAGGGCCAGGTAAATGTCGGAGCGGGACAGGCGGCAACGTTCCAACAGTCCCTTAGCGCTGCGGACCGCGCGCTCTGCAAGGCCGTTGCTCTGCGGGTACTCCGGGCTGCTGGTGTAGTGCCGAAAATTCCACTGTTCAGCAAAAGCACGGAATTCGGCGCTGGTGAACTGGCTGCCGTTGTCCGATTGCATGCTGGCTGGGGACCCGAAAGTGGCAAAGTGGCGGCGTAGCTTCTCGATGACCGCGGAGGAAGATAGGGAGTGGAGCTGGTCAACTTCAAACCAGCTCGAGTAAGAGTCAACTAGCACCAGAAAGTGCTTCCCGTGCCATTCGAAAATGTCGGTTGCCAGCGCGGACCAGGGCAGGTGAGGGGCTGGCTGCTGCAGGAGCGGCTGCCGCTGTTGCTGTGGAGCGAGGCTGTTGCAGGTAGGGCACGCGGAGACTCTATCTCGGAAATAGCGAGGCATGTCAGGCCAGAAGAACTGACTCTGAGCGATGGAAAGGGTCGCTTCGGCCCCGGGATGGCCACGATGAGCAGTTTCGAAGTATTGTTCTTGTAGTGCTGCGGGCACCACCACCTTGTGCCCCTTCACAATCACACCCTCACGCAGCACCAACTCGTCACGAACCAGGAAGTAAGGCACCGCTGCGGCCGGCAGGGAAGAACGGCGACCTGGCCAGCCCCGCTTGATGATCGCGGCCAGCTGTTGTAGCGAAGCGTCAGCTGCCGTGTGCTTGGCCAGGGACTTCAACTGGCTGGAGGGCACGAAATTGACGTTTAGGACTATCAGATCGGACGCCTCGTATGGATGTCGGGTTGTGGATGGGAGGGGCGCTCGAGACAGCGTATCCGCAACAAACATGTCCTTGCCCTTTCGATAAACCACGGTGAAAGTAAAGCGTTGTAGCTGGAGCATCATGCGCTGGAGCCGGGAGGAGGCCACGTGTATCGGCTTGTTGAGGATGGTGACCAGAGGCTGGTGGTCCGTTTCAACAGTGAAGCCAGTGCCCAGGATATAGTCCTTGAATTTGGAGCAGGCAAAAACAACTGCCAGCAGCTCCTTCTCAATCTGGGCATAGCGTTGTTCCGCGTCCGTCATCGTGCGGGATGCATAGGACACCGGTAGTTGCACCCCGTCGTGGACCTGCAGGCAGGCGGCCCCTAGGCCAAACTTCGATGCATCACATGTGAGAACGATCGGGCGCTGTAGGTCAAAGTACTTCAGCGTAGGCATGCTGATCAGCTTAGATTTGAGGGTGTCGAATGCTTTCTGGTGTTGCGGGAACCAGGCCCAGGCAACGTCCTTTTTCACCAGGTCCCTCAGAGGGGCGCTCAGTTCACTCAGGTCGGGGATGAACTTTCCCAGGTAGTTGGCCATGCCCAAAAAGCGCTGTAGGCCAGGCACGTCAGCAGGTGCAGGCATCTCGGAAATTGCGGCTGTCTTCTGCGGGTCGGGCTTCAGCCCTGATGCTGTGAAGACGTGTCCCACGTAGGTGACCTCAGGGACCCGGAACCGGCATTTCTTCGGGTTGAGCTTCAGGTTGACCTCTCGGGCCCGCTGTAGCACCTGGCGAAGGTGGTGGTCGTGTTCCGCGACATTCTTCCCGTAAACCAGAATGTCGTCGACAATGATGGCACACGGGAGCCCAGCAAACAGTTGTTCCATGGTCCTTTGGAACACTTCGCTGGCAGAGTTGATCCCAAACGGCATGCGGAGGAAGCGGTACCTGCCGAAAGGCGTGCTGAACGTCGTCAGATGCGAGGATCGCTCGTCCAGAGGTATCTGCCAGAACGAGCTCTTGGCATCGAGAACCGAGAACACAGTGGCAGGGCCGACCTGTGCAGCAACGTCCTCCACCGTCCGCATAGGGTAATGCGGGCGCTTGATAGCCAAGTTCAAGTCCTTAGGGTTGATGCAGATCCGTAGTTCACTCTTATCCTTCTAGCAGAAAGAATGAAAGGGGCCGAGAGGTCTTCAGCACCTTGCAGTGGAGAGTGGCCCTCCCCACAGGAACAAGTACACCGCCCCCATACGCACGCAAAACAGCACTGTCTGTGGAAACGAGCTCATTATTTCTTATCTTTTTGAATAAGCTTGTTGACATAACATTGGCAGCAGCCCCCGTGTCCACCTTAGCAGAGAAGGCCATGCCATTTACCGTGACTCGGACGGTTGGGTCTCTTATCAGAGCAGGTGCACCTCTCAGTGAAAACACACTCATCTCGCTGTTGGAAGAGCCAGGGTCAGACAGGGGGAGTTCATCATGCTGGAGATGAGAACCAGACGCGGTATCATCACGTGTCAAGTATCGAGAGGGTTGCTGCCGTGGCCGTGCAGGGTTCCCACGGGAACGGCAGGCCGCCGAAAAGTGGTTGGGCTTATTGCAGAGATTGCAGGTTTTCCCCAACGCCGGGCAGACATTAAAACGATGCGAAGTAAAGTTGCAGTTCGGACAGCGTTGGCGCAGCCTAGAGCTCGGCGTCGGGCTTGCCCTGTGTCGCTGAGGAGCAGAGGTGAAGCTAGCTGCGTGGACCACAGGGTCCGGTGGCTGTACAGCAGAGGAGACAGCCTCAGCTAAACGAGAGGCATGCAACGCCTCATTGAATGTCAGATCAGGCTTGCGTAGCAGCTCGGAGCGCAGCTTGTCATCCCGTAGACCAAAGACCAAGATGTCGCGGGTTAGAGTGTCAGGGGTCAGGGCGTGTAGGTGGCATCGGCGAGCCATGCGGCGCAGTGCGGCCACGAAATTGTCAACAGATTCCCCAGGGTTTTGGCGTCGGGAGAACAATTTAAAACGCTCTAAAATGTTGTTCGTGGGGAGGTCACACATAGCCGTAAATTTAGCAAGCAGACATACCGGGTCCTCGACACTCTCGCCTTCTCCATAGGTGAATGACTCCGACCGCTCGAGCGCCTCGGGACCAGCCAGGTTCAGTAAAAGGGAGGCTTTGACCGCAGCGGTCACGGCTGGGTGAGCGATTGCGGCATAATGCTCAAAGTCACGTCGGAACACACTCCAGCGATGAGTGATGTCCGCATCAAAGACCAAGATGTCAGGTCTGCGACAGGCAGAGGCCATCGCGGCACAGGGAGGGGTAACTGGAACTAATAAAACAAAACCCGAGAAACTGAAGACGCAGGAAGAACTTCTGACACCATGTAAAGTTGGTACTCGGACACCATTGTAACTTTAACTACTTTATTAACACACATCACTGCCCTGGCTGTACATGGTCTGTCACGATCACCAGAGAGCTAGCTAGGGGTGGGGACGCTACAATTATACTAACCGGTGAGGGAGTGGTTAACATGGACATCGTCACTAACAATTAAAGGAGTACACACATATCATCTACATTCATGTTCTCCAGGGATGCTGCTCGACCCGTTGAATTATTCCAGCATTTTGTGTCTATCCGTCACCATGGTCCCAATAGACAATAGGTGCAGGAGGAGGCCATTCGGCCCTTCGAGCCAGCACCGCCATTCAATGTGATCATGGCTGATCATTCTCAATCAGTACCCCGTTCCTGCCTTCTCCCCATACCCCCTGACTCCGCTATCCTTAAGAGCTCTATCCAGCTCTCTCTTGAATGTATTCAGAGAATTGGCCTCCACTGCCTTCTGAGGCAGAGAATTCCACAGATTCACAACTCTCTGACTGAAAAAGTGTTTCCTCATCTCAGTTCTAAATGGCCTACCCCTTATTCTTAAACTGTGGCCCCTTGTTCTGGACTCCCCCAACATTGGGAACATGTTTCCTGCCTCTAACGTGTCCAACCCCTTAATAATCTTACACGTTTCGATAAGATCTCCTCTCATCCTTCTAAATTCCAGTGTATACAAGCCTAGTCGCTCCAGTCTTTCAACATATGATAGTCCCGCCATTCCGGGAATTAACCTAGTAAACCTACGCTGCACGCCCTCAAGTATCTCAAGTCCCCTCAGGTATCTTGTCACCAGTACAAAACAATAACTCTGAATTATGTTGGGGTGTATTAGTGCTATTAGTGCCTTTAGCTTTGCAATCATTTTGTCAAATGAGATGTCTGTTAAATTATATGTTTTCAATCAATGTGCAAATCTCAGAACCCATCTCTATTTTTTAAATTCACAGCGACAACAATTTGTTCTTTAATATTGTTGCCCACAGCCTCCATAATACCATTAGCCTTGAAGAGAACGTCCAACTGCTCCCAGTAAATATTAATCACCTCTTATTAATTGCCTCTTGTCCATTACAATACACTATTGCATCTCTCAAACTTTTCACTATTTACCATTTCTGCCATTTCAAATTTCTTGAGCACATTTTTGTAATGTGCTTATACTATTTTAGCTTCAAGAAAGCTTCTAAGGCAGTTCATTGAGATTATGGATGATCTGATCTCACTCTTTAAGTTCTTTTAGTTGTGGGAACTGCAAACTCTTCCCCAGTCAGGGCAGCAAGTGCCTGACATTGGGGGTAAATGCACAGTGTGTGAGATGATGCGCTCCCTCCGTCATGTACATCGGGCTTTTGTTTGGTCCCAGAACACAGACCCAACACCATCCTGGATGCTCCATCTCCATTTTGAGTTGTCCTGTCAGAATTAGTGAGGAATGGTGCATTTTTACAGAGGTTTTGAGCACGTCCTTGAATCTTTCCCTTTGTCTACGTGGCAACCTCTTCCCATGGCAGAGCTTAGAATTCAGCTGGTTTTCAGAATCTAGATCCTAAACTAGTCCGTCCAGAGATGTTGCCACCATTCCGTTTAGAAATGCTGTTGCACTTTTGCAAACCTCAGCCATTCTTATTTATACTGCCTGGGAGTTCTACACATTCTATCAACACTATCGGAGTAGTGTCTGTTTTTTTTCTAAATGGGGTTAGAACTGAGTATTGCTTACTCCCTTACTTAGACACAGAGCATCAATAGAACCAAACTTTGTTTAGTTTAGAAATAGACAATAGACAATAGACAATAGACAATAGGTGCAGGAGTAGGCCATTCAGCCCTTCGAGCCAGCACCGCCATTCAATGCGATCATGGCTGATCACTCTCAATCAGTACCCCGTTCCTGCCTTCTCCCCATACCCCCTCACTCCGCTATCCTTAAGAGCTCTATCCAGCTCTCTCTTGAAAGCATCCAACGAACTGGCCTCCACTGCCTTCTGAGGCAGAGAATTCCACACCTTCACCACCCTCTGACTGAAAAAGTTCTTCCTCATCTCCGTTCTAAATGGCCTACCCCTTATTCTCAAACTGTGGCCCCTTGTTCTGGACTCCCCCAACATTGGGAACATGTTACCTTGCCTCTAATGTGTCCAATCCCCTAATTATCTTATATGTTTCAATAAGATCCCCCCTCATCCTTCTAAATTCCAGTGTATACAAGCCCAATCGCTCCAGCCTTTCAACATACGACAGTCCCGCCATTCCGGGAATTAACCTAGTGAACCTACGCTGCACGCCCTCCATAGCAAGAATATCCTTCCTCAGCATGGAAACAGACCGTTCGGCCCAATGAATCCTCGGCCTGTTCACACTAGTTCACACTAGTTCTATACTATCTCACTTTCTCTTCCCTACACACTATGGGCAATTTTACAGATCTTATTTTACCTACAAACCCACAAGTCTTTGGAATATGGGAGGAAACTGGAGAACCCAGTGGAAACCCCATGCGGTCGCGGGTAGAACGTTCAAACTCCACAGACAACACCCGAGGTCAGGATCGAACCCGGGTCTCTGGCATTGTGGGATAGCGGCTCTACCAGCAAACTGTTAATAATGAAAGTCTGCAAGTAACAATAATATAAGAGAGCAGCAAATCTCTGAAGCTGCACATAACAACATTATACGGGAGAACCAGGATCACTTAATGTAATATCAGCCTACTCATGTTTATGCTTTTATTTTCCTTTGGCATTGAAAACTTGAGGAGCAGAATTAAGAAATGTAAAGCATTTTCTGGATGGCATTTTCCCTAAGTCCCTGTGCCACTGAATTGCCAGAATGTATAAATGCAGCAAATCAAATAAAGACATAACAAAGCATAGAAACATAGAAAATAGGTGCAGGAGGCCATTTGGCCCTTCGAGCAAGCATCGCCATTCATTGTGATCATGGCTGATCATCCACAATCAATAACCCGTGCCTGCCTTCTCCCCATATCCCTTGATTCCACTAGCCCCTAGAGCTCTATCTAACTCTCTCTTAAATCCATCCAGTGATTCAGCCTCCACTGCCCTCTGTGGCAGAGAATTCCACGAATTCACAACTCTCTGGGTGAAAAAGTTCCTTCTCACCACAGTTTTAAATGGCCTCCCCTTTATTCTAAGACTGTGGCCCCTGGTTCTGGACTCGCCCAAGATTGGGAAAAAATTTCCTGCATCTACCTAGTCCAGTCCTTTTATAATTTTATATGTTTCTATAAGATCCCCTCTCATCCTTCTAAACTCCAGTGAATACAAGCCTAGTCTTTTCAATCTTTCCTCATATGACAGTTTCATTCCTCATATGACAGTCTCTTTCCTCATACGACAACAAAATTCCTTAAATGAAGGATTTAAACTTTCATACAGATTGGAATAATCAAACTGGATTATGTATGAAAGATAATGAATTTATAATATTTCCCTTGAAGAATATATTTTAGAGAAACTAAAGAAATCCTCTATATTTAAGTTGGTAATAAGATACAGGGTAAATGAGGTTAACAGTATAACGATGAAAGAATATTAATTTAATGGGAATTAAAGTATGATTGAACTCAATGTACAGTTTGAAAGGGGGATTTCAAAACAGTTCTGAAGATTCTTGTTTTGGTAAGGCTGACTTTCATGTTTCAAAACACAAACTTGTCCACCACCAACTGGGCAAATCTATGAATGGATCAACTGACAGTAAAGCTGTGGTGTGTAAACCAAGTTACACCAAAGGTGCAAGAGTTCTAGTTCGTGAAAACCCAGCTCACCTGTATCCACCTATCACTTGCTTTTCCTGCCCCAACCCCCCCCCCCCCCCCCCGTCCTCTTCCAGCTTTCTTCCCCACCCTCACCAAAATGAGCCTGAAGAAGCATCACGACCCAAAACATAATCTACCCATATTCCCCAGAGATGTTGTCTGACCCGCTGAGTTACTTCAATACTTTGTGTCTCTATTTGTAAGTCAGCGTCTGTATTTCCTTGTTTCCACATTTCCGACATTGTTGGTGCTCTCTCTGATCAGGTGATGTTATGCAGCTAAGTAGTCAATATTATTCCGATGTCCCTATATCTGTGCAGTTGTGAATGAAATGGTGGTCATAATTTAGATGATTTCAGCTGGCTCTTACAGCTTGTGTTGACTTAGTTTACATGCATTGTGCATCCTCAATAACAATTTGGAGGCATTTAAAAGGAAACTAGAATACAATTCTTGCAACAGCAATAAATTGATATTGCAGTTATGTCCTCTTTTCTGGATGGGTCTATATTTGCATTGAATGCAAATGAACTATTGTAGAATAAATGTTTATTGCCTATTGATTATTTGAAATGATAAAAACAAGTGAATTTAATTTCAGTTCAATGACTAATTCCTCAGGAAGAATCCACAATTGTTGCTGAAGTCGTTCGACAGGATAGCAGTAGAGTAGAGATTTTAGGGGAACAAGATTATTGATATACTAAGAAAGTTTTCAGCCTCAAAATGTTGCGGTGAATGATGTTGACCATTTTACAGGGAATGTACAGTGAGCAACATTTTTACCCACAAGCCAAATTTTAGTCTGCTGTACAACCTCAGCCTACCTGCCGCAGGTAGGTGAGTCCATGCTAAAATGGATCCTGAGGTAGTCAAGTGGGATAAAATGATCCAGAAGATTAAGATGCATGGGATTCACAGTGACTTGGTCGTATGGATTCAGAATTTGCTAAGACACAGAGTGATGCAGCATGGAAACAGGCCCTTCGGTCCAACTTGCCCACACTGGCCAACATGATTCAGCTGCACTAGTCCCACCTACCTGCGTTTGGTCCATATCCCTCTAAACTGTCCTATTCATTACCTGTCTAATTATTTCTTAAACGTTGGGATAGTCCCAGCCTCAACTACCTCCGCTGACAGCTTGTTCCATACACCCACCACCCTTTGTGTTAAAAAGTTACCCCTCAGATTCCTATTACTTCTTTTCCCCTTCACTTTAAACCTATGTCCTCTGGTCCTTGATTCACCTACTCTGGGCAAGAGACTCTGTGCATCTACCCAATCTATTCCTCTCATGATTTTATACACCTCTATAAGATCACCACTCATCCTGCTGCTTTCCAGGGTATAGTGTGGAGCACTCTGCCAGGACTGGTGGAGGCAGATGCAATAGTGACATTAGGAGGCTTTGCGCTAGGAACATAGATATGCATGGGATGGAGGGATATGGATCAAGTGCAGGCAGATCAGATTAGTTTACCTTGGCATGATGTTCAGCATTGACATTGAGGACCGAATGGCCTGTTCCTGTGCTGTACTGCTCTAGCTTTTTTGTTCTATAAGTAAAAGACCTTAAAAGATTCAACCAATCTTCCGACCTGAAACATCTAAGCCTATCGTGTTCTCCGGTGATGCTGCCTGACTTGCTGAGTTACTCTACCACTTTGTGTCTTTTAAAAGAAAGATTAATACTGTCTTCATAAGAAATAAACAAGTGCATAACAATTAATTGATATAAACCTATCTGAAGCACAACCATAATCCTACCTCTGCCTGCGCTTGTAAATGCATTAGTGGTTGATTTGATTACTTACTATTCCTGGGTCAATGAATTGTCACCTCAGGGAAATTTCTTCATTCTCTTCAACGTTCAGTTATTATCACCCAAAGGTGTCTTGATGGAGCTAGTTCTTAACTGTTTTAGGCTTATTAACACACTTTAGAGTAGACAAATGATTTTGCAAACATCAGTGTTATTAGTATTTCTAAGAGATGACTGAACAGGCTCAAAATTTCTGGTGAAATAACCTTCAGCCGTCGTCCTTATTTGGGAATCTTGTTAACAGATTGAGCACAGGCAGAGCTGACAATCCAAGCATTGCATGCCCTGGTTAAAACACTACTGTGAAGCATCCAACATGAATCTATCATCAAAGACACAATGAACTGCAGATGCTGGAGTCTTCAGAAGAACACAGTGCACTGGAGTAACTCAACAGGTCCGGCAGCAGAGATAGACACAAAAAGTTGAAGTAACTCAGTGAGAAGAGAAGGAAGGGGTGATGTTTCGGTTTCGAGACCCTTCTTATCTGTGAACGGAATGGATGGGCGCTGTTTCACGTTGGACCAAAGATAATAGAGCAGAGCAAGGTAGACCACTCGACCCTAAAAACCATAGTATGTCATGGCGCCATTTTAGTAGGCAGAAACTTGCAGAAACATTTTAAAAGAAAAAATAACAAAAATCTGTGAACTGATCGATGAGATATATTCTGCATTTTTATGGTATCAACACACATACTGTTCCCCCAAAACACTGGGGAAGACGGCAGGGAAGAGAAAAGACATTCTGGCTTTCCATCACAGTGAGGAGGTGACTGGAGGAGACTCACTGTGATTGATGTTTTTGTTTTTTTTTGTGTTGGTTTTGTGATTGTGTGTGTTATTGCTTTATTTTACTGCTTCTTATTGTTGGACTGTGGGCAACGGAATTTCGTCCAAAAGACGTTTTTGGGATGACAATAAAGGCTATTCTGATTCTGATTCTGATTTTGATTACACTATGAGAAGCATAACGGACGGCGGGTTTTGCTTACTAAAATGGCGGACGTTCCACACCTTTGCGTACTACACTTCAGCATAGGCGATTTTGACGGAGTGGTTCATCTTGCTCCTCTAGTATCTTTGCTTTAGACTCACTTAAATTTGTCCGTATTTCATTTCTTATTCCAGAAACAATTGCCATCTATTTTCCATTCTGATTAAAGTTAAAGTTCTGTTGGTCACTCAATGGATCGGGCAAATCACATGCTTTCATTTGCAGAACTGACGACCAAAGAGCACTAATTTGGTGACTGCATCTCGTGGTGCATCATCAGTGTTTCGAGAGGATCAACTGTTGGTTCGCAGTAAAGATTCGTTGCTGAGCTACTTCATAAGATCACCAACTATTTTCACTTTCATTACTGATTAATCTTTACAGAAACATGAACAGAAATACAGAATAGATCAGGCAATATCTGTGTAAGGAACAAAAGCATTAACATTATCTGTCAATGACTTTTCATCAGGTCTGCGTCTTAGTTCTGATGAAAGATCAATGGCCAAGAATATTAACTCTATTTTTGATGCAGCGCCGGAAACTCAGGTTCGATCCTGACTACGGGTGCTGTACTGTACAGAGTTTGTACGTTCTCCCCGTGACCTTCGTGGGTTTTCCCCGAGATCTTCGGTTTCCTCCCACACTCCAAAGACGCACAGGTTTGTAGGTTAATTGGCTGGGCAAATGTAAAAATTGTCCCTAGTGTGTGTAGGATAGTGTTAATGTGCGGGGATCGCTGGGCGGCGCGGACCTGGTGGGCCGAAGGGCCTGTTTCCGCGCTGTATCTCTAAATCTAAATCTGAAAAATCTATTTCTCCACGGATGTGGCTTGATCTCATTGGTGTCCCTTGGACTATCTTTGATCGGACTTTACTGGCTTTACCTTGCACTAAACGTTATTCCCTAATCATGTATCTATACACTGTAAATGGCTCGTTGCTTTCATGGATTCTCTTTCTCCGCTGACTAACATACAACAAAAGCTTTTCACTGTACCTCAATACACCTGACAATAAACTGAACTGAACTGAACTGACCTGCTGATTTATTCCAGCATTTTCTGTTTTCTTACCTACATATTTCCAGTATCCACTGCATATTTTTCTCCTTTTAATTCATTTTGCAGAAAGTTAATTCGGGTAATATTTGGTACTTCAAAGCTTCTTTAGAGTTTATAAATCTCACAGAAAGAAATGTACCAGGGGTTTAAGGAGTTTACACTGGCTTCAAGGGCTTTGCAACAAATCGGTCGTCACACACAAGTCATCATTTATCTTGAAGACTAGGGAGAATCTTTAAAATGATGAAAAGAAAATTGATAAGATCATATTCTCCTGATTGTGATAGCAGTGGCAGAGATCAAAGAGAATGAAAGGATATTTCATGCAGTTATTGATAATAATATCTAACATAGAGAGGGTGAAACTTCCCTCAGTGTCATTCTTCTTTGCTTGGTGTTTCTTTACTTGTCTCTGTCCTCCTACGTATCATTTCTCCAATCACTGCAGCAATTTAACGGGCGGCCCGGTGGCACAGCGGTAGACTTGCTGCCTTACAGCGCCAGAGACCCGTGTTTGATCCTGACGATGGGTGCTGTCTGTAGGGAGTTTGTATGTTCTCCCCATGACCGTGTGGGTTATCCCCGGGTGCTCCGGTTTCTTCCCACACTCCAAATACGTACAGGTTTGTAGATTAATTGGCTTTGGTATTAATTGTCCCTGGATTGTAAGATAGTGCTAGTGTACCGGGATGTCTGGTGGACTCGGTGGGCCAAAGGGCCTGTTTCCGCGCTGTGTCTCTGAACTAAAACTAAAACTAAACTAAACTACATTTGCAGTACTGGAAGCTTAAAAATGTTGTACTTCGTGGTCCGGTATCTGTTATACCTTAGTTATGACTTTGGACGGATCATAAGTACACGTGTTTAAAAGGTTTAAAGGCTGGAGCTTAAATCCAGGCTGCTTATTCCACGGCTACCTGGAACCAGAGTGACCACCAATCACCTCATTCTCTTATATACACGTTACTACACAGGCAAACAAAGTAGTCCTTGTGATACTACAAAGTAGCCCTTGCAATATCACAACATCCCCCTTGTCTTATAAAATAAAATATATTTAACAACAAACTCTAAACACAAATGTTTTTTATAAACATCATAAAATAGTAACGAATATCAACGGTAACGTGCAGGTTTCTTACTAACACGTCCTGAACATGTCACATAATTTCCATCAGCATTATGTGCCGATCACAACAAAAAACACATTGGAAAACAGATTTTTCCATTACGAATCAGTTTATCCCCCTCCATAGTTTGAACATTGGTGCCATTGTCGGTATTCCTACTTATTCCATGAGTTGAATACTTCTGACCAGTATGAGACAGTGCCATTGCAGAGGAGCAACCATATTTGGTGTATGTATGTTTAAATCACTAAATCGATGCTGTCTGAAAACTAAACGGCGATTCAAAATACAAGAAATTTTGTTCTTCGTTTTAAGATTCAGAGATGTAAAGGGAAGAAAATCAGGCTTTAGTTATAGAGTCGTAGAACCATACAGCACGGAAACAGGCCCTTCGTCCCAGCTTGCCCACGCCGACCAAGGTGCCCTATCCATACCAGTCCCACCTGCCCACGTTTGGCCCATATCCCTCTAAACCTTTCCTATCTAGGTATCTGTCCAAATGTTGTACATTTTTAGTTTAACCTGTTTGGAATTTCAATCACATATCAAAAGGATCGAATTTCTGATCTGGATGCTCGGCATCCATTCATATATGTAAATAAATAGTCATAGAGTCATAGAGTGACACAGCATGGAAACAGGCTCTTCGACCCAACTTGCCCACACCAACCAACATGTCCCCTCTACACTAGTCCCACCTGCCTGCATCTGGCCCATATCCCTCCAAACCTGGAATTTAGACTTGTATACACTGGAATTTAGAAGGATGAGGGGGGATCTTATTGAAACATATAAGATAATTAGGGGATTGGACACATTAGAGGCAGGAAACATGTTCCCAATG
The DNA here is from genome assembly GCF_053455715.1 of Rhinoraja longicauda. Lineage (NCBI taxonomy): Eukaryota > Metazoa > Chordata > Chondrichthyes > Rajiformes > Arhynchobatidae > Rhinoraja > Rhinoraja longicauda. The sequence continues at coordinate 10,733,938 of NC_135973.1, forward strand.
TTGGGGGAGTCCAGAACAAGGGGCCACAGTTTAAGAATAAGGGGTAGGCCATTTAGAACGGAGATGAGGAAGAACTTTTTCAGTCAGAGAGTGGTGAAGGTGTGGAATTCTCTGCCTCAGAAGGCAGTGGAGGCCAGTTCGTTGGATGCTTTCAAGAGAGAGCTGGATAGAGCTCTTAAGGATAGCGGAGTGAGGGGGTATGGGGAGAAGGCAGGAACGGGGTACTGATTGAGAGTGATCAGCCATGATCGCATTGAATGGCGGTGCTGGCTCGAAGGGCTGAATGGCCTACTCCTGCACCTATTGTCTATTGTCTATTGTCTATTGTCTATAAACCTGTCCTATCCATGTACCTGTCTAATTGTTTCCTAAGCACTCCCTCGACTACCTCCTTGGCAGCTCATTCCATACACCCACCACCCTTTGTGTGAAAAAGTTATCCCTTAGATTCCAATTTATCTTTCACCCTTCGCCTTAAACCTATGTCCTCTGGTTCTCCTACTCTGTGGTGAAAGACTCTGAGACTCTATTTCTCTCATGATTTTACACACCTCTATAAGATCGCTCCTCATTCTCCTGCACTCCAAGGAATAGAGTCCCAGTCTGCTCAATCTCTCCCTATAGCTCAGACTTTCGAGTCCTGGCAACATCCTCGTAAATCTTTTCTTTACCCTTTCCAACTTGACAACATGGGAGTTGGAAGTGGGAGAGATAACTGAGGGACATTTATATATTGGATTATCTATGGGCTGCGGACAATTTACTCCAATTGGTACCATCGATCATTGCTATCTTTCGTTTCTATTCTTGTAGATTCTGCCTGTATCTCTATGTTAACGCTGTCTCTTTTTTTCCTACTACAACCATGTGATCTCCAATTAGACTAGCTACTTGACTCCTTTCTCTTTTGCCAGCATTCCCACTGTATAGCCTGAAACATTTTAGGTCTATTCTGTTTTTTGTTAATCCTAAAACAAAATAATTTTTGTCGAAAATATTTTTGTTCATTCTACTGTATTTGCTCCTCACTGTGAATTATCTTCTGTTCCCCTTATTTTGCGAACTGTACACATAACTTTACACTTCTATTTGGATTTATTAGCTGTTCCAGTTACTTTATTTGACAGTTATTTTATGCTTATGTTCTATTAATCTTTCTGTTTCCTTATAACTTGCAATATTTTTATTCTTTAGCTTCACCCTCCTCTCATACTTTTTTTTATCTTCAGTGTTGTATTGTTTTCACTACCTTATTAATTTAAAATCTTATCTACGTTCCTTTATATCCTTTCTGCCGCGATGCGGGTTCATTTTGGATGAGGCCATTTCACAGTGCAGATTTGTTTATCAATTCCGATGAAATCAAACCACAACTTCCCACACAACACTTGCAATCATGCATTCCTGCCATGCCTATCCCTCGTACCCTGACCACTCCATCTTCTCCCCTCTCCCATCGGGCAAAAGGTATAGAAGTGTGAAAAAGCGCACCTCCAGATTCTGGGACAGTTTCTTCCCAGCTGTTATCTGGCAACTGAACCATCCCACCACGACTCGAGAGTGATCCTGTACTACTATCGACCTCATTGGAGACCCTTGGACTACCTTTAATCGGTCTTTACTGGCTTTACCTTGCGCTAAACGTGATTCCCTCATCATGTAACTATACACTGTAAATGGCTCGATTGGAATCATGTATTGTCTTTCCGCTGACTGGTTAGCACGCAACAAAAGCTTTTCACTATACCTCAGTACTGGCTGCACGGTGGCACAGCAGTAGAGTTGCTGACAACAGCTGACAGTTTGTTTATTTGTTTATTATATTATCTGCTGAGTACTGTATTTACAAACCTGTTTTGCTGCTGCTGCTGCTGCTGCAAGTAAGAATTTCATTGTTCTGTTTCGGTGCACATAACAATAGAACACTCTTGATACTTGGCACAGGGCGGCACGGTGGCGCAGCAGTAAAGTTGCTGCCTTACAGCTCCAGAGACGCAGGTTCAATTCTCACTACGGGTGCTTGTCTGTACGGTGTTTGCACGTTCTCACTGTGACTGCGTGGGTTTCCTCTGAGTGCTCCGGTTTTCTACCATTCTCCAAAGACGTGCAAGTTTGAAGGTTACTTAGCTGTAAATTGCCCCTAGTGTATAGGATGCAAAACTGGAATAACATAGAAGTGATCGTTGGTCGGCATGGACTCGGTGGGCCGAAGGGTCTGTTTCCATGCTGTATCTCAAAACTAAACGAAACTAAACTAAATAGCCTGAAGAAGGGGTCCCACTTAAAATGTCACCTATCCTTTTTCTCCAGAGATGCTGCCTGACATGCTGAGTTACTCCAGCATTATGTGTCTTTCTTTGGTATAAACCAGCGCCTCCAGTTCCTTGTATATTACTTTATAAAAAACAACTGTTTTCCAAAGATGAGCAGAGATGACATATGGCAAAGCTTTCTTTTGCTCTGAACAATTATGATTTAGAATCCAAAGCCTGATAGAGTGGAGATAAGAATTCTGTTGTTGCCTTCAAAAGGAAAGTGAATAGATACTTGAGAGAGAAAACCAATTTGTCGGAATATGTGGACAATGCAGATAGGCAGACTAATTCAATTGGTCTCTGAAAGAGATGCCTTTTCGCACATTGCAGAAAGAACGTGAAAAGATTTTCTGAGTCCGGGTTGCCGTTATTGTTGGGAGTTAAGTGAGGGGGGGAGGGGATTTCATGTACCACCAATTATGTTCATCAACCAGAACTCAGAGATAGTTTCCACACATTTCTTCTATGCTGTGTACTATTTTCTGATTTATCTACTTAGTTACCCTGAAACGACCTTCCACAAGTCAATGAAGTTTTGTTTTCATTTCCTTTTATGATTTAGTGCTGTTATTTCTGATACACAGACTGAAAAAATAACATTAACTTAGGCAGCAGGCTGCATATTTTGTCTGGATGTCATTTTCAAGGAAGTTACTCTGAATTCCCGTAAATCAGCTGGACTCTACGTAAGGTACAGCGAGGCAAACTATTGATTAAGTAGGGACCTTCTGCATGAATTACCACTGTGAACTAATGTTATAGCCTCACTGTAGTTCTAATGTAGTTATCAAAGTGACCTCCTTCGATTAAACAAAAGCACACAAAATGCTAGAGTAACTCGGCAGGTCGGGAAACATCTCTGTAGAACATGGATAGGCAATGTTTTGGGCTGAGAGCCTTCTTCAGACTTAGGATCCTTATCGAAACATATAAGATTATTAAGGGGTTGGACACGTTAGAGGCAGGAAACATGTTCCCAATGTTGGGGGAGTCCAGAACCAGGGGCCATAGTTTAAGAATAAGGGGTGGGCCATTTAGAATGGAGATGAGGAAAAACTTTTTCAGTCAGAGGGTTGTAAATCTGTGGAATTCACTGCCTCAGAAGGCAGTGGAGGCCAAGTCTCTGAATACATTCAAGAGAGAACTAGATAGATATGGCGAGTCTGGAAACTTGTTCTTTGTTGAAGAAGTTTATTGCGACAGCAATATTCGATTACAAAGTTTTCTTAACAAGATTACAGACAACCATTAAAACTAACTGTTCTCTTCGAAGACGTCTCCCAACTAACTCTTTTCGGGTGCCATAAGCGCACATGACCAAGCTGTCCAATCAGCGGTGTCGCTCTCTGGACCAATCCCTACGGTCGCACCCACACGTGACCTTGCTGGCCAATCTGAGGGTTCGACGACTAGGACCACTCTCTATGGTCGCTACATGGAGCTCTTAAGGATAGCGGAGTCAGGGTGTATGGGAGAAGGCAGGAACGGGGTACTGATTGAGAATGATCAGCCATGATCACATTGAATGGTGGTGCTGGCTCGAAGGGTCGAATGGCCTACTCCTGCACCTATTGTCTATTGATCCGGAGTAGGGTCTCGACCCGAAAAGTCACCTATCCATGTTCTCCAGACATGCTGCCAGACCTGCCGAGTTACCCCAACACTTTGTGTCCTTATTGTTTACTAACCAGCATCTGCAGTTCCTTGTTTCGTCCTTGGATTAAACGTGCTAATTGGGATATAGGTGTCACATCTCTGCTTCAGATGTGGAATAATGATGCAGACACAAACTTTATGTTACATTACTTAGTTTCTATGTTTATTGTCTCTCCCGACTGCAGCCTCCGGCCTTGCAATACACAGCAGCACACCCTCCCTCTCTCCACTCACCTGGTACAAAGGTCACGATATTTGCATATCATTAGCATGACTCATCGCCATGACAACAGGCAGGGCATTGAATCATTTGGAGGAGGTATAGAGATTTACTGGAATGAAGATAGATTGTGAAATGTTTCAAAAGTGAAAACAAGTTTTAAATTCAAATTTGAAACTGCATGTGCGGAATCACCAGCACGTCCATCGTATATGTTAACTCCCAATTATTCCCCGACCCTTCCATCAGTTATTAAAACTGCTTCATTTCCTCGATAGCTTTGAAGCCAGGCAGCTCCTTGCATGCTAGTCCCAGAATGGGATCTGCTAATATTCTTTACAATCACTCCACTCTTTGAAATCGTTATTTCAACAGCAGCGTGCTGCAGTCGGGATATACATTTTATCCTGGATCTGTACAGTGTGGATGGCTTGATTGTAATCATGTACATATATATAAGAAAATAACTGCAGATGCTGGTACAAATCGAAGGTATTTATTCACAAAATGCTGGAGTAACTCAGCAGGTCAGGCAGCATCTCAGGAGAGAAGGAATGGGTGACGTTTCGGGTCGAGACCCTTCTTCAGTCTGAAGAAGAAGGGTCTCGACCCGAAACGTCACCCATTCCTTCTCTCCTGAGATGCTGCCTGACCTGCTGAGTTACTCCAGCATTTTGTGGGTAATCATGTACATGGTCATTTCGTTGGCTGGATCGCACGCAACAAGAAAGGTTTTCACTGTACCTCGGTACACGTGAAAATAACTAACTTAACGGAACTAAACTAAACTAAACTAAACTAAATTGAGCAGCTTTCCTTTTTAGCCCAGAATCATATTGATGTGGCAAGGAATTGAGATTCTCACTTTACCATATGGAACAATAGTACTGGGGAAAAGAGAAAACAATGTGTAGGAAGGAACTGCAGATGCTGGTTTACATTGAAGAAAGACACAGAATGGTGGAGTAACTCAGCGGGTCAGGGAGCATCTCAGGTGAAAAGGAATAGGTGACGTTTAGGGTCGAGACCCTTTTTCAGACTGAGCTCTAGTTTCCCTCTGCCCTGACCCGAACGTTACCTATTCCTTTTCTCCAGAGATGCTGCCTGACCCACTGAGTCACTGCAGCATTTTGTGTCTATCTTAAGAGAAAACAAGTCACCCCTAAGTTTCAGGATGGATGGAAAGACCAGTTTTGCCATGTGGACTGTGTGCAGATGCTCCACAGAGCAGCCACCCAACCTGTGTTAAGTTTCTCTCATGTGCAGCGGACACTGAATGTGTTTTTTTAGACTGGAAGAAGTGCAAGAGGATTGCAACTTCACATGGAAGGGACGTTTGTGTCCCTGGATGGTGGCATGAGAAGATTATGCGGTTTAGCTAGTTTTAGAGATATAGCACGGAAACAGGCCCTTCAGCCCACTGAATCCACACTGACCAGCAATCCCCGCACACTTACACTATCCTACACACACTAGGGACAATTTGCAATTTTACCGAAGCCAATTAAACCACAAATCTGTACACCTTTGGAGTGTGGGAGGAAACCAGAGCTCCCAGAGAAAACCCACACAGGTCACAGGGAGAAAGTACAAACTCCTTACAGACAGCACCTGTAATCAGCATCGAACGTGGGTCTCTGGCTCTGTAAGGCAGCAACTCATTTCAGTTTATTTTATTGACAAGTGTACCGAGGTACAGTGAAAAGCTTTTCTTGCGTGCTGTCCAGTCAGCGGAAAGACAGTACACGATGACTATCCAGCCATTCACAGTGTGTAGATACATGATAAGGGAATAATGTTTAGTGCAAGGTAAAGCCAGCAAAGTCAGATCAAGGTTAGTCCAAGGGTCACCAATGAGGTAGATGGTAGTTCAGGACTCCACCATTGTACCACTATCCCGCCCCTCAGTAGTTGCATGGGAAAGTGCCATTGGAAGGAGAAAAGTTGTTGGAGATGGAAGGGCAGATAAAAAAAGTCACCGAGGGAACAATTCCTTTGAAATTCCAAAAATGGGCGAGGAATAAGAAGTGCATCAGGTGGCATAATCTCATTAAAGGTATTGAAAATTGTGAAGAATTGAATTGACATCCATTGAACGCGAAGGTTCATACTCTTCAGCCCTGCAGAGTTCTGCCCTTCCACTAATGTACTTGCTATTATTTTATGTGCAAAATACTTTCGGTAACTTCCAGGGCCAAAATTAACTGAGTGTTTAAGTCGTCTCAAAATTGTTCTTATTTTCTTGAAATATAACCAGAAAAGCACTTTGTCTAAGGATCCATGTCTTGGTATAAACCTTGGTACAAGAGGCAAGCATTCCACTTCTCGGGAAATTTTAATTTATGAGGTTATTCCAAAAGTGTTTTCAATTAACCGAATCTTCTGGGCGCGGCTGTGGAAGGCGATTTAAACGGTAGCATCTTCCTTTAGTTCAGTGAACAAGGTGAATTATGGCAGACTCAACACCTCCATTTCCCCCATCCCCCTCTCCCCGCCGATCATCCTAAAGGAGAGAAACTTGTGTCCCTGCAGTGATTAAGAGACCAGATTCTTTACTGCTGTAAATCAATTCCAAGAGATAAAAACGCATTTAAGTGCTTTTTAGGGGACAGAATTGAAGTTATGTTTGAAATACGTCTTCTGTTAATTAGATGTAACTAAGACCTTAACCCTCTCCCCCAATTAATTTAAGCGAAATAAGAACATAAGAACACAAGAAACATGAACCAGAGTAGACCATCCAGCACTTTGAGACTGCTCCACCATTTTTGGCTGGTCTTCTACCTGCATGCCAGTTTTTAGCACCGTCCCCAATTCCCTTCCTACCCTTAATCTTCTAAATCTATCGATGTGCATTTGAATGAACACATTACTGACCCTTCACAGACTGCTGGGGTGGAGTTCATAAGTTTACAAGTAATAGGAGCTGAATTCAATCATGGCCGATCTACCTATCCCTCTCAACCCCATTCTCCTGCCTTCTCCCCATAACCCCTGACACCTGTACTAATCACAAATCTATCTGTCTCTGCCTTTGGAATATCCATTGACTTGGCCTCCACAGCCTTCTGTAGCAATGAATTCCACAGATTCACCACCCTCTGACTAAAGAAATTCCTCCTCATCTCCTTCCTAAAGGAACATCCTTTAATTCTGAGGCTATGATCTCTGGTCCTAGACTCTCCCACTAGTGGAAACATCCTCTCCACATACACTCTAACCAGGCTTTTCTCTATTTGAGTATTACAAAGGTTAACAGGGCACTGAGTAAGAAAGATTCTCTTTCTCTCAGTTCTGAATGATTTTTCTCATATTCTGAAACTGCGTCCTCAGATATTAGACCCCTCAGCCAGGGCAAGTAACCTTCCTGTATCTAGCTATGAGTATATGATACGTAAACATTATAGATTCCAGATAGTGTCAATGTGTTTTCAGTGTGAGCCTTGCCACCTCTGATTAGGAACACCTTGGTTAGGAACAGCCCGGGCCTCGCTCATATAGTGTGGGCTTTCAGAGTGACTTAAAAGGGAATTGTCTCAGATGATTCCAAGCAACCCAACTTAGGCGAGACCATAGATTGACACAAAAAGCTGGAGTAACTCATCGGGACAGGCAGCATCTCTGGAGGGAAGGAATGGGCGATGTTTCGGGTCGAGACCCTTCTTCAGACTGGTTAGAGATAAGGGAAAAGAGAGATATAGACAGTGATGTGGAGAGATAAAGAACAATGAATGAAAGATATGCAAAAAAGTATCGATGATAAAGGAAACAGGCCATTGAAAGCTGTTTGCAGGGTGAAAATGGGAAGCTAGTGCGACTTGGGTGGGGGAGGGATGGAGAGAGAGGGAATGCCAGGGCTACCTAAAGTGAGAGAAATCAATATTCATACCACTGGGCTGCAAGCCGCCCAAGCGAAATATGAGATGCTGTTCCTCCAATTTACATTTAGCCTCACTCTGACAATGGAGGAGACCGAGGACAGAAAGGTCTAAGTAGGAATGGGAAGGAGAATTAAAGTGGCCAGCAACCGGGAGATCAGGTAGGTTCACGCGGGCGGAGCGAAGGTGTTCCGCGAAACGATCGCCCATTTGGCGTTTGGTTTCGCCGATGTATAAGAGTCCACATCTTGAACAATGGATGCAGTAGATGAGGTTGGAGGAGGTGCAAATGAACCTCTGCCTAACCGGAAAGGACTGTCGGGGTCCCTGGTCAGAGTCAAGGGAGGAGGTACAGCGACAGGTGTTGCATCTTCTGCTGTTGCAGGGTACCTGGAGAGGGGGGTGGTGGTTTGATTTTATTTTAGATTTAGCGATACAGCACGGAAACAGGCCCTTCGGCCCACCAAGTCCGTGCCGCCCAGCGATCCCCGCACATTAACACTATCCGAAACACACTAGGGACAATTTTTACATTTACCCAGTCAATTAACCTACATACCTGTACGTCTTTGGAGTAGTTGCAGAGGGAACGGTCTCTGAGGAAGGTGGAAAGGGATGGAAATAGGTAAATGTGGCTAGTGGTGGGATCCCGTTGGAGGTGGCGGAAATTTCAGAGGATTATGTGTTGTATGCGAAGGCTGATGGGGTAGAAAGGACTAGGGGGACTCTGTCTCTTTTGCGACTAAGGGGAGAGGGAGCAAGGGCAGAGCTGCAGGTAACCGAGGAGACACGACTGAGGGCCTCATTTATGATGGGAGAGGGGAACCCCCCGTCCCTAAAGAATGAGGACATCTTGGATGTTCTAGTACGGATCTTGGGTGCAGATGCGGCGTAGACGGAGGAATTGAGAGCAGGGGTTTAGAGCTTTGCAGGAAGCAGGGTGGGAAGAAGTGTAGTCGAGATAGTTGTGGGAGTCAGTGGGTTTGTAATAGACGTCAGTCAATAGTCTATTTCCTGTGATGGAGACTATGAGATCAAGAAAGGGGAGGGAGGTGTCGGAGATGGTCCAAGAAAATTTGAGTGCAGGATGAAAATTGGTGGAGAAGTTGATGAAGTCCATGAGTTCTGCCTAGGTGCAGGAGGTAGCACCGATGCAGTCATCAATGTAACGGAGATAGATTTCAGGGATAAGGCCAGTGTACGCCTGGAACAAGGATTGTTCAACATACCCTACAAAGAGGCAGACAGGTCCATGTGGGTGCCCATAGCTACGCCTTGGACTTGGAGGAAGTGGGGGGAGTCAAAGGAGAAGTTGTTGAGGGTGAGGACCAGCTCAGCTAGGCGGAGTAGAGTGTTAGTAGAGGGAAATTAGATGGTTCTGCGGTCGAGGAAGAAACGGAGGGCTTTAAGGCCTTCCTGGTGGGGGATGTAGAGTGACTGAACGTCCATAGTAAAGATTAGGGAGTGGGGGCTCGGAAACTGGAAGTCATTAAAGAGACGAAGGGCATGTGAGGTATCTTGGACATAGGTCGGGAGAGATTGGACCAGGGGGGATAGGATGGAGTCGAGGTACGTGGAACAGGAGCAGCAGAAACAATGGGTCTGCCAGGGCAGTTGTGTTTGTTGATTTTGGGGAGAAGGTAAAAACGGGCTGTGCGGGGCTGGGAAACGGTAAGGGTGGAGGCTGTGGAAGGCAGACTGCCAGAAGTGATGAAATCAGTAATGGTATTTGAGATTAAGGCCTGGTGCTCATCTGTGGGATCATGTGAGATGAAGGCCTGGTATGAATATTGATTTCTCTCGCTTCAGGTAGCCCGGCATTCCCTCTCTCTCGATCCCTCCCCCACCCAAGTCGCACTAGCTTCTCGTTTTCACCCTACAAACAAGTTACAATGGCCTGTTTCCTTTATCATCGTTACTTTTTTGCATATCTTTCATTCATTGTTCTTTATCTCTCCACATCACCAACTATATCTCTCGTTTCCCTTATCCCTAACCAGTCTGAAGAAGGGTCTCACTCAAAACGTCACTCATTCCTTCTCTCCAGAGATGCTGCCTGTCCCGCTGAGTTACTCCAGCTTTTTGTGTCTATCTTCGGTTCAGACCAGCATCTGCAGTTCCTTCTTACACATCAGGTGAGACCATGTTAGTCCCAAAGTGTTGGAGGATCTCAGCAGGCTAGGCAGCATTTGAGGAGGGAAATGGGCAGGTGATGTTTCAGGCATGTTTCAAAGTACATGGGGAATAGGGAGGGACTAACATGGGATAAACTAGAATACAATCGAGGGGCTGATAAACTCACTGTAGATGAAATCGGTAACGAACAATAGGGAGGGACTAAAATCGGATAAACCAGAATACAATCAAGGGTCTGATAAGCTCATTGTAGATGAAATTAGAGGCAAACATGACCAAGCACTGAGGTACTTGAGGGAGTACCTCAGGCTTTTTTTTGGCAGACAGACCATTGGTATATGTATTTCCATCAGTTTAATTACTCTCTGTGGCTACAGTGAGCAAGGAACAGATGATGTCTAGACTTCTATATGAGATTGTGATTGGTATCAAACCACACAGCCACTGATGCCTGTGGAAGGACCTCCAGCAATCACCACGGATAGATTTTAAAACTGCAGCAACAAAGAATTATTCAGGCCCCCATTGCTCCAGTCATCATACTGAGAATCAAGAACTTGTATAATGAAGCAGGTTTGATAGCTTCCCATTAATTTTAAAGACCAGCAAGTCGGACGATTGAAGATTATATTCCCAGCTGTCACTTTCGGTCAATCAAAGGCCGTGGTGACAAATCTATGTCCTGTTCCACAGTAAGATAAGCTCCTTGGGGGTGTATTTTGTTAAAGGTAAAGTCGTTTAAAATATCATTATTAAAAGCATATTTTAATAAAGCACCGACCATCCTGACAAAATAAAAGGCTTCTAATTTCACAGTTTTATGAATCCGTTGTGGAATGCCTTCTGCAATGATATAATGTGATTTGGATTGTTAATAAGCTAAAATAATCAACATTCTGCGCAGTCCACAGTGTTTGGAAGAAGTTGGCAGTGGATAGTGCATTGGGTTAGTTTCTGATTTTTATCTCTGCTGTTTGAGTTTGCATCCAGCTGTGATGCTTATGATAGAAATTTTACAGAACAACTTCTGACCCAAATTCGATAAACTATTTGTTTGCTCAATTGCATTAACCGACCAATTCAATATTCAGCCAGCTGGACGAAGTCACATCACGATCACAATCCACCGTGTCTCCTTTGTTTGCTGAAGTCAATATCTTTTCTGTTTTCAATGAGAACGATATTTTCGTGTACATTTGATATTTTTGGTTTTTAGAAAGCACCATTTGTAAGAAGGAAATCATTTTACACAGATGCCACAGATGCTAATACACACAATTTATATGCAGGGCAAGTATACAGGATTGCAATGAATTTGTCATTCTGATATTAACATGACCTTCATTCAAACCTCATTAGAAATTCTGCAAACTGCAATTATTTGGATTTAACAAAAGTGCAAGTTCGTAATACAGTTATAATTTTAAGATGCATTTCAAATGAAACGTTGGTTTTGATAAGCTTATGCTTCTTTTGCAATTCTGTTCTGAGGCTGTGTGATTCTGTAAATGCTGCGAAATTGGATTACGTGCTTCCACATATATGTGAGCTCTGTGATCTAATTTCAATGAAGCACCTAAAGTAATCAAAAACCAGGGAGTGTACAGGTTGTGTAACATATGCGATTTTCATGCTGGGTGCTCTATGTGTATGATAGGTAAACATTATGGATTCCAGATAACGGCAATCTGTTTCGCAGTGCCACCTCTCAGGGGTTTGGTTGTGAACAGCCCCGGCCCTACTCATATATTGTAGGCTTTCACAGTGACTTAAAAGGGAATTGCCTCAGAAGATTCCCAAGCAACCCAACTTAGGTGAGATCGTTTTAGGTCTCTTCGACCAACCCAAAGGAGGCAGTCCAATAATTATTCACAAGATTAATTCCCAGGACAACCAAGGAGGCACACTATTGCCTCTGCTTTCTTACGGGAACTGAGGAAATTTGGCATACAAAGACTGAATGTGCAAGCACTTGGTGGGCAAGGGCAGAGCATCCAATTATTGGGTGTGTGAGGACTGCATTCACAAGGATGGAGTGTGCAAGGGCTCAGTGTGTAAGGGCCTGTTGTGCAAGGACAGTGTGTAAAGGCCTGATGCACGTGTATTTGGTGTACGTGCGCCAGGTGTATAAGGGCCAGGGGTGCAAGGGCAGAATGTGCAGGTGCAGAATATGCAAGGACTGAACATGCAAGGACAGAGTGAGCAGGGACTGTTCAGAGAGGGATGCCAACTTGGGATTACTGGAGCACACAGTTAATAAGCAGTAGTTCCTGAACAAAATATTCACTGGCTTGCTGGAAACAAACGAATGTGCTTTGTAGTCACGACCAAATTCTAGGAAATCATCTCAAAGAAGGTATGATTCTCTGCATAACACATTTATGCAAATATGATTTTACTATGAAATGCCAACTTGACTGAGTTTATGGCAGGCTGGCCTGTGAGACTCTGATTTCAAAGCTCGGTTTAGTGGCTGAGCAGAAACTTACACTAAAATTGCAATTGTAATCCAGTGGTAATGCCCTTCAATGGAACAGAAACCCCAATCCTCCTGGTGACTCAAATATTTCCACTACTAATGCCATTGAAACTGCCGTTGAAAGACTGATCATAATCATAATCATAATCGTGATTTATTAGCCAAGTATGTTTTGCAACATACGAGGAATTTGGTTTGCCATACAGTCATATTAGATACATATTAGATACAGATTAGTTTCCCGTTAACCTTTGAGCTGAGCTATTCATAGAGCTCGCCGTATGAGAGAAGCCAGCCACAACAGCAAACCCAACAGTCACGGCTTTTCAAAGGATTTGCCTCTAAAGAACTGTTTCGAAATGTAATAAAGAAGCAAAGGGAGACATAAATCCAGTTTTATTTATCAGTCAATAAGTGTAAGGGTTTGTTGGTGATTCCTCAACCCTGGGGTCCCACATTGAGCTCAGATGGTGATTGTCCGCCTTCTGTGTGTGTCAAAATCTGTCCCAGCAGGATTGCAAACTCTGGACCAAATGCAATCAGCCACAGTACATTGAAAAAAAACAATCAATTGAAAGTTTCTGAGACAAAAGTTGCAACAGCCAGTTTTGGTATTGAAATAATTATTGACTCACTGGCCAAAATTCCTCCAGTTATGCGATTCTTCCTTGCTTTATAGATCTTCTCAAAACGACACCTAAATATCCATTCTGTTCATTTCGATTGTCAGAGTACAGCCATCATTCATTCAGTCTAACAACACCACGATTCACAAATCTGTTGATGATATCATTATTCATCCAGCTAACTTGATGCAGTGACTCAAGTACACAATGTCTGAATTACTGTCAATAAGACCTGTGATTGCATATTTCTCCTACATTATAAACCCGGCCCCACGACTAAATGATACTGAACAATTAAGCCTGGTAGATAAAGCCAAGAAAAAAAATCTATTCCAACTCTGCATGGTTTCACATTTCAATGCATTAACAGCAGCAATAAAGCAACTTTTGATGCGAGTCCCTGTTTCTGAGCACAGTAAGACAACATTAGGCTGTGTGATGAAACGACATAAAGTGCTGGAGTAACTCAGCAGGTCAGGCAGCATCTCTGTAGAACATGTTTTGGCGACGTGTTTTGGGACATGTTTTGGGTTGGGATCTTTCTTCAGACTGAGATGATGTTTTGGGGCAGAATCCTTCCTCAGGATTCTGACCTGAAACGTCACTTATCCATGTTCTCCAGAGATGCCGGCTGACCCACCGAGTTACTGCTGCACTTCATGTCCTTTTGTGTTATCTAGCATCTGTAGTTCCACGTTTCTACATGTAGACTGCGTGACAGAGAAAAATATTAATTTTGTTTCTTTTAACTGGATCCAAGAGGTGTGAATCAATGGAATTTCCAGAGTTGAAATGAAAATGCAGAGCGATGAAAGGTAAGAATCTCCAGACACATAGCTGAACCAAAGTGACACAGCTGATAGAGTTGCTGCCTCACAGCGCCAGAGACCTGGTTTCGATCCTGACCTTGGGTGTTATCTGGTGGAGTTTGCACTTTCTCCCGGTGAACGCAACGATTTCCTCCATGTGCTCCAGTTTTCTCCCACAATCGACAATAGACAATAGACAATAGGTGCTGGAGTAGGCCATTCGGCCCTTCGAGCCAGCACCACCATTCAATGTGATCATGGCTGATCATTCTCAATCAGTACCCAGTTCCTGCCTTCTCCCCATACCCCCTGACGCCGCTACCCTTAAGAGCTCTATCTAGCTCTCTCTTGAATGCATTCAGAGAATTGGCCTCCACTGCCTTCTGAGGCAGTGAATTCCACAGATTTACAACTCTCTGACTGAAAAAGTTTTTCCTCATCTCCGTTCTAAATGGCCTACCCCTTATTCTTAAACTGTGGCCCCTGGTTCTGGATTCCCCCAACATTGGGAACATGTTTCCTGCCTCTAACGTGTCCAACCCCTTAATAATCTTATATGTTTCGATAAGATCCCCGCTCATCCTTCTAAATTCTATGTATACAAGCCTAGCCGCTCCATTCCAGTGTATACAAGCCTAGCCGCTCTATTCCAGTGTATACAAACCAAGCCACATCCCAAAGTCGTGAGAGTTTGAAGGTTACTTGGCCTCTGTAAATTTGCCCTTAGTGTGTAGGGAGTGAATGCTAAAGTGGGATAGCATGGAACTAGTGTGACTGTAATCAATAGTCGGAGCAGACGGTGGACCGAATGGCCTGTTTTCACGCTATATCTTTCAATCAATCAATTCAATCATATGCAAGCTGTCTTAAGGTCAACAAATTAACAAAAAAAAATCTTCCATGATTCAAAGAGGCAACAATCAGGAACTTTAATTCATGGGGATCTGTCATCATGACTGAGGGAAAAAAAGATATTTTCAATTAGAAAGGGCACCACTTAATGTGCGGTGAAGCCAATGTCTTGGGGAATTGGACGATAGAATTGTAGGTAAAATAAAACGAAGGAAGGTTCATGTAAGGATAGCCATTAATTCCAATCAAAACCATTGACTACAATAGAAAATGAATGTTAAAAAACTACAGATGCTTGAAAACCGAACGGAAAATAAAATATGAGCACAAAACTCTCATCAGCCAGGCAGCAACTGGGAATGCAAACAGTGCCTTCATTACAGGTCAAAGACCATTGTCATAAAATAGCAAGTCAGTTAATGGTAAACAGTGTGTGAAATGGAAAGGACTTTCAGTTTAAAAGTGATGGAGCACCTGTGCTCAACACGAAATTAGGGAAAATAGCATAATGTTAAATTTAATGGTACTTTAAATTTTCTACATGGATGAAGAATTTGTAATAAGGTTGGCAATTTAGCGATACAAATGGGAATATCTGAGTTTGATCTACAAGATGTTGCAGGAACACAGTTGCATGGTGACCGTGGTCGGAACAATGTATTCTTGGAGACTTGATATTTATGGAAGAACAAGCACAATTTTAAAGAAAATGAACAAGAGGAGTAAAGCAAAATATTACGAAAACAACAATAAGGTAGGTTTGGTACATGGATGGGAAAGATTGAGAAGGATATGGGCCTAACACAGGTTGGTGGGACTAGTGGAGACAGAGCATCTTGGTTGTCATAGAGTTATACATTGTGGAAACAAGCCCTTTTGGCCCAACTTGTCCATACCATTTGTTTTACACTGTTTGCAAACAAATGTATTTATTAATTGGGAGTAGAATTTTTCAATTAGGTCCAAGTTTTCCAAACTGTAGTCATATCACATTTCATAGATGAATGGTAACCACTGCCGGCCTATATATGGCTGATATGGTTGCTTGTGGAAGGGGGAATGAATGCTGGACTTGCTATCAGTGCCCTCACCCTGTAAATGAATAAAGTCCTGGCTAGCAATGAGAAGCTAAAGGGCAAATTTGTTTCCTTCCATTTTGAGTGACTCAAAATCTTCCTGTCATGTTTCAATTAATTTAATTAACCTTATTGCTGTGAAATAGCCTTCTGGTTAGTTCTGTAGCAACAGTGGTCTTGGGACTACCAATTTTCTCAGGTAGTATTACTCCAGTCCTCTGTTTTTCCATTCCCTTTTATTTTCATCATCTTGCTTATCCTTTTTCATGTCTCCTTGTAGTATTGCTTTTGGGAGATTGTTGCACTTCACTAACCATGCCGTGCTTTTTTCCTGATGAGGCTTTGGATTCCTGGCTCTTGAGTTCATAGTCCATTGCATGTCTTCCCTGGGCTTCTATTTCAAGGCAGGAGAATCTCAGAATCATGTAAGAACAGTTCAAATGTCTTCAAAGGCTTCAATCTTAGCTCTGAGACTGATGTTTCACTGTTGCACTTAACAGTGAATATAACAAATGGGTCTCAACCTGTAACGTCACCTACCCCTTTTCTCCAGAGATGCTGCCTGACCCACTGAGTTCCTCCAGCTTTTTGTGTCTATCTTAAGAGTTTTTGGCAGTCCGATTGTGATGGCAATACTCACATCCTTGCACTTCTAAATTCTTATCATTTTGGCCCAGCTCCCATTGCGATGCTAATCTTTCCTTCAATGGTAGATGTTTTGTCTGAGGTAATAATGAAGACCAGGTATTTTAAGACACAAAGTGCTGGAGTAACTCAACGGGTCAGGCAGCATCTCTGAAGAACATGGATAGGTGACGTTTCGGGTCAGGACTCTTCTTCAGATTAACTTCTTTCAAACTGACGTATCCATGTTCTCCAGAGATGCTACCTGACCCGCTGAGTTACTCCAGCACTTTGTGTCTTTTTCTGTAAACCAACATCTGCAGTTCCTTGTTTCTACCAAGGATATGAAGCTGTTCACTTCTTTAAGCTTCCATCAGAGTATTGAGAATAGATGTTGGGAGGTAATGTTGCCGTTATATAAGACGTTGGTGAGGCCATATTTAGAGTATTGTGTTCAGCTTTGGGCACCATGTTATAGAAAGATGTTGTCAGGTTAGAAAGGGTGCAGAGAAGATTTATAAGGATGTTGCCAGGACTTGAGGAGTTGATCTGCAGGGAGAAGTTGAGCAGGCTAGGACTCTAGGAGCACAGGAGGAAGGGTGGGGTGATCTTAAAGAGGTGTACTCTTAAAGACGTGTATAAAATCATAAGAGGAATAGATGGGGTAAACGCATAGGGTTTCTTGTCCAGAGTCGGGAAATAGAGAACCAGAGGACATAGGTTTAAGGTGAGGGGGAGAAGATTTAATAGGAATCTGAGGGGTAATACAAAGGGTGGTGGGTGTATGGAACAAGTGACCAGAGGAGTAGTGAAGCAGGTACTATTGCAATGTTTAAGAAACATTTAAACAGGCATATGGATAGGACAAGTTTAGAGGGATTTGAGCCAAACATAGGCAGGTGGGACTAGTGTAGATGGGACATGTTGGTCGATGTGAGCAGGTTGGGCCGAAAGGCTTGTTTCCATGCACTATGATGACTCTATGAGCTTCCATTCATTGTATAATTTGTATTTATTTTGATGTTAATTACAATTTTGCGTTTAAAGAGTTAATCTCTGTGCCGTGCATTCTTTTTCCTGTACACCTAAAGCTTAAATATTGTCTCTTGCTTCCTCCCACAGCCAGCTGTAGTTATGTTCCATAATGGGGCTTTTTGTCAGTATATTCTTTATTCATATAGGGCAGTAAGTAATTTTCGTGGTCATTCCTGGAATGGCAAATCCTCTCATGTTATGTTACAATGTTGGAATAAAAGAACTTGGTTCAATTCTTTTCTCGGTTGGTTTTTGAGCTCAAACATAAATTAAAATAAAATTTTACATTTAATTTTCCTTGGAGCAATAGTGTTCAGTGCATTGGGCCCCATTCTTTGTAATTACTTCTATTGATTATCTATTATCCACTGAGATCTATCTTTCGTTCAATATCTTATTTCAGGACATTATCTTCAGACACACTGGTGACTCCTTTTTACTCTATTAATATGCTGATATTACATAGGAGTTGTAATCAACACAGCTTGGATGCACAGGCAATAGAACCACTATCTAAACTGACAGATCTGCCATTAGGCACACAAAATGGTGCCTTGTTGGGTTTTAACCTGCTTTCAGGAAACGATTACCAGCATGATATAATCTAAGATAGAGACAAAATGCTGGAATAACCCGGGTCAGGCAGCATCTCTAGAGAATAGGAATAGGTGACGTTTCTGGTCGAAACCCTTCTTCAGACTATATCTGATAAAATCAAATTCAGATATAATCTAAGTCCATTCATTCATGACTTGGCTTAAAATTTCATTTCTAAAACAGAACAGGGAGCATTCTGACAGCACGGTGGTGCAGCGAAGAGTTGCTGCCTTACAGCGCCAGAGACCCAGATCCGATCCTGACTACGGGTGCTGTCCGTACTAAGTTTGTACGTTCTCCCCGTGACCGCATGGGTTTTCCCCGGGTGCTCTGGTTTCCTCCCAAACTCCAAAGACGTACAGGTTTGTAGGTTAATTGGCTTTGGCAAAATTTTAAATTGTCCTGCATGGGTAGGGTAGTGCTAGTGTACAGGGATTGTGGTCGGCGCGGGCTCGGTGGGCTGAAGGGCCTGTTTCCTCGCTGTATCTCTAAACTAAAATAAACATCGAGACAGGTACATGGATAGGATAGGTTTAGAGGGATATGGGGCAAACAGGTTGTAAAATTGTCCCTAGAGTGTGTAGCTTAGTGTACTGGCTATCGATGGTTGTCGCGGACTCGCTGGAGGAGCTGTTTCCGTGCTGTGTCTAAAGTTTATAGATTTTTCAGAATAAAAAAAGTAAAATAATCCTATTCTTTTGAGTTCACATTACCCTCACTAGCAGTTTTATGGATCAGGTTCGTCTTATAATTTACTGTCTATTTCAATGTGTTTCTGTTGCCTGCTTTGAGAGACTCACACACTTTTGTTGTGAATTGATTAAACCACATGAAGATGAATAATAAAAGGCATTGAGATCTACATTAAACATGGAATGCAATCCTCCAGCAAAAGCATGAAATAGATATTCAAGTGGGTGATTTAAGTTCTTTATCTCTTAGCTCCATTAACTACCTAATCTGCAAATGTGATTTCCTTTTAAAACCTAGATTTCATAACAATCACTAATATTGATTAATTCCTAACCTAAGATCAACATAAATCAAATAGGGAAATTCCAGCGGGTCAGGCAGCATCTCTGGAGATGTGTACGAAGAAGGGTTCCGACCTGAAACCTCACCTATTCTTTTTCTCGAGAGATGCTGCCTGACCCGCTGAGTTACTCCAGCATTTTGTGTCTACCTTCGGTGTAAACCAGCGTCTGCAGATCCCTCCTACACAGGAAAATTCCAGCAATTCTTTCCTTTGCCAAAAGCGCTCTAAGTATTAAAGGAAAAACCTGGAGGCAAATATTTTGCATCCGCATTTTAAAGATTAATAATGAGAGGTTGATATTATTTTGGCGTCAAATTTGGGTGGCTGCTGCCTCACAACGACACAGACCAGATTCGACCCTGACTACGGGTGCTGTCTGTACGGAGTTTGTACGTTCTCCCTGTGACCACGTGGGTTTTCTCCGGGTGCTCGGGTTTCTTCCCACATTCCAAAGATGTGCAAGGTTAATTAGGTTAATTCCCGGAATGGCGGGACTGTCGTATGTTGAAAGACTGGAGCGGCTAGACTTGTATACACTGGAATTTAGAAGGATGAGAGGGGATCTTATCGAAACACATAAGATTATTAAGGGGTTGGACACGTTAGAGGCAGAAAAAATGTTCCCAATGTTGGTAGAGTCCAGAACCAGGGGCCACAGTTTAAGAATAAGGGGCAGGCCATTTAGAACGGAGATGAGGAAAAACCTTTTCAGTCAGAAAGTTGTAAATCTGTGGAATTCACTGCCTCAGAAGGCAGTGGAGGCCAAGTCTCTGAATGCATTCAAGAGAGAACTAGGTAGAGTTCTTAAGGATAGCAGAGTCAGGGGGTATGGAGAGAAGGCAGGAACGGGGTACTGATTGAGAATGATCAGCCATGATCACATTGAATGGTGGTGCTGGCACAAAGGGCCGAATGGCCTACTCCTGCACCTATTGTCTATTATCTATTGTCTATTGTTTGCAGGGCAATTGGCTTCTGCAAGTTGCCCCTAGAATGTAGGATGCAGAAATGGGATGACATAGAACCAGTGTGACTGGGTGGTCAGCGTTGACTCAGTGGACCGAAGGCCTTGTTTCCATGATGTATCTCTAAATATAACTATATTTCTAAACTAAACATTATCAGGGTAATGTGAGCAGGGAAATGTTCAGGTTCGAGAAAGAGGGAAAAAGTAACCATCATTTGAAAAAAAGAAATGCTTAATGGATAGACACGGAACTTATTTTAAGATGGATAAAGAGTCAATTATTCATTACAACAAGTGATAAAATAATGTGTCTCTAATGAGGACTATTACATTGTTTAATTCACTTCACGGAATCGTATGAGTAGCCTCCCAATTTTCCACAGATGTTAACTCACTTCAGGATAATGAGTTAATTTGATGTTTGAAATTTATTCATTGAAGCAAACTAAAACACTTTGGTACACAAATATCACAAAATAACGTACATCAAAGCATCGGCAATTTGCCTCTAAGTAGTAATTTGGCCTCATGCATTTCTCTGAAACACTGCTTGAACTGTATCTTTCATTTATCAGCTTGGTTTCATTGTTTATTTTTGTATTGAGAAAAGTAATTATGGATTTAAAATTATATCTGCTTTTAAATTTAATTTCGCCCCAAATAAATTTGTTTTCAAGACATAGATGTTCATTTAAACCATAAGAGACATTTTGGACATATTTGGTATTCGCTTCTTTGGATGATTAAGATGTCTTTATTGATCAATCAAAATAAGTATGTTCAATGCACTGATTTCCATATTTCATGTTCCTTTATGGTATACAAGGAGTCCATTCGGCCTATTGAGTCTATACTGGCTCACAGAATAATTCTATGCCCCATTAAATTTCCCTGTCACTTTTCCCATCAATTCTCTCCAGATTCATCCATCCACTTACACTAGGGGCAATTTACGTTGGCCAATTAACCTACCACCTACACGACTTTGGGAAGGAAACTGAAGAACTGGAGGTAAGTGGGAGGGGGAGAGGAGGGGTGGAGAGTTCTATCTAAAAAGTATAAACATCGGAAAAAAAAATTTGTTTTGAAAAATCAAAATGATAAAATCAATCGAGAACACAGACAACTTACAAACAATTATAGAATTAAACTCTGTACAGGCAGAGAAGATTTCTTTATCGTGACAATGTATTCTGCATGGACATTGTGGGCCGAAGGGCCAGTTTCTGTTCTGTTCCTTCTGTTCTAATGTCTATGTTCAAACCAAAGCAAAATAATTAGCTGCTGTACTGTTCCATCTGGTCCATGTTCCAACCAAAGCAAAATAATGGAATGCCCACCGGTTTGTTTGCAAGGTTGGAGCACAAGTACAAGAAGGATGAGAGGGGATCTTATCGAAACGTATAAGATTATTAAGGGGTTGGACACGTTAAAGGCAGCAAACATGTTCCCAATGTTGGGGGAGTCCAAAACAAGGGGCCACAGTTTAAGAATAAGGGGTAGGCCATTTAGAACGGAGATGAGGAAAAACTTTTTCAGTCAGAGAGTTGTGAATCTGTGGAATTCACTGCCTCAGATGGCAGTGGAGGCCAATTCTCTGAATGCATTCAAGAGAGAGCTAGATAGAGCTCTTAAGGATAGCGGAGTCAGGGGGTATGGGGAGAAGGCAGGAACGGGGAACTGATTGAGAATGATCAGCCATGATCACATTGAATGGCGGTGCTGGCTCGAAGGGCCGAATGGCCTACTCCTGCACCTATTGTCTATTGCCTAAGTCCAACTTGGTCTCATCTGTAGCTTCCAGAGTCAGAGTGTTTGGACTGATGACGATCACAATATGAAACCAATGCAACGGTCTTTCTATTCCCTGTCAAATCTGTGCCTTCGAACCCCATTGGGATAACTAGGATCTTGGAACCTCCACCAGTTCTGATCTACTGCTTCAAGCACATAATGCCGGGGACTCTCATCGCGATGGGTACTTGCCGTTCGATGGTGTGTGATGTGTGGTGGGGGAGTGAGCTGAGAGATTCAGGGGGTTGTATCTGTCAGTTTATGCTGAAATCTAGTTTTTCACAATGCCCAGAGGTGCAGGACTTGATTTAGTTTCATGGCTGAATTTCAATGTGAACCAAAATTCACAGAGAACACGACTCAGGACAAACTGCTGTATTTGTTTCTATATTTATCTTCCTCTTTGTCTTAGGCAGCCAGTTGGGAGTAAGGATCATTGTCTCTGCTCTGTTTTGTTTGTTGCAAGGCAACTGATGGGACTGACGTGGAACCTGCAGACCCTGCCACAGATGTGGCACAGTGGCGCAGCTGTAGAGTTGCTGCCTTACAGCGCCAGTGACCCGGGTTCGATCCTGACTATGGATGCTGTCTGTACGGAGTTTGTACATTCTCCCCGTGACCGTGTGGGATTTCCCCGAGTGCTCTGGTTTCCTCCCACACTCCAAAGACCTACAGGTTTGTAGGTTAATTGGCTTCGGTAAAGATTGTAAAATGTCCCTGGTGTGTTTTGGAAAGTGTTAGTGTAGGGGGATCGCTGGTCGCCGCGGACTCAAAGGGCCTGTTTGCGCTGTATCTCTAAATTCTAAACTAAACTAAACAGTCCTCTGTCACTGCAGAAATCCTTGCGATCTCTCACACAGACGATGAAGACCTGATGGGCATCAGTAAAACTGTAAACACAAGGAACTGTAAACACAAAGAAGGGTCCTGATCTGAAACATTGCCTGCCCATTCCCTCCAGAGAGGCTGCCTGACCTGTTGAGTTCCTTCAGCACTTTGTGTTGTATATAACAGGTGCCAGTGCCTGGGTGGTGTTACCATTAGATTTTGTGTTTGGTCCTTTTTATGAAACAAGGTGTTGGTTACACAAGGAGGTGCTCCAAGCATTTGGTGAAGAAGTGGATTCCACTGGAGATAGCTTCCACCACTCCTTCATTGCTAATGTCACATATTCAAAGAATTTAGTTTAGTTTTAGTTTAATTTAATAGATACAGCATGGAAACAGGCTCTTCAGCCCACACCGACCAGCCATCACCCTGTACACAAGTTCTATCCTAGACACTTGGGACCATTTACAGAAGCGAATTAACCTACAAACTGGCACGTCTTTCGAATGTGGGAGGAAACCGGAGCACCCAGAGAAAACCCAAGTGGTCACAGGGAGATCAGACAAACTCCATTCAGACAGCACCAATAAGTCAGAATCGAACCCAGGTCTCTGGCGATGTAAGGCAGCAACTCTACTGCTGTGCTGCCCTTGGCCTTTTATTGGCCGAACAGCATGGTAAATTATTTTCTGTAACCAGCACCGCCAACAGGTACTATGGGGGGGATATAAAGGTCCAAGAAGCATTTCCTTGTCAGTGATCATCTAAGTGACAGGGAACTCATACCCATAGTAAATATACCAGAATCATCTTGTCCAAATTACCACATCTTATTTGATTCGGTAAGGATTCAGAATAACATAAATAAATAAGCTTTCACGGTAATTCTGAATATTATTTCTTTATTCACAATATAACTTGCATAAGTTGTGATTAGAAGTAATATTATCTGACTTTCTACACAGCTACACACATTTGAGTGTATTAATTAAGGGGATGAGCGACATTTTCAATTAAGTTATTAAAGTCTAAAATTCTGTTGAATATACCTCATGCAATGGTAAATAAGAAAGGTTCATGCATATGTTTTTATGTTTCATCTGCCTCTCCTCTCTCCATTAGTGAAATCCAGCTAGTGATCCCTCTGTTTTGTGGGGTCTTGGCCTGAATTGAATCTCCTTGAAGATTATTTACTCTGAGTGCTTTCCATATTGCCGCAGCGGCAATTAATTTTATTGCCTGTCTCCCACAACTGTCTTGTTGATTTACTGCGTGAGATGGTGTTTCGTTTTGGAGCTTCGTATCTGAAATATCAATGACCGTCCCATGGGACAAGATTTTTCCAGCTCCCTCCAGTCTTTGATGAAGGTGTTAGCAGAAGAGGACTTTGCTAAATTGGATTGGACTGAACGTAGCTGGTCACAGGTCTCAACACCTAATAAACCTTGATTCCATAGCTTTTTTTAGCTCTTCCTGGAATCTCCAGGTTACTGATGAGGCAACTGTGGCATTTTGAATTACTTCTGAAAAGAAAAGTGGCAGTTTATTTGAACACCGAGAATTATGTGCCTGGCTTCTGTTTGACACAAAATGCAAATTGCTGCAAGTCACCGAGACAGTTGTCATATACTTTAAATCATGAGGCAGTCATTTATACTCAGTCCTATTTCATACCATGGCTATTACTCCCGTGTGTAATCCTATTAAACTGGAGGTATAACAATGTCTGTGCTTTCACAAAGGCACCAAAATGAAGAGACCATTGGCATTCTGAAGCGACGTTTGCACACAGAATGAGTCAGAGGCAGTGACACGATTCTAGACCGGAGAGATGTTTCATATAGTTGCCTTAGAATGAATCCTTCACAGCATCGTAACTGAAAGAGAGTAGGTCGGAAAGAACTGCAGATGCTAGTTTACACCAAGGATAGACACAAAATGCCGGAGTAACTCAGCGGGAAGGGTCGAGGCCCTTCTTCAGACCGAAGTGCCTTGTCCTGAAATGTCACCCACTCCTTCTCTCCAGAGATGCTGTCTGTACTGCTGAGTTACTCCAGCATTTTGTGCCTATTAACCGAAAGAGAGTATTTCCTTGGCACCTATAATAGACTGAGAGGTTTGTGAGGAATGCAAAGGAGGAGGAGGAAAAAAAAGAGGGAAATTCTTGAGGAAGAATTTGCACCTGTGAAACTCACACACAAACTATTTCCAAGGTCATCTGTCATATCTCGTTCCCACAAAACAACTTCAATGCATTCCAGAGGCACAATAAGATGCTTCTCACTGCCATATCGTGGAGGAAGGAACTGCAGATGCTGGTTTACACCAAAGGTAGTCACAAAATGCTGGAGTAACTCAGCGGGTCAGGCAGCATCCCTTCAGAAAAGGAATAAGTGACATTTCGGGATGAGACCCTTCTTCAGATGTCATAGGAGGAGGAAGAAAAAGAGGGAAATTCCTGAGGAAGAATTTGCACCTGTGAAACTTTTACACAAACTTTCTCCAAGGTCATCTGTCATATCTTGTCCCCACAAAACTAACTTAAATGAATTCCAGAGGCACAATAAAACTCTCAGTCTGAAGAAGGGTCTTGATCCAAAACATCACCTATTCCTTTTCTCCAGAGATGGTGCCTGACCCGCTGAGTTACTCCAGCATTTTGTGTCTATCTTCAGTGCCAAATATCATGTTTTGTGCTCAAAGAGCCAGAGAGATGTACAGCACAGAAATGTGCTTATCGGCCCGTCATGTGCATACCAATCTTTTTTGGTTATCTACACTAGTCCCATTTGCCTGCACTCCATCCTTATCCTTCTATACCTTATCTGTCAAAATGTCTCTTACACTCAGTGATTTTATCGGATTCCACCACATCTATTGGTGATGTTTCAGATATCAGCCGCTCCCTGTTTAAAAATCCTTTTCCTCAGATCCCCATTAAAACTCCTTCCTTTCACCTTAAACTTATGTCCTCTTGTTTTTGATTTAACTCCTACAGGAATTTGCTTCTGACTATCTACCCTATCTACGCCTAGTTTCATGATGTCATGACAATATGCTACCCCCTAACTTCAGCCATTTAGGACTGAGACGAGGAAAAAAATTTCACCCAGAGAGTTGTGAATCTGTGGAATTCTCTGCCACCGAAGGCAGCGGAGGTCAATTCACTGGATGTTTTCAAGAGAGAGTTAGGTACAGCTCTTAGGGCTAATGGAATCAAGGGAGATGGGGAGAAGGCAGGAACGGGGTACTGATTTTGGATGATCAGCCATGATGATATTGAATGGCGGTGCTCGCTCGAAGGGCTGAATAGCCTACTCCTGCACCTATTTTCTACATTTCTATGTTTCTAACAACATGAATAACCTCTAGACTTCTGGCTCCTCAGCTATGACTAACAAAGTTGCAGATATCTCCGCAGGTGCCCCAATAATCCCCTTGGTAACCTGGGACAGACGTCATCCGATCCTGGAGATTTATCCATTATTATGCATTCCATAATCTTTGACTATTGATTAACGATGAATTTCTAGTTAGTCGACGTAACCAGAATTTACACTGACAGTAATACGCTAGTTTAAAGCTTTTATTTTTGTGTTCTATAAACTTTAGGTGCATTCAATTGGAAGAGAGATGATGGTTTTCTTTTAATGTTAGTTTCAACACAAAGCAGAGGTTGAATGGGGAAGACAAACTAATTATCTTCGCCATGTTTTGGTGACATTTAGAAAAGGTCAAAGAAAAATGCCCACACCTATAAAATATACCAGCCTTGAAGCTCAATCACATAACACGGTGTTTTTTTAAGCATCTTTCAATTGAAAATTGATTTTTTTTCCCCCTCACAGAACAATATAACAATGTTTCTCATCATTTTCGAAATTCCACAGGGCAATTTTGACACCTTGCTCCCCTTGTACCAGTTGCCCCTTGTGGATGCATGGAATGACATTGCTCCCCCTCCATTGCATTTTACCAGCTTTCTGTGAGGATGCGGCCTGAAGTATCAAAAGGGCAACCCTTAATGAGTGACAATAACATAGAAACATTAAAAAAAGGTGCAGGAGTAGGCCATTCGGTCCTTCGAGCCAGCACCGCCATTCAATATGATCACGGCTGATCATCCAAAATCAGTACCCCGTTCCGGCTTTCTCCCCATATCCCTTGATTCCATTAGGCCCAAGAGCTGAATCTAAGGCAGGAAACATGTTCCCAATGTTGGGGGAGTCCAGAACCAGGGGCCACAGTTTAAGAATAAGAGGTAGGCCATTTAGAACAGAGATGAGGAAAAACTTTTTTAGTCAGAGAGTTGTGAATCTGTGGAATTCTCTGCCTCAGAGGGCAGTGGAGGCCAATTCTCTGAATACATTCAAGAGAGAGCTAGATAGAGCTCTTAAGAATAGCGGAGGCAGTGGGTATGGGGAGAAAGCAGGAACGGGGTACTGATTGAGAATGATCAGCCATGATCACATTGAATGGTGGCGCTGGCTCGAAGGGCCGAATGGCCTACTCCTGCACCTATTGTCTATTGTCTAACTCTCTTTTGAAAACATCCAGTGAATTGGCCTCCACTGCCTTCTGTGGCAGAGAATTCCACAGATTCACAACTCTCTGGGTAAAAAGGTTTTTCCTCATCTCAGTCCTGAATGGCCTACCCCTTATTCTTAAACTGTGATCCCCTGGTTCTAGACTCCCCCAACATTGGGAAATTTTTTCCTGCATCGAGCCTGTCCAATCCCTTAAGAATTTTATATGTTTCTATAAGATCCAGAATTTTATATGCTTCTATATGTAGCATGATTGCGGGCCAGAACTACAGCACGGTCCCCTGATCAATATAGTGTGTAGTAACACCACTTCAGAACGGCGACGGTCTCCATTGTAGTGCCTTTGTGAAGACATGGCCATTGTCAAATATGCTGACACTGCGTAATATGATTTGGAACTGATCAGAGGAGTGGCTGCAGATTGAAACACTAACCCCGATAACAGTCACAGATCGCTCTTCTGCTGTGCGGGTTTAAATACTCATCAAAGTTATGATTATTTAAGTAATTTGCAGTGAGATTAACAGTTTGAGTGTTAAGTGGAGGCATGGTTTTGTGCGGCCTTTTGGGATTTATAGCCTGTGCACAATTGTATTCTCATGTTCCTACTTGTAATCACCACCTGAATTAAATGGGAGCATTGTATGCAACGTGTAGCTCCAGAAATGCAGATGATTCAGTCATGATTTTAAGTGAAATATTTTTTACCTGCAGAGTCTTTGACCTGAGGTGCCTTCTTCTCATGTCCGAACCTTGACATCTGATGGATTGACCTGGAGCTAAAAGTAGGGAAAGAAGGAATGTGTGAAGGATGGCTGTCAGTCCATCTCAAGTAGTGACTTGTGCCATTTAGAGTCATAGAGTCATACAGAATGGAAACAGGCCCTTCGGCCCAACTTGCCCATGCAGGCCAAGATGCCTCTTCTACATTAGTCTCACATGCCCGCATTTGGCCCATATCTTCTAAACCTTTCCTATCCATGTGCCTGTCCAAACGATGGTGCTGTAATTCTGGAGCAACCCCACAGGAGTTGTTCCATGACTGTACACTACAGTTATATTTATGGTTCATGAAGATTAGGGTTCCTTGGTATTTTCTGATGCCATTTCCAGAGAGATTATAACCCTGCACCCTTTGGCAACTGTAAAGCCTTAGTATCCAGCAACATTCACTGGATTCTTTAATCAGCTTCGATCCGGGTTCGATCATGACAACGGGTGCTGTCTCTAAAGAGTTTGTACGTTCTCCCTGTGACCTGTGCGGGATTTCTCCGGGTGCTCGGGCTTCCTCCCACACTCCAAAAATGCACAGGTTTGTATGTTAATTGGCTTTGGTAAATTTGTAAATTGTCCCCAGTGTGTAGGATAGTGCTCGTGTACGAGGTGATCGCTGGTCGGCTTGGACTCGGTGGGCTGAAGGACCTGTATCCACGCCGTATCTCAAGTCTAAAGTTATGCGCAGCTCAGCAAATTAAACACCCAGCCCTGCATAGAGCAAGACTGAGACAACGTTTAAGTATGAGCTGATAATTAGCATGTAACATCCTGAAATCTGCCATCATCCTCCTCACAACTTACTAAAGATTTTTTTATAGTGCAGGAAAATAACTGCAGATGCTGGTACAAATCAAAGGTATTTATTTCACAAAATGCTGGAGTAAATTAGCAGGTCAGGCAGCATCTCAGGAGAGAAGGAATGGGTGACGTTTCGGGCCGAGACCCTTCTTCAGACTGATTATTTAATCATCTTCAGACTTCAAAATTATGTCCTGCAGACCTTGTCATTATTACATATTATAATCCAGTGCTTGCAGTTTATTATCTGATCACCATTCCCCTCTACTCTCAGCTTTTTCTCCCTTTGCTAATCTAATATCCATGCTGCCCTCAACCCTTTACGCCATCTATATACTAAAACTCGTTTGTTTTTTTGTTTGTTTGTTCCTGAACTACAGCCAAAACCATACACAATAGCGCGACAATTTTAGGCCCACCTTACTCACCGTCGTCCCTTTGGTGCTAATGGAAGAAGTTTCATTGAAGTCGGTGCTATATTTTTAAAGTTATTCACATTTTAAAGTTTAAATCTATCTCCTAGGGAGGGAGGTAGGGAGGTGGAGGGAGGGGGGGGGGAGGGAGGGTGGGGGAGGAGGGAGGGTAAGGGGGGGTTGAGGGGATGGAGTGGGGGGAGGGGAAGGGGGATGGGGGGTTGGAGGGAGGGGGGGAGGGAGGATGGGGGGGAGGAGGGATAAGGGGGGTTGAGGGGATGGAGTGGGGGAAGGGGAGTGAGGGGAAGGGGAGGGAGAGGCAGGTTGGGGGGAGGGGGGAGGGAGGGGAGGGGGAAGTGGGGGAGAGAGGGGAGGTGGGAGGGGGGAGGAGAGGGTGCTGCACGAATGAAGGAGAGGTTTGGGCCCAATGGGTCCACTTGATCTAGTTAGTTATAATGTTCTAACGTGTTTATTTACTAATACTTTGATATTAGTAGTCTGATATACGTAACTTGTTGCTCTCTGAAGTACTTCATAAGAACACGATCAACTTAGTTAAATGCAATTTGCTGTTGCAGAAATCAATACTATCATCTCTGAAGAAGGGCCTCGACCGGAAACGTCTCCCATTCCTTCTCTCCAGAGATGCTGCCTGTCCCGCTGAGTTACTCCAGCTTTTTGTGCCCATCTTCGGTTCAAACCAGCATCTGCAGTTCCTTTTTACATACTGTCATCTCTGAATTCCTGTTGAGCAAATGACAATTAATTTTGTCCCAATTATGGTCTCAGGAACTCACCCCACCACTGACCTTAGCGTAGTTTACATTTCTTCCAGTTATTGAATGGGATGAAACACTTCTCAACCTTAGGCACCCTGGAACTCTCCCTCCCCTGGGAATACTGAATGATCGTGGCACATCCTCCTGTATTTTTGCACTCACATGATTTTGGCACATCCTCAATAGTGTAGGATGCATCAATGGTTCAATGGCACTTTATTTGTCACATGTACCAAGGTACAATTAGATTAATTTTCGTAATAGTACATCTCAGCATCTCAGGAGAGAAGGAATGGGTGACGTTTCGGGTCGAGACCCTTCTTCAGACTGATGTCAGGGGGGCGGGACAAAGGAAGGATATAGGTGGAGACAGAAAGATAGAGGGAGAACTGGGAAGGGGGAGGGGAAGAGAGGGACAGAGGAACTATCTAAAGTTGGAGAAGTCAATGTTCATACCGCTGGGCTGCAAGCTGCCCAAGCGAAATATGAGCTGCTGTTCCTCCAATTTTCGGTGGGCCTCACTATGGCACTGGAGGAGGCCCATGACAGAAAGGTCAGTGGGAGTGGGAGTTGAGGTGCTGAGCCACCGGGAGATCAGGTTGGTTGAGGCGGACTGAGTGTGCAAGTACAGTACAAGTGTGTTTCGTGGTAGTAGTACACTAAGACAGTACACACAGTCGCCAGTTTGGCGCCATTTTCAAGTCCCAGTCGTTGTAAGTGCAGGGTTTGCAAGACCTGAATTTTTAAAAGGTTATCAGTCACTCTGACTGAGTGACTTTTCTATGTACTGATAAACTTTTACAAACCTCAGTCGTAAACCTGGATTCATTTAGATCATCGAAACAAAGAACTGCACACGCTGGTTTACACAAAAGGATACAAAGTTCAGGAGTAACACAGCAGGTCAGACAGCATCTCTTGAAAGAATGGACAGGAGACATTTCGGGTCGGGACCCTACTTCAGGTCTACTTAAAGCTAGACTAACCTTTTCCTGTTGAAATCTCATCCATTGTGAAAGTTGTCCAAATGCATAAGACCATCGACCTAGGAGCAGAATTAGGTCAGTCAGCCCATCAAGTCTACTCCACCGTTCAATCGTGGCTAATCTACTTTTCCCTCTCAACCATACTCTCCTGCCTTCTCCTCGTAACCTTTGTTGCCCTTTCTAATGAAAAACATCAATCGTTGCCTTTAAAATACCCAATAACGGCCTCCACAGCCATCTGTGGCAATGAATTCCACAGATTTACCATCCTCTCTGGCTGATGAAATTCCTCCTCATCTCCATTTTGAAGGTATATCCTTTTATTCTGAGACTGTACTCTCTGATCCTAGACTCTCCTGTAATTGGAAATATCCTTTCCACTCTATCTATGCCTTTCGTTATCTGGTAGGTTTTCAATGAGATCCCTCCTCATCCTTCTGAACTCCAGGGAGGACAGTGCCAGAGACTTCAAATGCTCATCATATGTTAATCCAATCATCCCTGGGATCATTCTCATAAACTTCCTCTGGACCCTCTCCAAAGTCAGCACATTCTTCCTCACATATGGGGCCCAAAACTGCTCACAATATTCCAAATGTGGCCTCACCAGCCACCCGAAATGTCACCTACCCATATTCTCCAGAATTGCTGTCTGACCTTCTAAGTTACTCCAGCAGCTTGCCTCCAAGTCCAGACATCTTAAATCACAATTCCTTCCCGTCATGCCCTGGAGCTTGTACTTTGCATTTCTGTGAATAAAAAATGAAGATCAGAGGTTGCACACTATAGCTCTGACTTCAGTTCATTAGACAGAATGGAGTGACCATTGACAAAATCGTTACATTGATGTACATGATAAGCGGGTGCTGTCTTTATGGAGTTTGTACGTTCTCCCTGTGACCGCGTGGGGTTTCTCCGGGTGCTCTGGTTTCCTCCCATACTCCAAAGACTCGCAGGTTTGTAAATTGTGCCCAGTGAGTAGGTTAGTGCTAGTGTACGGGGGTGATCGCTGGTCGACGGGGACTCGGTGGGCTGAAGGGCCTGTTTCCACGCTGTATCTCTAATGTCTAAAGGAAAATCTAAAGTCTACAAACAATGATGAAAACAAAGCAAAGAATAAAACAGCACGGAACTAAAAGTAGATTAAAAGAGATATCGAGAACAAATGCCAGAGACCCGGGTTCGATCCTGATTGTGTGGAGTCTGTGTGGAGCTTGCACATTCTCCCTGTGACCACTCGGGTGGTCTCGTCTCCTCCCACATCCCACATCCCAAAGAGTTTGTTAGTTGATTGGCCTTTGTAATTTGCCCTAGTCACATGTGGGGTGTGGATGAGAAAGTTGGATCATGTAAAACTCGTGTGAACGGGTGATCGACGGTTGGGGTTGACTCGATGGGCCGAAGGGTCTGTTTTCCGTGCTGTATCTCTAAAATTAAAAAAAACATTGAATAGCAGGGGCTGGGAGGTAACAGAACAGGCAAAGATACATTTTATATTCTCTGATGTAATATGTCCAGCAAGTATCATTCTATAAATACTAACCATAACAATCCCTGTTCGTTAACACATTTATTAATTAGTCTGTTTGGAACTCTGAATTAATTGGAATGAAATCCTTTTAACTTAATTCATTGGAGAGGATTATTAGATTATTCTAATAGAATTTACTTTGAAAAATGTAAGGATTAAATCTTTTTTGAAACTATCAGCTCAGGTTGACTGCAGGTCTCATGCAATGACGTTAATTCGGAATAAGCCCTTGCATATTCCCCCGCTTTTCATTAAACGCTTGATAACTGCTTTTTGAAACCATTGATTTAGCTCACTCAAGTGCGCCCTGGTTTGTTTGGTTTACCAGTGCCATGCATCAAGTTCAGTTAGTGTTGTTTAAAGCAGCAGAACTGATAGTTGACCTTCAAGATGTCATTGCATTCCAACTGTGGTTTGCCTTTGCACAGAGCGTAATAAAACTCCTGCATCAGGCCCTGAGTGAACTAACTCGTCAAAGTCTTCGGTTGATGTGAAGAAGTGCACTCATTTCATACGGTATAATTAAATCCCCAGACTAAAGACTGACAGCCAGTCTTATCCACTTAACACTCATCATCCGCCATCTGCAACACATAGAGTTCATCGACAAGGGGCCACGCAACATTTATAACTGTGTTAACTTCACGCTTCCCCGACAAGGCCACCAGCATAATCAAGGATGAGTTTTACCCCAGTCACTACCTCTTCTCCCCTTGTACATATTAGGAAGGATTATTAACCTAAATAATTAGATCTATGAATGATTTAAAGGGAATTTTCAATTATGTATTGTTGCTGCCAAGAGCAAAAGTGCAGAAACAAGGAACTGCAGATGCTGGTACATAAGAAAAAGGCACAAAGTGCTGGAGTAACTCAGCGGATCAGGCAGCATCTCTGGAGAACATGGATAGGGGGTGTTTTGGGGTTGGGACCCTGCTTCAGACAAAACTATATTAGTTTGTTTAAGTTTGGTACTTCCAAGATGTGGTGCTTCGTCTAGTCAGCATATTCTTCAGGGGAATGGAGCTAAAAGAATGGACTCCATTTGGAGAAGGAGTAGAATGAGGCCATTCGGCCCATCGAGTCTACTCTGCCATTCAATCATGGCTGATCTATCTCTCCCTCCTAACCCCATCCTCCTGCCTTCTCCCCATAACCTCTGACACCCGTACTAATCAAGAATCTCTGACCTCTTGCCAAACCTTAAGTATTGTTGCTGGCTGGGGGATGTGGAAAAGAAGCTTAATAATCTGTGCATAGAATGTTTCCTGGGATCAGATTCTCAGAGGCTGGCTCTGTGTGTGTTTGTGCTACAGACATGTGGCACGTGGAATGAAGCAGAAAAAAACTGGGAGCAATCATCAGGCTGGTGGCAAGAGAACAGAGAATCCGAGAAAGTGTTTCAGGTTGATTACCTTCTGTCTGAATTCTGCTGAAAATGTGTGACTTCCCCTATAAAAGATGTTAACACCTTGGTTTGCCAAATATCTTTTCTCTGCAAACAGTGAGGAGCCATGCTCTTCTGTTGCAAGGAACTATCTTCAACATTTTCCTTAATTATCTTGAGCTTATTTCTCTCTACC
Organism: Rhinoraja longicauda; assembly: GCF_053455715.1. Taxonomy (NCBI): domain Eukaryota; kingdom Metazoa; phylum Chordata; class Chondrichthyes; order Rajiformes; family Arhynchobatidae; genus Rhinoraja; species Rhinoraja longicauda. Next base: position 10,768,280 of record NC_135973.1, read on the forward strand.
TAAAGAGAAATCTATATACTAAAACTCTCGTTTGTTATCTTGTTTGTGACTGAACTTCAGCCAAAACGGTACACGATGGCGTGACAATTTTAGGCCCACCTTACTCACCATTGTCACTTTAGTGATAATGCAAGTAGTTTTATTGAAATCGGTGTTATATTTTTTAAGTTATTCACATTTTAAAGTTTAGGGGGAGAGGAGGGGGAGGGGGGAAGGGGGAAGGGAAAGGGGGGAGAGGGGAGGGGGGGGTTGAGGAGAGAGGGGAGGGGGGGGAGGACAGGGTGCTGCACCAATGCAGGAGAGGTTTGGGCCCAACGGGTCCACTTTATCTAGTACCACTTAAAACAGCGGGAACTGAGGGTGCTTCTAATGATCCCGGGCAATATACTTTAACTTAGGGCAGCCCAATGGCACCGTTGGTCGCTGGTAGGCCTGCTGTCCGTATGGAGTTTGTACATTCTTCCCGTGACCTGCATGGGTTTTCTCCAGGTGCTCCGGCTTCCTCCCACACGCCACAGGTTAGTAAATTAATTGGCTTGGTACAATTGGTATAATTGTAAATATTACCCGAGTGTGTGCAGGATAGTGTAAGTGTGCGGGGATCGCTGGTCGGTGTGGACTCAGTGGGTCGAAGGGCCTGTTTCCGTGCTGTATCTCTAAACTAAACTAAACTAAATATGTCATCCTGAAACAGGGGAGATAGAAGTCAGCACCACTGCGAGATTTATGTTGTATAAACTGGATAAATTAGAGCTCAGGACCTCCAAGTCCATGAACGTGTTATTGCCATAATTTATGTGTTTACAGTATATATTCATCCATCAGATTGGTAAAAGGCAAATTTTCCGCTGCCATTAATTTGGAAACTCCAATAATTTGGCATCTGATTGTTTGGAAATTTTAGAGAGATACAGCACGGAAACAGGCCCTTCGGCCCACCGAGTCCGTGCCGACCAGCGATCCCTGCACACCAACACTATCCTACACACTAGGGACAATTTACAATTTTACCAAAGCCAACTAACCTACAAACCTGGACATCTTTGGAGAGTGGGGGGAAGCTGGAGATGCCGGAGAAAACCCACACAGGTCACGGGGAGGAAAGTACAAACTCCACAGAGGCAGCATCTCCATAGTCAGGATCGAACCAGGTGTCTGGGGGGCTGCAGCAACTCTTCTGCTGCGCCACCGTACCGCCCGTTTGATGATTTAATGCGGGAATGCCAACGTCTCATCTTCTGAATGCTAAAAGCGACGTATTCAAACAAAAGTGCGCCCAGAGTTGTTGATAATGCCACAAAGAAAATCAGTTCACCCGAGTAATGTCATTCTTCTAGTCAGTGTGCCTTCATTCCTGAAAGTGTTTTAGGCAGAACTGCCAGGAGCTGAGTTGGAAACCTGCCAGATTGAGGATTTACTGGGCTTTCTATTTAGGTGGATAGCTCTTGAAATCAATTGGCTTTTAGATAAAGTTTAATTGTAACATAGCTTTTATCTGATCCAAGATTAACTGTATGTTGAACAATGTAATCAATACTGAGCTGATAGCATTTTGAAATTGAGGACACTCTTATAATAGTGCATGGAAGACTTGAAGTGAAATTACCCACCAATCTATTCAGATGAAAATAATCAAAGCAAAAGGTCGAATGTTGACTATTTTACCCATGCTTTTGTTTTATCTCAGTTTATCAAACAATAGGTTTGGCAGAAGATGTAACTCATAAAGATGATGTTTTCTGTAGGATTTCAATGGGAGACCATACATTTATTTTCTGACCTTGACTACAATAGTAGAATTAGGCCATTCGGCCCATCAAGCCTACTCCGTCATTCAATCATGGCTGACCTATCTCTCCCTCCAAACCCCATTCTCCTGCTTTCTCCCCATAACCTTTGGCACCCGTACTAATCTATCTATCTCTGCTTTAAAAATATCCACTGACAGCCTTCTGTGGCAAATAATTCCACAGATTCACCACCCTCTGATATGTTGTTGTTTTCAGAGTCTTATTAGTCACAACTTTTAAATAAATAAGTTGAATCAAGGTTAATTATTAATCCACCATTCTTGTTTGCTTGATTCATATATCATAGTCATAGAGCTACACAGCACAGAAACGGGCCCTTCAGTCCACCTGGACCATGCCGGCCATGTTGGAATACTGGGCTAGTCTCATTTGCCTATATTTGGTCCATAGCCCTTGGAACCCTTCCCATCTAGATGTCTGTCTCAATGTCTTTTAAAAGCCATCATTATAACCACTTCTATAGCTTCCTCTGACAGTTCATTCCAGATACGAACTACCCTCTCAGTGAAAAGGCTGCTGCTGAGAACTCTCTTAAATCACTCCCCTCTCACTTTAACCTATGCCCTCTAGTTTTAGAATCCTCCACCTAGGGAAAATGATTCTGAGTGGTTATTTTATCCATGCACTCATGATCTTGTACATCTCATTAAGGTCATCCCTCAGCCTCCTACGCTCCAAAGAAAAACATCCCAGCCTATCGAACCTCTCACTATAACTGAAGTCTTCGACACCAGATAACATCCGGGTGAATGTTTCGTGCACCCCATATAACTTAGCTGGGTGAGCAGAACCACACACAGTACTACAAGTGTGGTCACACCAACGACTTGTACATCTGCATATTGATGTCCCAAATGTTGTGCTCAATACCCTTATCTATGTTGCATAGCATCCCAAAGGCCACACTGGCTACCTGAATCACCACGTTCAGGAATCCATGCACCAATACTCCCAGATCAACACCAAATGCTGGAGTAAGCCAACGGGTCAGGCAGCATCTCTGGAGAACAGGAATAACCACGTCGAGACGTCATCCGAAACGTCACCTATTCCTTCTCTCCAGAGATGCTGCCTGTCCCGCTGAGTTACTCCAGCATTTTACGTCTATCTTTAGTGTAAACCAGCATTTGCAGTTCCTTCTTACACATGCTGGAATTTCGCACAGACAGCACCCGAGGTCAGGATCGAACTCGGGTCTTTGGCAATGTAAGGCAGCAGCTCTACCAGCTGAGCCACTGTGCCACTATGTGGAGATGGATCAATGTTTTAAAAGTCAGTGTTGTGACTGGAGATAGATATGGGCACTGGCGAAGTTGCCAGGAGTTGCTGAGTTTAAAAGCTGCATTCTGGTGGTAAATCAAAGGTGTCTGCTGCATTAAAATAAAATCCTCCATGTTTTTGACTTTTTGCTATTTTGCCATTTATCTTAAATATTTGCCCTTAGTTACCAGCCAGTCACCAGTGCTTTTTATTTCCCTGCATCTAAACCACTCATCATTTTGAATAGGATTTTTAAATCTCCCTGTAACTTTCTCTCCTACAAGATGAACGACATTAGTTTGGCTAGTCCTTCCAATTAACAGTAGAAGTGCCTCATCCCTGTTGGCGTTACAGTGAATCTCCTGTGCATCCTCTCCAAGGTCCAGACCTGCCGCAGAAAGTGTGGTGCAAATGGTGTGAACTAACGTGCAAGCTGAGGCCTCACCCTTGATTTATAATCATTCAGCATTCAAACTAGATTAAAATTCAAAGACCCAGGTTCGATCCTGACCACTGCCTCTGACTGTACGGAGTTTGTATGTTCTCCCCCTGACAGCGATCTTTGGTTTCCTCCCACATTCCAAAGATGTACAGGTTTGTAGGTTAATTGGCTTCGGTAAAATTGTGAATCATTCCTAGTGTGTGTAGGATAGTGTTAGTGAGCGGGGATCGCTGGTCGGTGCGGACTCGGTGGCCCGAAGAGACTGTTTCCGCGCTGTATCTCTAAACTAAAGTAAACTAAACTACAGCTTTCTGAATTTACCTCTTCCCAAATATTACAGTATTGACATTTGAGTCTGCATTCACTACTAATGTGGGAGTAGATTAAAATGGATAGGAATGGGGTTTGACTCTACGTGATAATGTTAAACTGGCAATAAACAAGTAAGTGGCCCATTCTCTGGCTTCCCGCTGAACTACAACTGATTGACTTCAATGCAAAGAAGGAACAGTCGGAAGAACTGCTGTCAGCTATTTTACATTATGACGCCAAGCCCAGACCAACCCGGTTATTAACTTCTGCAGGGCATTTATGAATACATTTCCTAATTTCTGCTCACGGAGTCTTGCATTTCCATGTTATTCAGCGTCATGTGTAAATTTAGACATCATAATTTTCTCAGACCATTCATGAATATTATATGCAGAATACTTCTCTGGAAACTAGCAGTGATCCAATTTGCAATTTATACGCACACTAAATGCGAAATCTAATCATGCATTTGTAACAATCTGTTTTTATATAGTGCCACAAATGCAGTAAAATTGTTGTTGACTTACTCCCTGGCACTTGTTATGTGACATAAATTGCAGATTATGGAAAAGTTTAGTTGCAGCAGGAGGCATTTTAAATGCTGCCAATTTATCATTATTTATACAATGACTGCGTGGATGGTGGGATCGAATTACAATTATAAACTGAGCCTGTTATCATTAGGTACGAGTGTGTTGAGGGATAACATGATTGCTGCTTATGAGTCCCCAACACGGCTGGAAATTATTGATCATGGCAGGTGCCTCGTCCTGCATGGATCAGTGAAAGCCAAGTAGTCCCACAGTCACACAACGTTGCCACAGGCCCTTTGACCCACTCAATCCATACTAACCCTCAAACTCCCACTTGCAGTCATCCCACAGCAGGTCTTCGTGACTCCTATACTCAGTGGATAGACACACAAAGTACTGGAATAACTTAGCGGGACAGGCAGCATCTCTGGACAGAAGGAATGCGTGACGTTTCTGGTCGAGACCATACTTCAGGCTGACTCCTATGCTCAGTGCCCTGATTGATGGAGGCAAGCATACTGTATTCCTTCTGCACCACCCTATCCACTCATGTTGTCACTTTCAGGGAGCAGTGGATTTGGACCCCAATATCCCTCTGTACGTGAATGTTGTTAAGGGTCTTGCCATTACCTGTACACTTTCTGCTTTCAATCTCCGAAAGTGCAACACCTCACACTTGCTCGTATTAAACTCCGTCTGTCATTTTTCTGCCCGTTTTGCTAGCTGATCCGTATGCCGCTGTTTACTTTGACAGCCTTCCTCACGGTCTGCAACTCCACCATTGTTGGCATCCACTGTCCACTGTTGCATCTGTTTTGGGCTGGAGAGGAACGTACCATGGCACAGGAGGATCTAATCGGTGTGTAGGGTTGCCAAATGTCCCATATTAGCCGGGACATCCCGTATTTTGGGCTAATTTGGTTTGTCCCGTATGGGACCGCCCTGGTCCCGTATTAGGCCCGGGGGGGCGCTGTAGGCCTGCAGGCCGCTGTAGGCCGGGACAGAGTAGGCTAACGGGATGTGTTCGGGGAGCGGGGCCGAGAGTGTTCGCCTAACGGGGGTTGCGTAGCAACCTGCCTCCCGTCCCGGGCGGCCTCCATTGGTGGAGTGGGATCACGTGGCTGCTGGCTGGGTGAGGTCACGTGGGATGCAGGCGGTGACATCACCTTTTGTCCCTTATTTGGGAGTGTGGAATTTGGCAACCCTATCTGTGTGGTACATGCTTCCCAAGGTTAGTGAGAGGAGCTCGGCACCACATTACAAAGCAGAACTTTAAAGATAATAGTTTCTTGGATTGATACCTAAACTAGTTCCAAATGGACATAGGACCAAAATGTTAGAAAAATGAAAGTATGTCTCAAAGACTGGGGCATTAGAAATGAGATCAAGTACTGGGAAAAATGGAGCTGTATCATTGAGATCAGAGTTCTACCAAGCATGAGTTTTAGTGATTTTTGAGATTATAGAGATAAAGCATGGAAACAGGCATTAGGCCCACTGTGCCCGCGTTGACCAGCGATCCCGTACACCAGCACTATCCTATACACTGGGGACAGTTTACAATTTTACCGAAGCCAATTAACACAAAAAAAACCTGCACGTCTTTGGAGTGCGGGAGGAAACCGGAGCACCCGGAGAAAACCCACGCAGTCACACGGTGAACAGACAAACTGCGTACAGACAGCACCCTGTAGTCAGGATTGAACCCGGGCCTCAAGTGCTGTAAGACAGCAACTCTACCGCCGCTGTGCCACCGTGACGCCCGGATGAAGAAAGTGGAGAGGGTTTTACACTAAATGAACGGGACAAGGCACCACAGTTACAATGGCGTGGCAAACCACAGAGTTGAGACGAGGCTGGAGGAAAAACTATTGAGATGGGAAACAATAAACAGATTGTGACAGGAAAGAACAGTGTGTGCAAGTCTGAAGAGAAATCAATAGATGAGGACAGAGGTTATAAAAATAATATAAGGACGAAACTAATCTGCACCTGGATGCAAGTAGCATTTTGAATGAAGCAAATGCCCTAAGAGTACAAACAGAAATATCTAGGAATGGTTTGGTAGCCATACCGGAGATGTATCTTGCAGGACCATATCGAGAGGTGATCTGTACATTGTACATTGTTGCATTCGTGACATTAAGAAGGACAGGAATAAAAGGAAAAGGTGGAGTAGGGTTTCTGTTAATGAATAGAAATGTACTGCAGATGCTGGTTTACACCAAAGATGGACACAAAATGCCAGAGTAACTCAGCGGGTCAGGCAGCATTTCTGGAGAAAATGGATGGGGGCAAATTGGTGAATTCAGCGTTCACGCCTACAAATGGAGAACTCAATGTGGGAACAGCATTTCATATTTTGCTTGGGTGGCTCACAACCCAACAATATGAACGTTGAAAATATAAAATTCCTAAGGGATTGGACAGGCTATGTGCAGGAAACATGTTCCCGATGTTGGTGGGGTCCAGAACCAGGGGGTTACAGTTTAAGAGTAAGGGGCAGGGCATTCAGGACTGAGATGAGGAAAAACCGTTTCACCCAGAGAGTTGTGAAGCTGTGGAATTCTCTACCACAGATGGCAGTGGAGGCCAATTCACTGGATGTTTTCAATCAGGAGAGAGTTAGAAATAGCTCTTAGGGCTAACAGAATCAAGGGAAATGGGGAGAAAGCAGGAACGGGGTACTGATTTCAGATGATCAGCCATGATCATATTGAATGGCGGTGCTGGCTCGAGGGGCTGAATGGCCTACTTCTGAACCTATTTTCTATGTTGCTATGAATTTTCCAATTTTAGATAACTTCCACAAACACCTTCCACTCCCTCCCCTCTTTCTTAACCCCTCCCCTCCCTCTTAACCCCACCTCTCCCCCCCCCCCCCCCCATACACCGAGGAAACCGGATCATGCGGAGAAAACCCACGCAGTCACAGGGAGGATGTACAAACTCCGTACAGACCTGACATGTAGTCGGGATCGAACCCGTCTCTCTGGTGCTGTGAGACAGCAGCTCAGCTCTGTTATTATATTAATAGTTATTATTATAACGAGGACTTTAATCCACTTGGACTGGGAAATCAAAGGCCAAATGTAGTCTGGTTGAGAATTCATAGTATTTTCAGGATAGTGATCCAGGAGGGCAGGCTCTGTAGCCAAATGTCTCTAGCAGACATGTTATTGTGCAATGAGATAGGATTAATGAACCTCATTGTGAAAGCTCCTTTCGGTAAAAGCAATCATAATCTGATTGAATTTTACATAAAGTGTGTGAGAGAGGGAAGAATGGGTCCGAGATGAGCATTTTAAGCTTAAATTAAGGGGAATTATGAGAGCATGGAAGCAGAGCATTGTGGAGAAATTATAGCATAAGGTTGGGATAAGTGATATGCAATAGTGGACGAATAAGAGGATCTTTCGGAGAACACAGAGAGATTACATCCTAATTAAAAAAGAACATCACAAAAGGGGGATTCATCTTCTAAAGTTAACTAAAAAAAAGCCAAAAATAGCATTAAACTTAAAGAAAAACCATATCCTTGCTTTGTCAGATACCTGATCAAAAGATGGGACTGGTGTAAACCAGCATCTGCGGTTCTTGTTTCTATATTTCTTCCAAATTATTCCATGTCGATCCCTATTAAAATTCCACCCTCGATTCTCAGATCTACCCACAATTATCGCTGTCTCCAAAAATGTTCAGTGTTTCATGAACTGCTGAGCCTCTTGCACCTGACGATTTCTGCTGCACGCTCAGTGAACATTGCTGCAACCAGCTCACTCCATTTTAATGATGCATCGGTCCGCTTTCTCTTTCATTCTTCGTCTCTTCAGTTACTGTAATGAAAAAAAGTGTATCTGGAAATTCTGTCTGAATAAATAAATTCTGACAGCGTATTTATTGCATTTCAGTGCAGTTGAATCATGCACTTTACCGGTGGCGAACTGCACTGACAATAACTTCTAGCTGGAAACCTAAACTGGCACCCACTGACATGAACTCAGCTTTTGAGTCCCACATCAGGCGTGCATCAAATGACAGAGTTTAGGGAGGTGGGTGGTGGGTGTATGGAACGAGCTACCTGAGGAGGTAATGTTAACTTTTGTGTTCAGTATTGGCTGTGGGTTTGGTTGCCAAGATAGTTTCGATTAGTTCGTTATTGTCACGTGTACCGAGGTCCAGAGGAAATCTTTTTTTTTTGGTGTGCTATCCAGTCAGAGAAAAGACTGTACTTTAATACAATCAACCCATCCACAGTGGACAGCTAAAGGATGAAGGGTACAACATTTGAGTACGAGATATGACATCGATCGCAAGATAAAAGATTGAAACCATATGGCCTTATTGGAGCCACAGTGTACAAATAGGCCCTTCTGCCCAACTTCTCAGCCAACATTCACTATCTAATCCCACCTGCCTGCATTTGACCCATATCCCTCTAAACTTATCCTATCCATGTGCCTGTCCAAATGTATTTTAAACGTTGTGATAGTACCTGCCTCAACTACCTCCTCTGGCAGTTTGTTCCACATACCTACTGCTATTTGTGTAAAACAAATTGCCCCTCAAGTTTCTATTAAACTGTTCACACCTCACCTTGAACCTATGCTCTCTGTTTTTTGATTCCCCAACTTTAGGTAAAAGATTTACGTGCTCTATTCCTCTCATGACCTTGTACGCTTCTATAAGGTCACCCCTCATCCTCCTGCACCACGGAATAAAGTCCTAGCCTGCTCAACCTCTCCCTGTAGCTCAGGCCCTCGAGACCTGGCAGCATCCTTGCAAATCTTCTCCGCACCCTTTCCAGCTTAACAACATTATAGACAATAGACAATAGGTGCAGGAGTAGGCCATTTGGCCCTTCGACCCAGCACCACCATTCAATGTGATCATGGCTGATCATTCTCAATCAGTACCCCGTTCCTGCCTTCTCCCCATGCCCCCTGACTCCGCTATCCTTAAGAGCTCTATCTAGCTCTCTCTTGAATGCATTCAGAGAATTGGCCTTCACTGCCTTCTGAGGCAGTGAATTCCACAGATTTACAACTCTCCGACTGAAAAAGTCCTGCCGTATATCCATCACCCTTTCCTGTCTTTGCGACCTCCCAAAAATCCACCCCTTTGATTAAGCTTTCACTTCATCTTCTAAAACCACTTTCCGTGACTTGTTAAACCTTTGGCCTACTTGAAATACCTTGTGCCATAATGTTGCGACAAAGGTAAAATATGAACGGATTTTAGCTAACTTAAAATGTTATTCTACGATATCTCACAGATTATTACAACTTGTTGACTTAACTATTTTGTAACTGAAAGGACAGATTATAATTTTTCGTGATTTGGGTCCTTATACGAGGATTAAGATTTTGAATGAATATTGAAAGTGAATATAAAACCCTTGACCACATCAGTAAATACACAGCTGTCATGAATCTCCAGCAATTGCATGCAAAGGCAACCATGGAGTATGTTAATGCAGCTCAGTTGGGCAATAAAGTTGCCAATATATATTCCACACTTGAATTAAATCCCACAACGCACCCTTTAGAAAAGAGGTGAGGTGGATCCTATTTTTGTCCCGCCCCCTCCCCTGACATCAGTCTGAAGAAGGGTCCCATCCCGAAACGTCACCCATTCCTTCTCTCCCGAGTTGCTGCCTGACCCGCTGAGTTACTCCAGCATTTTGTGTCTACCTTCAGAGTTTCTTTAGTCAGAGGGTGGTGAATCTGTGGAATTCATTGCCACAGACAGCTGTGCTGTGGAGGCCAAGTCAGTGCATATTTTTAAGGCGGGGATTGACCCATTCTTGATTAGTAAGGGTGTCATGGGTTATGGGGCGAAGGCAGGAGAATGGGGTTGAGAGGGGAAGATAGGTCAGCCATGATCGAATGGTGGAGTAGACTTGATGGGTCGAATGGCCTAATTCTACTCCTATCACTTATGGCCTTTTCATTTAAAATAGAAAATGCACAATTTGACATCTTGGCTACATTTCCGATGAGTTTCAGGACCATATGAACTTCAGTTCTGTGGCAAAGGTATGACAGCGGATTTATACTTTGCAATAAATTTAAAAAGCATGTGTATCTCTTAAATATACCTGGACTATCTCCGACATCTCCTTACCGTTTCTGGACCTCACCTTCTCCATCACAGGAGACAGACTAGTGACTGACATCTACTATAAACCCACTGACTCGCATAGTTATTTGGACTACACTTCTTCCCACCCTGTCTCCTGCAAAAAGTCTATCCCCTACTCCCAATTCCTCCGTCTACGCCGCATCTGCGCCCGGGATGAGGTGTTTCACACTAGGACATCAAAGATGTCCTCATTCTTCAGAAAACGGGGCTTCCCCTCTTCCATTATAGATGAGGCTCTCACTAGGACCTCTTCTACATCCAGCAGCTCCGCTCTTGCTCCCCCTCCCCCCATTCGTAACAAGGACAGAATCCCCCTCGTTCTCACCTTCCACCCCACCAGCCAGCGTATCCAACAAATCATCCACCAACATTTCAGTCACCTCCAATGGGCCCTACTACTGGCCACATATTCCCATCCCCTCCCCTTTCTGCGTGCCGCAGAGACCGCTCCCTCCGTAATTCCCTGGTCCACTCGTCCCTTCGTACCCAAACCACCCCATCCCTGGGCACTTTCCCCTGTAACCGCAGGAGATGCAACACCTGTCCCTTTACCTACCCCTCAACTCCATCCAAGGACCCAAACAGTCTTTCCAGGTGAGACAGAGGTTCACCTGCACCTCCTCCAACCTCATCTATTGTATCCGCTGCTCTAGATGTCAACTTCTTTACATCGGCGAAACCAAACGCAGGCTCGGCGATCGTTTCGCTCAACACCTTCGCTCAGTCCACCTTAACCAACCTGATCTCCCGGTGGCTGAGCACTTCAACTCCCCCTCCCACTCCAGTCTGACCTTTCTGTCATGGGCCTCCTCCAGTGCCATAGTGAGGCCCACCGGAAATTGGAGGAACAGCACCTCATATTTCGCTTGGGCAGCTTGCAGCCCAGCGGTATGAACATTGACTTCTCCAACTTTAGATAGTTCCTCTGTCCCTCTCTTCCCCTCCCCCTTCCTAGTTCTCCCTCTATCTTCCTGTCTCCACCTATATCCTTCCTTTGTCCCGCCCCCTGACATCAGTCTGAAGAAGGGTCTCGACCCGAAACGTCACCCATTCCTTCTCTCCTGAGATGCTGCCTGATCTGCTGAGTTACTCCAGCATTTTGTGAATAAATACCTTTGATTTGTACCGGCATCTGCAGTTATTTTCTTACAAAAGCATGTGTAGATGCTCCAATTTCCCTCCGGGGATGAATAAAGTTCTATCGTATCGTCTCGCATTGTCCTGTTACAAACATTATCCTTTCTAAATTCAATGCCTTGTTTGATTCTATGGGCTTTGAAATACTTACCATACAGTAGGTCTATTAAGGAGCATGAATTGAATTTATAATTGTACATCTAATTAAGTCAAGTGATCATTGGGAAAAGAAATGTGCAAAGTGACTTGAGCAAAATTTTCCAGTTCGCAGGTAGGCCAAGATCTAATTGCCAGATCATTATCCCCAGCTGTGAAATGAGGTGATTGTCATTGAGAGCTTCACATGAACCTTGATGAAAAGCCACCAGTCACGATTTCAAAATTACAGCAGCAAACATTATCGCCCAAGTATTACATCTGAGATTTTCCACAACGTAATACTTCTGTTGCCTGGAATTTGGATCATGTGGCACTGAATATTTTTCATGTCACACAGCGACACAGAGTCCAAAATTGATTTTTATCACGAGAGAACTGGGCACTAGTGCCTGCAATTCATATTAGCAAGCTTGACATTTTCACAGGATCAAGAGAAACACATAATTATTCCGATCGGCATGCAATGCATATTCTGGCCATTGCTGTAGGAGTTGGAACACATGCTAACTGCTGTTGAACAGTACCTGGAGATAAATGCGGCGTGCATCATTTATGTTTTATCCTTGATTTAAAGAGACACTCTGCTATCAGTTTAGTTTAGTTTAGTTAGGTTTATTGTCACGTGTACAATGAAAAGCTTTTGTTGCGTGTTATCCAGTCAGCAGAAAGACAATGCATGATTGCAATCGAGCCACTTACAGTGTACAGATACTGTACACGATAAGGGAATAACGTTTAGTGCAAGATTATGCCAGCAAAGTCCGATCAAGGATAGTCTGAGGGTCACCAATGAGGTAGATAGTAGTTCAGCACTGCTCTCTGGTTGTGGTGGGATGATTCAGTTGCTTGATAACAGCTGGGAAGAAATTGTCCCCGAATCTAGAGGTTATGTGTTTTCACACTTCGATACCTTTTTGCCCGATGGGAGAGGGGAGAAGAGGGAGTGGCCAGGGTGCGACTCGTCCTTGATTATGCTGCTGGCCTTGCCGCCGAGGCAGCGTGAGGTGTAGATGGAGTCAGTCAACAGAAGGGAGGCAGGTAAACTCACCGGGCAGCTCCAGAACTCAGACCCCTCCCGGAGTGGCGAAAACGGCCGAGGAGTTCTTGGTGCAGCTGCTGAGTTTTTTACTCACACACTGGGTGCATCAGTGGTGAACACTGTGTTGCCAAAGGCTTTGTGATCTGCATAAACATAGCAAAAAGGAACTGCAGATGCCGGTTTACAAAACATGCTCTTTGGCAGTGAAGAGAGTGCTGGAGTAACTCAGCGGATCAGGCAGCATCTCTGGAGAACATGGATAGGTGACATTTTGGACCAGGACTCTTCTTAAGGCAATTTCTCCCCTCCACCTCCCCCTCCACCTACATTCCTTCATCTAGCTTCACAATTTGCAATCCTTTTGTCTCACACCTTCTGTGTTTTTTTTCATCTCTGGCCTTTGTCCAACCACCTGCCTGTCGCGATCCCCCCTTGCCTGTATTTAAATATTACCCGCCAGTCTATGTCAAGCCTCTCCTCTCTTCCAGCTTTCTTCCACTCCCCCCCCCCCCCCCAACTAACAATCAGTCTGAAGAAGGGTCCCGACCCAAAATGTCACCTATCCATGTTCTCCAGAGATATGCATGATCCGCCGAGTTACTCCTGCACTTTGTGGGGGGGTTTTTGTGGCGTGCATGTTAGGTCAGTCAGGAGAGTGTGGGCTGAAGGGAAACTCCTACTTGACTGTACGGAACATATTTCCCAAAAGTCTGCAGAACTGCCTCTGTGGCCAAGCAAGCCCCGCAGAACAGGAACGCCGGGACTCATTGGAACGTTAGCCAAGCTGATCTTAGCTCAGTGAAATATCTGACTCCACATCAACACTAGCTGGACCAGACATATCTAGTTGGCCCCGGTCTCTGGGAGCCCAGTGAAGGTGCTGGCAATCAGCCCCAGGCACAACGGATAATGTTCGGGTCTCGAACCGATAGAACTGAAGTTAAGTATTGCCTAGACGCAAAATGCTGGAGTAACTCGGTGGGTCTTCTCTCCAGAACTCAGCCTTTTCTCCAGGGATGCTGCCTGGCCCGTTGAGTTACTCCAGAATTTTGTGTCTACCTTCGGTGTAAACCAGCATCTGCAGTTCCTGCCTCCACACTTCCCATCCTCTGCCTTCATTTGATTTTTGCCCTACCTCCAAACCTGTTTTACTTTACTTTTGATTTCCTGTTGATTTTTTATAATCGAATACATATTTACATATCGTTTAACCAGAATTAACACCAAACCACCTGCAGTTCCTTTTGCACACATTAAGTATTGCATGATAAGCTGCATGCGAGGGTGTGTAAATAAAGCTGTGTTCACACTAGGAGCCAACTTGTCTACGTTTGTTTGCCTTGACAGTATAAAGCACCTGGGTAAAATAGACAGAGGGATGAGTCAAAGCGGTCATGGAGTGTGGGAACAACACCTCCATGAAACTGTAGGATGGGAAACCTATTCAGATTTCCAATCTCTTTTATCACTTCTATTCAAGTCATTTTGCACATTTTTTCTGAAGATCACTTCATTTACAATTATAAAAAAGATTAGACTTTATTGCCTTCCATCACAGTGAGGAATGTGGGAAATCCAGTGTGGTGGATGTTTATGTTAACTTTTATGCAGTTGTGTGTCTTGTTGCTTTTTTAGTATGGCTGTATGGTAATTCGCATATCACTGTACCTTAATTGGTACACGTGACAATAAAAGACCTTTGAGACCTTTGAAACCTTAAATTCAATACATGCTCTTTAATGGAATTACTGGAAGTGCGTTACAATTTCAATATCAAAAGAGTTATTTAAGTTAAAAAGAGCAAGGCAAGACTCCTGTTAAATACAGTGACAGGATGTATAAATCTCCCGAATTAAGTGAAATTTTGCCTGACACCCTTCAGCCACTATCTTGTGCCTGGTCTGGCTCTCTCTGAGGTCAAGGTGGCAGTAACTCTTTTAACCTCCTGGCCACTGAATCCTTCCAGGTCCCAGAGTAGAATCCATGCCATGGTTTCACAATGTCCTGCTTCCTACAGCATAAGAGAGGTCATCCGCCCTTATTTTTGGCGTCAGGGAGGAAGAAATGGCATTGGCATCTCTGGATCTTGATGGCTTCCCTCGATTACAAAGCTGCCAAAAAGGTAGCATTGATTAATGACCTGAATGCTTCAGCTTAGTTTATTGCCATGTGTACCGAGTTATAGCGAAAAGCTTTTTGTTGCGTGCTATCCAGTCAGCAGAAAAACAATACCTGATTACAGTCGAGACGTTTACAGTGTATAGATATATGACAAGGGAATAACGTTTAGTGCAAGGTGAATGTTTATGAACAGTGAGGGTTTTCACTTTGTAACTGGTCCAGGTAGATTGTGAAAAGGATGGACAAGGGTTAACCTTTATTCTGAACCCTCTCTTGTCCATCGAACATCCCATTCCTCTGAGATGTGTTGAAGGTGTTTTTTACATCCATTTAAAAGGGCAAACAGTACCTCAGTACCAGACAGTACTTCCTGCAGTTCGCATTCATAAGGTGATAAGGTTATATGTGATAGGAGTAGAATTAGGCCATTCGGCCCATCAAGTCTACTCCGCCATGGCTGATCTATCTCTCCAAACCCCATTCTCCTGTCTTCTCCCCATAACCTCTGACACCTGTACTAATCAACATTCTATCTATCTCCAACTTAAAGATATCCACAGATGGCCTCCACAGCCTTCTGTGGCAAAGAATTGCACAGATTCACCACCCTCTGACTAAAGACATTTCTCCTCATCTCCTTCCTAAAAGAACGTCCTTTAATTCTGAGGCTGTGACCTCTAGTCCCAGACACTCCCACCAGTGGAAACATCCTCTCCACATCCACTCTATCCAACCTTTCACTATTCTGTACATTTCAATGAGGTCCCCCTTGATTCTTCTAAACTCCAGCGAGTACAGGCCCAGTGCTGACAAACGCTCATCATAGGTTAACCCACTCATTCCTGGGTTCATTCTTGTAAACCTCCTCTGGACCCTCTCCAGAGCCAGCACATCCTTCTTACAGATATGGTGCCCAAAATTGTTCACAATATTCCAAATGCGGCCTGACCAGCCAGCGCCTTATAGAGCCTCAGCATTTACTTCCCTGTTTTTTTGTATACAAGCCCTCTTGAAATGAAATGCTGGCATTGAGTTTGCTTTCTCTTCCCTCACCACCGCACAGCATCGCCCACCAGGAGATTGTGCTCTAACCTCGGGAGTAGGACTTGAACTCACAACCTTCTGGCCTGTGCAACCCTCTCGACACTTGACTCTCTTCACTCTTGATGTGCCAGAGTGAGATTGATTTTGTATAACAGGAATCAAGGGTCGCGGGGATCAGGCAGAAGGTGGCGTTAAATCGAAATACCATGTCAGCCACGATCTTAATGAAAGATGGAATACTCAAGCGTCTAAATAGTCAAATCCTGCTCCTGTTTCTTATGTCAGGAATGTTAATTAGACCCTTGATTTCCCGTGAGAAGCTGCTCATGCTTCCACTGATATCTAGAATTGAAATATGTGGGCATTAATATATGATTTGAATGTTACAATGTAACCTCCAGAACAGCACATTAGTATTTATTGCAGGGTTCAGACTTAGTGCTAAACATATGCCATTTTGCTTGAGATTGCAAATTCATTATTATTTTCCAGGAGGTTTTACGCTGAAGACATCTTTCTGCAAAACAAAATGCAGGGACTAGTTAAGACCAAAGGTAGACCCCAAATTCTGGAGTAACACGGCATGTGGCGGAGCGGTAGAGTTGCGCCTCGCAGCGCCAGAGACACGGGTTCGATCCTGACTGTGGGCGCTGTCTGTACTGAGTTTGCATGTTCTCCGAGTGTCCTGCGTGGGCTTTCTCCGGGAGCTCTGGTTTGCTCCCACACTCCAAAGACGTACAGGTTTGTAGGTTAATTGGCTTGGTAAAATTGTAAATGGTCCCTATTGTGTGTAGGATAGTGTTAGTGTGCATGGATCGCTGGTCGGCACGGACTCGGTGGGCCGAAGGTCCTGTTTCCGCGGTGTATCTCTAAACGAAACTAAACTAAAAAGCAGGTTAGGCAGCATTTCTGGAGAGAAAGGATAGGTCATCTGCAGAAAAAAGATAGGACCCATGCTGCCTGACCCGCTGAGTTGTCCAGCGTTTGGTCTATCTTTGGTATAAACCAACATCTGCAGTTCTTAGTTTCTACATACAGGTTAAGACCAACTAATTTACAAATTTGGAGAGGCTACTTTCATTAATAGACCAACACTTGTAACATTTACCTTTGAAGCTCTGGCCAGGATTTAATTTATTTCCCACTTCCAAAGGTCAAGAAACAGAATGCTTTAACAATTGCAATCATTCTGAACATATAATCCTGAAATGCAATCTCACAGCAATGCTAAATCAGATCCTCCGAAATAGTTGGTCTAACTGTAAAGAGACCTGAGCCATTTGGCCCCCAGAATGCTCAGCTTGAACGCCCAGGAACGAAGAAGACTGCAAAAAGTGTTGAACACTGCCCAGTCCATCACGGGTACTGACCACCCCGCCATCGAAGGGATTTACAGGAGTTGCTGCCTCAAAAAGGCAGCCAGCATCGTCAGAGGCCCACACTACCCTGGCCACGCTTTCATTTCACCCCTGCCATCGGGAAGAAGGTGCAGGAGCCTAAAAACTGTAACATTCAGGTTTAGGAACAGCTTCTTCCCCGCAGCCATCAGGCTATTAAACACTACAACCTCCAATAAGCTCTGAATTATCTAAACTATTATTGTTATTATTGCGCTATATATATATACATAGGAAGGAACTGCAAATGCTGAAGGCTCGGCTCGAAACGTTACCCATTCTATCTCTCCTGAGATGCTGCCTGTCCTGCTGAGTCACTCCAGCTTTTTGTAGATATATATATATTTTAAGGATAAGGGGGAGTCTTTTAGGACTGAGATGAGAAAGTTTTTTTTCACACAGAGAGTGGTGAATCTGTGGAATTCTCTGCCACAGAAGGTAGTTGAGGCCAGTTCATTGGCTATATTTAAGAGGGAGTTAGATGTGGCTCTTGTGGCTAAAGGGATCAGGGGGCATGGAGAGAAGGCAGGTACAGGATACTGAGTTGGATGATCAGCCAGGATCATATTGAATGACGGTGCAGGCTCGAAGGGCCGAATGGCCTACTCCTGCACCTATTTTCTATGTTTATATATATATATACATATACACATATATATGTGTGTATGTGTGAGTATGTGTGTATATAACCACACACTGAACTTTTTTTCCTCGTTTATAATATTGTTTACAGTGTACTATGTTTACATATCCTGTTGTGCTGCTGCAAGTAAGAATTTCATTGTTCTTTCTGGGACATACGACAATAAAACACTCTTGACTCACTTTTGAAGTTTCTCCGCCATTTCATTGTCGATGACAAATATTCACACCACATCCTTAATAAAACTGAGTTCTGATCAGTAAACAAATGAAATCTGCAGGGAAGAAATTGGCCCTGATTACCAGCGTGAAATAAGCTGAGAGAGAATCACAGACTTAATTTGCAATTTGCTTAGTTGTCAATTCCATTCGTAAACAGGCTGTTCATATCATTCGGAATGGCTGCTTGCACCCATTGTCTCTCTGTGTCTCATTTCCCTTTCTTTCCACCCAGCCACCCATTGGTTCTATGACTGAAGCAGAAAGCAGTCTTTATGCTTAAGAATCACCAAAAACAAATTGATAAAGATAAAACAATATAATGTAGGAAAAGTTCAGTGTGTGTGTATATACACACACACAAACACACACACACACACACACACACACACACACACACACACACACACACACATTGGTACACAGCGAAACTATTATTATTTGTTTGTTTTATATGTGTACGTATGCATGTGTGCGTGTGTATATATACACACACTATACTTTTTTTCCCTCATTTATGATATTGTTTACAGTGTTCTGTGTTTACATTTTCTGTTGTGCTGCTGCAAGTAAGAATTTAATTGTTCTATCTGGGATATATGACCATAAAACACTTTTGTCTCTTGATTTCAACACTGGCCAACCACTTCGAATGTTACCAGAGCCTCTAAATCTCTGTTCACTTGACAAATCTCCACATCTAACTTCTTTAACAGTAATTCTATCACTACTGATTTAGCTTAGGTGGCTAAATGAGAAATCTTTTTTAGCCAGCAGTCTAATTGCACTAATAGACTGCAAGAAAATCAGTCAAATGGTCCCATTTAACTCTTGTGTGGGCGATTATGCAGTGGATGCGGTATATATGGGCGTGCAGATATGCACTGACAGAGTTAGATGCTGGTGTGGCACAGTGGCATGGCGGTAGAGTTGCTGCCTTACAGCACCAGAGACCCGGGTTCGATGCTGACTACGGGTGCTGTGTGTACGGAGTTTGTACATTCTCCCCATGACCCACGTGGGTTTTCCCTGGGCACTCCGGTTTCCTCCCACATTCCAAAGACATGCAGGTTTGCAGGTTACTTGGCTTCTGCAAATTGCCTCTAGTGTGTATGATGTGTAAGTGGGATGGCAGAGATCTAGGGTACGGGTAATCACTGCTCAGCTCGCTTGGAATCGGTGGTCAAAGGGCCTGTTTCCACCCTGTATCACTTCGCTAAACAAATCCAATCTAAACTTAACTAAACTGAGCTAAACTAAACTAAATTAAACTAAACTACAGAAAATAGTCCTTTAAGGTTCAATCTCCCCACCGTAAGTTCTCCTCTGCATCTTTTCCTTTGATCTGATCCGTGGGACCTAGGCACGGGTGTTTTTATTGGAGTGGAAGTGACTGAGCAGGGACCTGATAAAGGTGTGTAAAGTCATGAGAGGGACTGTTAGAAGAGTTAATGGGAAACCTTTCCTCTTAGCGGAGGTGCCTCTGGCCAGAGGGCATAGGTCTAAGATAAGGGTTGGGGATTTAGTGGGGAGAGAATATTTTTCACCCAGAGGTTGTATGAAACCTGGAACACACTGCCTGAGGGGAAGGTGGAGGCAGTTATTCTCAGCATTTAATAACTATTTCTAGGACCATGTGAAATATCGTGGCAGTGAGGCTATGGGTTGAGTGATAGATAATGAGATGTGTACAAATAGGCATGGACATGGTGGGCCAAAGGCCTTACTTCCATGCTGTATTTCTCAATGACTCCATGACGTAAAGGAAGACGAGGGAAACTCCAGTCTTTAGAGATGCAGCGTGGAAACAGGCCCTTCGGCCCACCGAGTCCGCACTGACCAATGACCACCCTAGCACTATCCTACACACTAGGACAATTTACAATTTTACCGAAGCCAATTAACCTACACACCTGTACGTCCTTGGAGTGTGGGGGGAAACTGGAGCACCTGGAGAAAACCCACGGGGTCACAGGGAAAACGTACAAACTCCACACGGACAGCACCCGTAGTCAGGTTCAAACTCGGGTCTCTGGCGCTGTGAGGCAGCAACTCGACCGCTACGCCACTGTGCCGCCCTGTTGGGGGGAGGGATTGTTGGGGGGATGGGGTGAAGAAAGCTAGAAGGGTGGAGGGGCAGGACAAAGCCTAGCAAGGAATAGGTGAATACAGTTTATGGGGGGGTTAACAGGCTGTGACCTCGTCTTCAGTCCTGTTAACATTTCCCCTGCGTCGTGATCTTTGTCCAATGTAAGTACATTCCAATATCGCAAGGGTCTCAGGTTATCACATTCAGATGCGGAGATCGTTCCGAATCCTGTACACTGTACACTTGGTGGCGCAGCGGTAGAGCTAATGCCTCACAGCGCCAGAGACCCGGGTTCAATCCTGACTACGGGTGCTATCTGTGTGGAGTTTGTACATTTACTCCGTGACCTGCGTGGGTTTTCTCCGAGATCTTCAGTTTCCTCCCACACTCCAAAGACGAACAGGTGTGTAGGTGAATTGGCTCGGTATAAATGCAAATTGTCCCGAGTGCAGGATAGTGTTAGTGAGCAGAAATCGCTGGTCGGTGCGGACTCGTTGGGCCGAAGGACCTGTTTCCACGTTGTACCTCTAAACTAAACTTGGATCTCTCTCAAGTATAGGCGGGCTGTTGGTATCGGCTGTGGATAATAAATGACTGAGTAAAGCACCCGGTTCCTAGTTAAGAAGGAGATTCATGATGTGTGGAGCACGTTGGTGTAACTGGACTCAAAGCAGACAATTACTGGGGAGCGTATTTCTTGCTTTGAATTTCATTCCAATCATCAACAGTGATAGGTCAGAAGATCAATAACTGCAGCACATTTAGAGTGTAGCCCGTCTACAATCCTTTGCCAGAGAACTCCTGCAAAGGGACTCATTATTACCTTTCCAAACATTATTGGTTGGTTGATAATTCAAAACCCGCGGTAATAGAAAGGCAATAACGTTTTATTTGGATACTTATTAAGGCCCGTGTGTTTGCCAAGGTGCGTTAGTGATCTATCTTGCTTGAGCAGCCTCATTGGTTTCCACGAGAAAATTCTTCATCTCCTGGCCGTGTGTGAAAATTGAACTTTCACCAGCAATAGGGGATGAATCATGCAGTAATCTCAACACATGCCAACTGCAGCAGTAAACACTTCAGCTCAATTACTTCCCAGTCTTGTAAACCGGACTTTGCCCAGGATTACGTTTGCCCAGTGTACTCCACAGCAACCACGACTTGGCAAAGGCCATTGGCCAAGCTTTGGTTCACGCACTCACCCACCTGTATCCTGACACCGAGTCGGATTATTTTTGCATTTGTGTTATTCAACCGGAAACATGAATACCTTAGTCCCTAGTGTGTTGGGTATGGGGTGAGGGTTGGTCAGCGTGGACTCGGTGGGCCGAAGGGCCTGTTTCCCCGCTGTATCTCATAGATAATAGAAAATAGGTGCAGGAGGAGGCCATTTGGCCCCATCGAGCCAAATGGCTAAAGTAAAGTAAAGTAATCAGTCCGAAGAGGGGTCCCAACCCGTAACGTCTCCTATCCATTTTCTCCAGAGATGCTGCCTGATCCGTTGAGTTACTTGTCTATTGCCAAGTCAGTGGATATTTTTAAGGCAGAGATAGATAGATTCTTGATTAGTACGGGTATCAGATGTTATGGGGAGAAGGCAGGAGAATTGGGTTAGGAAGGAGAGATAGATCGGCCATGATTGAATGGTGGAGTAGATTTGATGGGCCGAATGGCCTAATTCTACTCCTATTCCTTATGACCTTATGACTCCAGCACTTGGTGTCTTTTTTTGTAAACCAACATCTGCAGCTCTTTGTTTCCTTAGCCTGCACCTTAGCCTTCAGGTGAGAAAGGAAATGATGAGGGGTTGATCACGAATTAGTTGCAGGTAAGGCACCTCATTACCAAACTGAACTTGGCAGAGTTCTCCTAAGACTGCCATCTCTCACTGGCTCCAAATAGCATAGGCCAATGAATACATAGAGCTCCCTACTCTACCCGACTTGCAGTGCTGTATTCTGAGGCCCAAGGCAATTTGTTTCGTTTGATTGTTTGCGACCTTTTGCAATGAAGACATTTAAAGGCCATGGATTCATTGTAAAGTGAAAGTGAAAGTGATCTGGTGTCTGAAAGCGGTTCGGACAGCTGCAGGCAATGTAGCAATACTCTCACTTTTAACTCAAAACAATGATGGCTTTACAGAGAGACAATTGGGCGGCACGGTGGCGCAGCGGTAGAGTTGCTGCCTTGCAGCGCTGTGCCGGAGACCCGGGTTCGATCCCGACTACGGGTGCTGTCTGTACGAAGTTTGGACGCTCTCCCCATGACCTGCGTGGGTTTTCTCCAAGATCTTCGGTTTCCTCCCACACTCCAAAGACTCACGGGTTTGTAGGTTAATTGGATTGGTATAAATGTATATTGTCCCTGGTGTGTGGAGGATAGTGTTAGTGTGTGGGGATCGCTGGTCGGTGCGGACACGGTGGGCCGAAGGGCCTGTTTCTGCGCTGTAATCTGTAAAACTAAACTAAAAATAGAAGAAGGGAGAGGGTGCATAGTTATTGCAAAGGATGTGCAGGAAAAACAAAACAAAACTGCAGATGCTGGTTTAAATCGAAGGTAGACACAAAATGCTGGAGTAACTCAGCGGGTCAGGCAGCATCTCTGGAGAGAAGGAATGGGTGATGTTTTAGGTCGAGGCCCTTCTTCAGATTGAGGGTGTGCTACGTTTTAACAGATTCGTCATTCCGTCCAGTTGCACTGTGTGGTCAATGAGGTAGAGAGCCCGTGATAGCGCCCCCTACCTCGGATGCTGCTCTGATCCCTAACCCTGGCTGACAGGCCAGGAGAGGCCAATCCCCAGCATCAATGCTAACGGCCGGGTCCAATTAGCTGGCTTTCGACACAAAAAGCTGGAGTAACTCAGCGGGTCAGGCAGCATCTCTGGAGGAAAGAAATAGGTGACATTTCGGGTTGATATCCTTCCTCAGACTGAGAGTCAGGTGAGAGGGAAACTTGGGTTATATGGTCATGGCCTTCCATCACAGTGAGGAGGTGACTGGAGGAGACTCACTGTGATGGATGTTTCTTTTTGTTTGGTGTTGGTTTATGATTGTGTGTGTTATTGCTTATTTTTATTGCTCTTATTGTTGGACTGTGGGTAATCTTTCATTTCACTGCGCATTTATGTGTATGTGACAAATAAAAATTGACTAGTGACTATTGACAGGTACAAGGATAGGAAGGGTTTAGAGGAATACTAGACCAAGTGGACCCGTTGGGCCCAAACCTCTCCTGCATTGATGCAGCACCCTCTCCTCCCCCCTTCTCCTCCCGCTCCCCCCTTTCTCCTCCCCTCTTCCCCGACCCCCCCCACTCCATCCCCCTCAACCCCCCTTATCCTCCCTCCTCCCCCCCCCCCCTCCCTCCCTCCCTCCCTAGGAGATAGATTTAAACTTTAAAATGTGAATAACTTGAAAAATATAACACCGATTTCAATCAAACTTCTTCCATCCGCACCAAAGGAATG
The DNA here is from genome assembly GCF_053455715.1 of Rhinoraja longicauda. Taxonomy (NCBI): domain Eukaryota; kingdom Metazoa; phylum Chordata; class Chondrichthyes; order Rajiformes; family Arhynchobatidae; genus Rhinoraja; species Rhinoraja longicauda. The sequence continues at coordinate 10,792,095 of NC_135973.1, forward strand.
ACGGTGAGTAAGGTGGGCCTAAAATTGTCGCACTATCGTGTACCGTTTTGGCTGTAGTTCAGGAACATACAAACAAACAAACCAGAGTTTTAATATATAGATGAACCAAATGCGGGCAAATGGGACTAGTGTAGATGGGTCATCTTGGTTGGTATGGACAAGTTGTGCTGAAGGGTCTGCCTTCCTGCTGTATGACTATTACTCCAATATCTTGGCAGAGGGGCATATGTAAGGTATTCATGTTTCCTGATGAACAACAGTAGTGCTGCAATGTGAATATTCGGACTCTGTCAGGTTATAGATGGGTGAGTGTGTGAATCAAAACTTGGCAAATGGTGTTTGCCGCAGGAAAGTGTGGGGTCTTATATTTTGGCAGGATGAGGTTGTTTATGGTAGTTTGCCTCGAGTGCTTCTGGCAATTGTCTCTCTCCTACCACTTGCCCTACTGAACTGTGACTTTGTCCTTGGAATTTGAAGACTTACAAATCTCTAAGTTCAAACGTGAGTGTGTGTGTGATTGTGTGTGAGTGTGTATGTGTGAGAGTGTGCGCGGGTGCATGTGCGTGTGTACCATCAGTTCATCAAAAACGCGGTGAGTGAAAGAATAGAGATTTTCCCAGTTGCCGACGCTCTGTGTGAAAAGACGCAATTACAAAGGAGAGAAAGGCCTTGAATTCCAACATTACCTTAATTAAAGTACTTTATAATTTAATTTTCATCAAAGGAATATCCAATTTGTCTGAACAAGAAAATTAAAGTCCTGTGAAACGTCAAATTCCATGAAAAGTGTTATTTGTTGAAATGCTCGCGACAGAGGTTCACCAAACCTCTAGCAGGTAAAAGCGATTAAAAAGCAGCAAATTTTGTGTCCTGTGAAAAGATTGGACACTTATTAAACATGCACTCTTCATTGTTCTTGATCGAGAATTTCAGCCTCATCTCAAACTCTTAGAATTTTATACGGAACTTGACCAAGTGGACCCGTTGGGCCCAAACCTCTCCTGCATTGGTGCAGCACCCTGTCCTCCCCCACTCCCCTCTCTCCTCAACCCCCCCTCCCCTCTCCCTTCTCCCCCACTCCCCCCTCCCTCCCTCCTCCCTCCTCCCTCCTCCCCCTCCCCTCCTTTTAAACTTTAAAATGTGAATAACTTAAAAAATATAAGACCGATTTCAATAAAACTACTTGCATTATCTTGTTTGTGACTGAACTTCAGCCAAAACGGTACACGACAATGTTGAGTAAGGTGGGCCTAAAATTGTCACGCTGTCGTGTACCGTTTTGGCTGAAGTTCAGTCACAAACAAGATAACAAACGAGAGTTTTAGTATATAGATGAGCTCAGATTTTGACATACTAATACAATTTTTAAAAATTTTTAATTACATTTCTGCTTTCAAAAATCCATACATACAGCGCCATAAAGAAAGGATGATTGCAAGTTAGCTGATGCAATCGCATGCAGAAAGACAGTCTGCTCCTCGTCGATCCCACTAAATTGAAATCCATAACTAATGGCATTACAACAAAGAATATTGAATGGATCTATAGCAGATGGAATAATAACCAAAGCTAAGTGTACCATTGTTCAATTTGAATGAACATGTTAGAACATATTGGGATTAAGTAGGAAACAAGACACAAAGTGCTGGAGTAACTCTGCGGGTCAGGCAGCATCCCTGGAGAACATGGATCAGTGACGTTTCGGGTGCGGACTCTTCCCAAACTGAAACATCACCTATCCATGTTCTCTGGGGATGCTGCCTGACCCGCTGAGATACTCCAGCACTTTGTGTCTCTTTAGTAAACCAGCATCTGCAGTTCCTTGTTTCTACTTTGGGACTAAGTATGTAGTGCAAAAATCAAAAATAGATCACAATTTATTTTTAAAATTGTTTGTTCTGAGTAAACCCAGTTATGGAACCTCAATGGTGTGCATTTAGTTGAATATCCATTTAAACTATCCTTAAAATGCAATGATTACTAAATTCTTAAATTTAAATTCAAAGTTCAACCATGCTTAAATGCAATCGTTCCTAAATTGTCACATTTAAATTCAAAGATAAATGCATCTTTAAGTTGAAAGATAAACACTTATCCTCTGCTCCTTTGTGTATCAGTTCTCTGTGGCCTTTACTGGGGATTACTGGAGCGTTGCAGCTCAAGGCTTACTGAGTGAGAACAACTTTTCTAGCTGACTTTAGCTCAGATTTATCATGCATCATGACCTCTGGGAGATAGCCAAAATGCTGGAGTAACTCAGCGGGACAGGCAGCATCTCTGGACGGAAGACTGTCAGTCTGTCAGAAGAAGGGTCTCGACCCGAAACGTCACCCGTTCCTTTTATCCAGAGATGCTGCCAGTCCTGCTGAGTTACTCCAGCATTTTGTCTGTCTTCGGTGCTAACCAACATCTGCAGTTCCTTCCTACACATGACCTGTGGGAGGTGTGACTGGTTAATAACATGATGCGGAAGAGAGGGGCTGATCTAATTCCTTATCCAGAGAGGTGCAAGTATTGAGAAGTATATTGAGAAATACTCAATACTACAATTAGACTTGAATTTGGGAGGGAGTAAAAAACTGTATTATATTAACAGTGTGCAAAGGCAGAAATGGGGGGGAAATTAATTTAAATTTAATGCAAGGCCTGTTAGTTTGGAAATCCTTACCAACAATATGATTTATACAGCTGCAAAATTGAACGATGTAAACGATCGTTCTTGGAGACAGAAGGATGCTGGAACCTTGCGTAGAACCCAAAGATTCCACGCCGTACAGCACGGGAATGGGCCCTTCGGCCCACAATGTTTGTGTCAAAACCATGAGGTCAAAGATTCTCACCTATTGTGCTAAAGATAATGAGTTGACAGAAAGATTCTATGCAACTCCACGGGTTCAGGCAGCATCTCTGGAGAACAAGGAGGACTGTCTGAAGAAGGGTTCCGACCCGAAACGTCGCCTATCCATGTCCTCCAGAGATACTGTCTTATTTGCTGAGTTACCCCAGCACTTTGTGTTCTATATATATGATTTTTTAGATTTAGATTTAGAGATACAGCGCAGAAACAGGCCCCTCGGCCCACCGGGTCTGCGCCGCCCAGCGATCCCCGCACATTAACACTATCCTACACCCACTAGGGACAATTTTTACATTTGCCCAGCCAATTAACCTACAAACATGTATGTCTTTGGAGTGTGGGAGGAAACCGAAGATCTCGGAGAAAACCCACGCAGGTCACGGGCAGGGGGGCAGTACTGCCGGAGCTCACCGGAGCGCCGTTCCAGCACCTCTGTAAAAAAAAAGCCAAAATAAACAGCAGGGAATTTTAAGGAGCAGGGAATTTAACAGCAGCCTCTCCGGCACCTAAACAATTAGCACGGCAACTAGCGACTAGGCTTGTATACACCGGAATTTAGAAGGATGAGGGGGGATCTTATTGAAACATATAAGATTATTAAGGGGTTGGACACGTTAGAGGCAGGAAACATGTTCCCAATGTTGGAGGAGTCCAGAACCAGGGGCCACAGTTTAAGAATGGCACGAGCGGCACGGTGGCGCAGCGGTAGAGTTGCTGCCTTACAGCGAATGCAGCGCTGGAGACTCAGGTTCAATCCTGAATACGGGCGCCGTCTGTACGGAGTTTGTACGTTCTCCCCGTGACCTGCGTGGGTTTTTTCCGAGATCTTCGGTTTCCTCCCACACTCCAAAGACATACAGGTATGTAGGTTAATTGACTGGGTAAATGTAAAAATTGTCCCTAGTGTGTGTAGGATCGTGTTAATGTGCGGGGATCGCTGGGCGGCGCAGACTCGGTGGGCCGAAGGGCCTGTTTCCGCTGTATCTCTAAAAAAAATAATTAAAATAATGGGTAGGCCATTTGGAACGGAGATGAGGAAAAACTTTTTCAGTCAGAGAGTTGTAAATCTGTGGAATTCTCTGCCTCAGAAGGCAGTGGAGGTCAATTCTCTGAATGCTTTCAAGAGAGAGCTAGATAGAGCTCTTAAGGATAGCGGAGTCGGGGGGGTATGGGGAGAAGGCAGGAACGGGGTACTGATTGAGAATGATCAGCCATGATCACATTGAATGGTGGTGCTGGCTCGAAGGGCCGAATGGCCTACTCCTGCACCTATTGTCTATTGTCTATTGCAACACTGGAGAACGTACAAACTCCGTACAGACAAGCACCCGCAGTCAGGATCGAACCCGGGTCTCTGGCGCTGTAAGGCAGCAACTCTACCGCTGCGCCACCATGTGGTTGCATTATCAATTGTTTCATTTTCTGTGGTTCCCAGCCTAATGTTCTAGTAAAATGCCCCAAAGAAGTATTGTGGGGAATTTATTGCTTTAATGGTTCATGAGTTCGTAAGTTGTAGGAGCAGAATTCGGCCATTCGACCCATCAAGTCTACTCCACCATTCAATCATGGCTGATCCACCTTCCCTCTCAACCCCATTCTCCTGCCTTCTCCCCGTAACTCTTGACGCCCACACTAATCAAGAACCTATCAATCTTCACCTTAGAAATATCCATTGACGTGGCCTCCACAGCCTCCTGTGGCAATGAATTCCACAGATTCACCACCTTCTGACTAGAGAAATTCCTCCTCATCCCCTTTCTAAAGGTACGTCCTTTTATCCTGAGGCTGTGTCCTGTACTCTCCCACAAGTGGAAACATCCTCTCCACATCCACTCTGTCCAGGCCTTTCACGGTGTCACGTAAGTGCATATTCCTGTTATTTTTTCCATTTGGCTCATGAAAGAGAATTACCTGACCGAGATGACTCTGGGCAGTGGCATGGAGAGCGGGCTGCTGCAGTCCTTCTGTCTTTCAAGTGGATGCGTACCTGATACGCAGCATCGAGATTGTTCAAAGGTCGATGCCGAGGCTCCGAGAAAGCTTATCATAAATCTCCTGGACGTCATTCCATTTGCAACCTCGTGTAACGTACAGGAGAACACTTCCCCTAGTCATTGAAAATCTCTGGTTACCACCTATTGTGTTACATAATAATGAGTTGAGAGAAATGCATTCATAGAAAATGCCATTTGTAGAAAAATATGTAGAATGAAATGAAGTAATTACCTGAAGCATTCATAGTCAAGGTTGTGTGTTCATTTTATGACACTTAATTAGGCAGTTCTTTGCATTGGATGACTTCTTCAAAGACCGAGAGCGGAAGCAAATGGGGGGGGGAATTTTAATCGGGCTCTAGCAACAGAGTGTTGAACCACTGAAAATGTAATAATTGATAATACAACTACGCGGTAAAGTTGCTGCCATGCAGCGCCAGAGACCCGGGGCCGATCCTGACTAAGGTTACTTGTCTGTACCGAGTTTGTACATCCTCCAGGCAGGGAGAGGGTGGACTGGGAGAGGGGGGAGCACAGAGAGGGTGGGCAGGGTGAGAGGGAGGGTGGGTGAAGATTGTGTGGGCAGGGAGGGTGTACAAGGAGAGGGAGGGGCAGGGAGAGGGGGGGGCAAGGGGGAGCAAGGAGTGGGGGGCACGGAGCGGGGGAGCACAGATAGTGTGGGCAGGGAGAGAGGGGGGGCAGGGAGAGAGGGGGCAGGGAGTGGGTGGGCAGGGAGAGAGTGGACAAGGAGAGGGGGGCAGGGAGAGGGGGGGCATGGGGGAGCAGGGAATGGAGGGTGCGGAGGGGGAGCACAGAGAGTGTGGGCAGGGAGAGGGTGGGCAGGGAGAGAGGGGGGCAGGGAGTGGGTGGGCAGGGAGAGAGTGGACAAGGAGAGGGGGGTCAGGGAGAGGGGGCAGAGAGAAGGAGGCAGGGAGAGGGGGGGCAGAGGGAGTGAGTGAGCAGGGGGAGAGTGAGCGGGGAGCAGAGAGGGGATCAGGGGATCAGCAGCCAAGAAATGAATCAGCTCTAAACAAGCACCACTATCAGTCACTGTTTCCGTGATGTGTAGGAACACCACTTTGCCTTTTGCCTTTTGAGTGGCTGGTTCATTGCAACGAGGGGCAAGCCGAACATGAGGGCATTTCTCAGCCCCACTTGTCAGTCGATTGGCCTGCTCCTTGCATTCGCCAATTTAAATAACTCATCCACCCCCCTTACCTTTTTGCCCTCTCCTCCATGTGTCCCATCTGTCGGTGCACCCATTTCTCCCATTCCACATCTCCCCAACCCCTTCCATCTGTATTCCTTCCTCTGGCTTCACACTTCACCCCTCTTCTAGCCTTATCTCATTTTTGTCTTTTCATCTCTGGCCTTTCTCCAACCATCTGCCTTTCGTCGCCCCGATCACCTGTATCCTCTTGTCTCCGAAGATAGACGCAAAATGCCTGAGTAACTCAGCGGGACAGTCTGCATCTCTGGAGAAAAGGAACAGGTGAGGTTTCGGGCCGAGACCCTTCATCACCCGAAACGCCACCTATTCCTTCTCTCCAGGGATGCTGCCTGTCCCGCTGAGTTACTCCAGTATTTTGCGTCTATCTTCGGTGCAATCCAGCATTTGCAGTTCCTTCTTACACACTCCACCTGTGACTTGCCAGGCTTTGTCCCATTATCCCCTTCTCCCCCACCAGCCCCCCCCCCCCCCCCCCCCACCTCCACGTCTCCTTCAGCTTTCTCTCCCCTACTACAATCAGACTGAAGAATGATCAGCCATGATCACATTGAATGGCGGTGCTGGCTCGAAGGGCCGAATGGCCTTCTCCTGCACCTATTTTCTATTGTCTATTGTCTATTGTAACGTTGCCTATCCATGTCCTCCAGAGATGCTCCCTGACACGTGGAATTACTCCAGCACTTTGTGTCTTCGTTTGCAAACCAACATCTGCAGTTCCTGGTGGCTTCTCCTTTATCATATTGACACACATTAAAAAGGAGGCGGCACCCGAAGTCCAAGGTCACCATTTCTCTTCATCGTCTAACTGACATTTCCCTTCATGGATCAACAGCCAGCTTTTACCAATCCATTGACTTTTCACGAGAACAGTTAATCCATTCTTATTTACTCCCGAAGTTGTTTTAAAGTGAAATGTGGTAGAGGAACGTAAAAGAATGCGTTAAGCAAGGTAGCATATAATTGTAGATTAACTGTAAGCAGATGGTGGTTTTTAGCCTCCGTGAGCACTTTGCATGTACACACACAAAATTAATTTAACCAGTTCATTCTCATTTGCAATTCATTGTAAGCATTCATTTTCTGTGCTCATGGAAATAGCTTATAATTATTTTTACTATCTTTGCCATGGCAGCAAGATACCAAGGAAAGAAGTGACAACGTTAGAGTTCAGAAATGCCATTATACGAATGTTATTGAATGCGGCAGGTTTAACACAAAATTATTGTGAGGTGCAGAATATTCTCTGTTAGGAACTGTGTGTACGAGATGAGTGGAAGAGAAGGCAGCAAATCTTCTTTGAGTGTTTATTTACCTCATAATATATCTTATTTACAAATAAATGCATATTAATTTTATACCAATTTATCCATTTCCTGCAGCTGCCAGACTTTATATTGTAATAACCATCCATTTCCCTCATGGACTCCAGGAGTCCACTACTTTCATATTATTCTAAAATTAGAGCAAACTCTTTGACATAGCAAAGGCATCTTGCTTATTTAATATCTGCTGCTGTCTGGCTTGCTTAAGTTAAACACCTTTGCAGAAGTAATACACGTTCATATACTTTATGCCAGAGGATGATGAAATGTAGACTTGGAAAGCAATTACCTAACATAGCATTGGGCCCCGAACAAAAACTCTAATGAAAACAGACAATTTGCCAGCTGTTATAATTGGAGGGGAAAGAGAAGCTGTATTTTCTGACGGCACTGTAAATTTTGTGTTAGGATTCCAATGTTCTGCCACCGTGACTCTATCCCCGGCGTAGGTAATGTTTAACTTCCATCAGCGGCCGATGAGAAGGGCATTAAATCTCAAGGAAGCCCGGTCAGTTCATCCAACAGGTTTCTTGCACACTGCGGTTGCTAAGGATTTACTGCCTACCGCTGGCTGGCTGTTGTTAGGCTGGGAGATTAATAGACGCTGGAAATATGGCTGACGACTAGCCACGAGCAAGCTCACAAAATCACTCTGTCAAACCGCTCTACGACATCGTTAATAATCCCGGGCTGACTCGCAACCATTTGTTAACTCTAAACCTCACCAAAAGCGCAAACATACATTGAAAATTGATGCACGAGTGTTTACTTTAAAGTAAATGTATAAATTTCCCCCTGGCTTCCTTAATGACGTGGAACTTATCTCTCTCATTAACAGTTTATTAGATTAAACATGATGGTACAGATAAAAAGATCCAAAACATGATAAATCATTAGCACTGGTACTTTTAACCACCAATAAAGAGCGATTCTTTTTTTCTGTCTCTTTCTGCATTCTGACTCATCCAAACCAAACCACTCAAGAAACGAAGGAGCCATTACTCCAATTCAAAATTAAAGATGAATCTCCTTCTTAGACCTAGACCTCTCGTTGCATACAGATGCAGACATAAAATGCGGAGGACCAAATGACTATGCCACATAGTTTTGCCTCTGACCTTTTCTTGCTAACATTGACTGCTGGTCCCAGGAACATGCATGGGACCTGTGGATAAATGTGAGATTATCCACTTTGGTGGCAAGAACAGGAAGGCAGATTATTATCTGAATGGTGTCAGATTAGGAGAAGGGCAGGTGCAACGAGACCTGGGTGTGCTTGTACACCTGTCACTGAAAGTAAACATGCAGGTACAGCAGACAGCGAGGAAAGCCAACTGCGAGAGGATTTGAGTTTAGGAGCAAGGAGGTCCTACTGCAGTTGTACATGGCCCTGGTGAGACCACACCTGGAGTATTTTGGTCTGTGCAATTTTGCTCTCCTAATTTGAGGAAGGACATTATTGCTATTGAAGGAGTGCAGCGTAGGTTCACCAGGTTAATTCCTGGGATGGCGGGACTGATGTATGATGAAAGAATGGGTTGACTGGGCTTGTATTCGCTGGAATTTAGAAGGGTGAGAGGGGATCTTATAGAAATATATAAAATTCTTAGAGGATTGGACAGGGTAGATGCAGGAAAAAATATTCCCGGTGTTGAGGGAGTCCAGAACCAGGGGTCACAGTTTAAGAATAAGGGGTAGGCCATTTAAGACTGTAATGAGGAAAAGCTTTTTCACCCAGAAAGTTGTAAATCTGTGAAATTCTCTGCCACAGAAGGCAGTGGAGGCCAATTCACTGGATGTTTTCAAGAGAGAGTTAGATTTAGCTCTTAGGGCTAAGGGAATCAAGGGATATGGGGAAAAAAAGCCAGAATGGGGTACTGATTTTGGATGATCAGCCATGATCATATTGAATGGAGGTGCTGTCTCGAAAGGCCGAATGGCCTACTCCTGCACCTATTTCCTATGTTTCTATGGGACGATTGGTTCCATTGCAATCATGTATTGTCTTTCTGCTGACTGGATAGCACGCAGCAAAAGCTTTTCACTGTACATTGATCTGCATGGCAATAAACTAAACTGAGTACGTGTTGTGATGCAAACATTTTCATGAATGCAGAGGTGGTCCTCATTTAGTCTTCAACAAAGGCTTTGCTCATGAGATATCATGAGGGTGGTTTTCAACCTCAGATTGGATCTTCTCATTCAAAAAGCACGTTAGAAATTGTGAAGTCTTAGTTTAAAGTTTATTTTATTTTAGTTTAGTTTAGTTTAGTTTAGTGATACAGCATGGAAACAGGGCCTTTGGCTCACTGAGTCCCTGCCGACCAGCAATCACCCATACACTAGTTCAATCCTACACACCAGGGGCAATTCACAGAAGCCAATTAGCCTACAAACCTGTACGCCTATGGAGTGTAGGAGGGAAACCGGAACACCCGGGGAAAACCCATGCAGTCACTGGGAGAACGTACAAACTTCATACAGACAGCACCCATGGTCAGAATCGAACCTGGATCTCTGGCGCTGTCGGGCAGCAGCTCCACCGCTGTGCTGCCCTCTGTGCCACCCTCAGAGGCATGTTGACGGCACTACAAATCGGCAAGGCCTGATTCATGCAATGCTCTCGTTGGACATCAATGCCAACATATATTCATAAGGTCATAAGTGATAGGAGTGGAATTAGGCCATTCGGCCCAACAAGTCTACTCCGCCATTCAATCGTGGCTGATCTATCTCTCCCTCCTAATCCCATTCTCCTGCCTTCTCCCCATAACCCCCAACACTCATCAAGAATCTATCTATCTCTGCCTTAAATATATCTACTATATATTGATCCCTTTGTGATCAATCCTGCTGCACCACTTGTCTTTCATGAAAAGACCATCAATCTTATCAATAGGAATCCTCCATGCTAGGCCAATACTCAAATACTGAGTACAAATATCAACACCAGCTGAATGGTTTTCTGAACCATTCTGGGGTGGCACAGTGGCGCCTTACAGAGCCAGAGACCTAGGTTCGATCCTGATTACTAGTGCTGTCTGTACGGAGTTTGGATGTTGTCCCTGTGACTGGGTTTTTTCCGGGTGCTCCGGTTTCCTCCCACGCTCCAAAGACGTACGGGTTTGTAGGTTAACTGGCTTTGATAAAAGATTGCAAATTGTCCCCAGTGTGTGTAGGATAACGTTAGTGTACGGGGATTGCTGGTTGGCACAGATAGTGGGCCGAAGGTCCTGTTTCCACCCTGTATCTCTAAACAAAACTAAACAAAACTAAACTAAACTAAACTAAACTAAACTGTGTCTGTGGACTCTTGATCTGAGACTTCTCACTCGGTGAAAAACCTTTCTTGCATCAGGCAGATGCAGTTCTCTGACAGTTTCAATGAGGTCTTCTTTCATTCATCTGAACTCTCGAGCACAGGCTCCAGTCTGCTCAATTTCTCCGCTTCCAGCAAACCCACCAACTCTTGAACCAGTCCAGGAAATCTTCAATATGCATTGAACTTTTGTACATCAATGTACATCAAACTTCATTGCAAGTTTATCCATTGGTAGATAAGGTCGCAAAGAAGGGCCGTAATTGATTTTGTTGGCTGAGGAAATCATTGAACAAGTGGACATGCTGGAACTATAAGGCGACGAATAAAATACTGCGTGCAATCCCGGTCTTCACATTAAAGGATGCGAAAGTACCAGAGAAAATGAAGGAGATTTATGAGGACGCTGTCAGGGCTTGGAAAGTTTACAAGAAAAGAATGTGGTTGTTTTCTTTAAATATGAGACAGCTGTAGGAAGATTTAATTGAATCATATAATATCAGGGCAGGTTTTGATAGAGTAGATACCAAGAGCATATTCTTCTTATCAAAGATGTTGAGGAAGTTCAATAACCAGAAAGTCATAGATTTAAGGTAATCAGTGGGAAGTTGTGAGATGAATTGAGGAAATCTATTCTAACTCAGAGGGTCTGGAGGTCTGACTGAAATGGTTGCGTGGACCATGTTTAATTTTTTTTTTTTGTGAGCATTTGGTGGGATAAAGTCCGAGAAAGTGGAAGGGGATTGAAATACACTTTGTCATCTGGCAAGAACCTGATTGATCCATTTGCCAGTTACTTTGCCTTAAATTTCCATGATTCAATTTATTGTTGTACACAGGACGTTATCACTGCCAGTCGATTTGAGAAGAGAGAGAGAGTTTAGAGTTATAGCGTGGAAACAGGATCTTCAGCCCACCACTCACTGAATGGAATAGATTAGTTAGCAGAATAACGCAGGGAAATAATGGCATAAAGTCATACAGCATGGAAACAGGTGCTTTGGCCCAATTTATCCACACTGACCAAAGATACTAGAGGAACAAGATAGACCACTCGACCCTAAAAACCCTAGTATGTCATGACGCCATTTTAGTAAGCAGAAACTTGCAGAAACATTTTAAAAGAAAAATAACAAAAATCTGTGTTGATAGATGAGATATATTCTGCATTTTAACGGTATCATCACACATACTGTTCCCCCAAAACACTGACTACACTGCGAGAGGCATAGCGAACAGAGGGTTTTGCCTACTAAAATGGCTCCTTTGCGTACTACACTTCAGTATAGGCGATTTCAACGGTGTGGTCCAACTTGTTCCTCTAGTATCTTTGATACTGACCAAGATGCTCAACCACTTTAGTCCCATTCGCCTGCATTTGATCCATACCCTTCCAAATGTTTTTGATCCATTTATTGGTCCAGATACGTTTTAAACATTATTATTGCAACTTATGGCAGCAAGAAAATGGCATTGCAATTATCTGCCTCCAGCAAATTATCCATAATATTTTTCCGGTTGGTTTACAGTTTGGAATTTAGGAATTCTGCTCCATCAAGTCAAGATGCTACTTTAGTTTAGTTTAGTTTAGTTTCGTTTAGAGGTACAGCGTGGAAACAAGCTTCGTCCCACCGCGCCCACACCGACCGGCGATCCTCATACACTTGCACTATCCTACACACTAGGGACAATTAACAACATTTACAGAAGCCAATTAACCTGCAAACCTGCACGTCTTTGGAGTGTGGGAGGAAGCCGGAGATAAACCCACGCGCAGTGACAGGGACAATGTACAAACTCCGTACGGACAGCACCCGTAATCAGGAATGAACCTGGATCTCTGGCACGGTAAGGCAGCAACTCCACTACTGCACCACCATGCAGACCGTACTTTAGAAACTTTCTCCTTCCATGCCAGTTCAGACCCTCTCCCACACATGGTGAAAAACCTTATGAGTGAAGATTGGGGGGTGTGGTGGGAATTGGACCTTATTTTATGTGGCCAAAATGGATGCCAAATTTACCAGCAGCTCAGCGTAATTAGTGTGTGCTTGATGGATGCAGCTTGCATGAGCTGTTATTTAGTACTGATTCTAGACACCTGCTTAAAATAAAACCAGGGCCTTGATAGCTCCAGGCCATAATTTGAAATCAGATCCTGACAGTTTTGGATTCACTAATTCTTCGGCTCACACAATAAATTGTGCCAGGTGCATCAGGCCAGCTAACTGAAGAGATGCTGCCTAACTTCCCTTGAGATATTTCTCTGATGTGCCATTTTAGGCAGTCAGCTGCTTGTTTTAGTTTTTAGTTTTAGAGATACGGCGCGGAAACAGGCCCTTCGGCCCACCGGGTCTGCACCGACCACCGTTCCCCGCACATTAACAACACTATCCTACACACACTAGGGACAATTTACATTAATACCAAGCCAATTGACCTACAAACCTGTACGTCTTTGGAGTGTGGGAGGAAACTGAAGATCTTAGAGAAAACCCATGTGGTCATAGGGAGAACGTACAAACTCCATACAGACAAGCAGGATCGAACTCAGGTCTCTGGCGCTGTAAAGCAGTAGCTCTACCGCTATGCCACCATGACGTCCTACGCCAGCACCCGTAGTCGGGATCGAACCTGGGTCTCCGGCGCTGCAAGTGCTGTAAGCGCTGTAAGGCAGCAACTCTACCGCTGTGCCACAATGCTGCCTGGTTAATTTGCGACATCGAACTATCAATCCTTTCTATGCCTCACAATTTCTTATACTTCTATGATATCTGCCCTCAGCCTCTGACTGTAGAAATCTTCTGAGGTGGAATGTTTCTTCTGACATTGATTGATTGATTAATTGAAAGATACAGCTTAGAAACAGGCTCGTCGGCCCACTAAGTCCATGCCAACTATTGATCGACCGTTCACACTAATTCTATGTAAACGTGATGTCACCTCAGTATCGTCCAAGTCTTTCCCACACTCTTTCCCCATTTCTTTTCCTCACTTATTGCCCTTATTGTCCATATTTTGCTTGGGTAGCTTACACCCCAGTGGTATGCTGCGTGTCAGAACGAGACCCAGCGCAAATTGGAGGAACACCATCTCGTATTTCACTTGGGCAGCTTACACCCCAGCAGTATGAATATTGACTTCTCCAACTTCAAGTAACCCTTGCTTTCCCTCCCTCCATCCCTCCCCTTCCCAGTTCTCCGACCAGTCTGACTCTCCCTGATTAAATTTTACCCCCGTTTGCTTTGTTGTCACCTTCTCCCAGCTAACAATGATCTATTCTACATTCTCCTTGAGCCACATTTCTTTTGATGTCTCGTTTCACACCTTACCCTTCCATATCTCTGTGTCTCCCTCTCCCCTGACTCTCAGTCTGAAGAAGGGTCTCGACCCAAAACATCACCCATTCCTTCTGTCCAGAGATGCTGCCTGCCTGTCCAAAACTCCAGCATTTTGTGTCTATCTTCGTAGTAAACCAGCATCTGCAGTTCCTGCCTCCATACTTCCCAGCCCCTGCCTTCATTTGATTTTTGCCCTACCTCTAACCCTGTTTTACTTTACTTTTGATTTCCTGTTGACATTCTGCATATTTTATAATCAAATTCATATTTACATATTGTTTAACCAGAATTAACACCTAACTGTAAAAATAAAACTTTTTTTCTTTCAATTAACAAAAAGTAATTTCTTGGTTGTTGGTTCCTTCTTATTGATCTTATGAAACCATTTCAATTTACAACTCTAAAGTGTTTATGTAAATACACAAACAAAACCTATTTATATGCAAATTTGAAATGAAAATATTTCAGAAGTCCTAATGCAAATCAATTTGGAAATTCATACGGCTCAGTTTCCAAAATGCATTTCCTTGAATTTTTCAAGTAAAATCTATTCTTTGTGGTATTTATATGGAGAAACGCCATTTGTAGATATAGTGTAGGTATGCAGCATGCATACATCAGCAGATCTATAAGCATACTGTTCAATAGTCATAAGATCAGAAGCAAACATGGGAGAAGAAAAGGTTAATGGTCCATCAGACATGTTCCTTCAGCAAACGAGATGGAGTCTATCTGATGTTGTGGAGTGCATTATGCCTGTGCACATGCTGTGTTCTGTGTATCTACTTGGACAAAAGAGTCATAAGTTCATGAGTTCTAGGAGAAGAATTAGGCCATTCGGCCCATCAAGTCTATTCCGTCATTCAATCACGGCTGATCTATCTTTCCATCTCAACCCCATTTTCCTGCCTTCTCCCCATAACCCTTGACACCCTTATTAATCAAGAATCTGTCAATCTCCGCCTTAAAAATATCCATTGACTTGGCCTCCACATCTGTCTGTTTCAATGAATTCTGCAGATTCACCACCCTCTGACTAAAGGAATTTCTCCTCATCTTGATTTCTAAAGGTAGCCCTTTTGTTCTGATGCCATGGCCTCTGGTCCTAGGATCCTACTCGTGGAAACATCCTCTCCACATCCACTCTTTCCGGGTCTTTCACTATTCGGCATGTTTCCCCCCTCATGTGGTTCACCTGCTTTGGACCAATGATACTGATTGGAAAAGCATGATCTGTAGCAGGAGCCATACACTCATACAGCGTGGAAACAGGCCCTTCGGCCCAAATTGCCCTCGCCGGCCAACATGCCCCATCTACACCAGTCCCACTTGCCCACGCTTGGCCCATAACCCTCTAAACCTATAGTATCCTTGAACTGGTTTAATGGTCTTTAAAAGGTTATTCTAGTACCTGCCTCAACCAAGCAATAAAGTTCCTAGCCAACTCAACCTCTCCCTGTATTTCCTGGGATTCCTTCTCTCCAGAGATGCTGCCTGACCCGCTGAGTTACTCCAGCATTTTGTGATACCTTCGATTTGTACCAGCATCTGCAGTTATTTTCCTACACAACCTCTCCCTGTAGTTCAGGCCCACGAGCCCTGGCAACATCCTCGTAAATCTTCTCTATAACACTGTACCTTTTCATACCTCTAGTTTCCTTCTCCCCTGATTCTCGGTCTGAAGAAGGGTCCCGACCTGAAACGTCACCTATTTATTTTCTCCAGAGACGCTGAATTACTCCAGCATTTTGTGTCTATTCTCTAAACCCTTTCCAACTTGACAACATCTTTCCAATAACATGGAGCATGAAGACTCAACATGTTCATTGGTTAACAGTTCTACCTTGCAGATAAGCCACTGTCTCTGGTCGTATATGTTCTGTGTCGTCATGTACTAGTGACGACATTATAAAAATGCTCTTCACCTAGATTATAATTAGCTTGATGGAAATTAAATTAAGTGTTCCCCTTAAGTCAAATCCATTGAGATCATGGAGTGAATGAACAAAGTCTCTTTCTGTTCATTCATATCCATGACTATGAACTAAAAACTGAGCTAGTTAACATCTATTTGTTAAGTTCCAATATGACCTCCAGTATTGTCGGAAGGATTTAGGGTTCGTAACACGGAATTTCAAAACTAAAGGTTAAAATTGCATTTGCTTGCTTGTGTTCCATTAACAGTTATGAGTTTGCCATCATTTGAAATCAAGATATAAGCACTTTCACCCAGAGAGTTGTGAATCTGCGGAATTGTCTGCCACAGAAGGCAGTGGAGGCCAATTCACTGGATGTTTTCAAGAGAGAGTTAGATTTACCTCTTAGGGCTAAAGGAATCAAGGGATATGGGGAGAAAGCAGGAACGGGGTACTGATTTTGGATGATCAGCCATGATCATATTGAATGGCGGTCCTGGCACCTATTGTCTATGTTACCATCTCCATTGTTAACTATCTTGTGCACAAAGATACTAGAGGAACAAGATGGACCACTCCGTTGAAATCGCCTATACTGAAGTGTAGTACGCAAAGGAGCGGAACAGCCGCCATTTTAGTAAGCAAACCCACTGTTCGTTATGCCCCTTGCAGTGTAATCAGTGTTCTGAGGGAACAGTATGTGTGATAATACCATTAAAATGCAGAATATATCTCATCTATCAATTCACAGATTTTTGTGTTTTTTTAAAATGTTTCTGCAGGTTTCTGCTTACTAAAATGGCGCCGTGACATACTACGGTTTTTAGGGTCGAGTGGTGTATGTTGTTCCTCTAGTATCTTTGCGTGTGCAGCATATGTTTTATAGCAGTGTATTTGTAAACGAACAAAGTTTGGATGTTTGGCTTAGTTTAGTGTGGAGATAGAGCATGGAAATAGGCCCTTCGGCCCACCTAGTCCATGCCAACCATCGATCACCCATTTGCACTAGTTCCACGTTATCCCACTTTGCGTCCAGTCCCTGCACACTAGTGGAAATATAAAAAAGGCCAAATAAGCTACATCTGCACGTCTTTGGGATGCCAGAGAAAACTGGATCACCAGGAGGAAAGCCATGCAGTCACAGGGAGAACGTGCAAACTCCTCATAGACAGCACCCAAGATCAAGAACGAACCTGGGTCTCTGGCGCGATGAGGCTGCGGTTCCACCAACTGTGCCACTGTGCCGCCCAGGGCCGTACACAGTTTGCACAGGACACATTTCTCAATGTTTGATATGGCAAAGTCCAATTCTAACAGCCCATTTCGCTGTTAATCCTGTTGAGGGAAGCTCCAAATTGGTAAGTAAAACAGTGTAATTTTTTTTTAAAAACACTCAAATGATTGAGTTGTACAGCAACGGGGCTTTAGTTTCATTGGGAGTCAATTTGCTGATGAACTATGAGTACATATGTTTAGCACAACTCAGCGCCTGCTCCATTTGCAGATGCTGGAAGAGTGCACACACGAGATAGCCAGGCATGTCAAACTTCATGCACTGCCAATTTGGTGGCAGACCTGCCAATTGGACCATGTCAGTCCGGCTAATGCAATGCGTGAATTATGCTGAGAAAACCGTAGCAGTGCGAAGAATCTTCATCCGTGGGCTTTAAAGGAAACCTCCATGATTTTCAGGCTTAAATAAAGGCAGATGAATTAGGAACGGTAGTTCTTGCACTTTTTCCCTGTAACTATAGCCACTATAATGCTGTAACGCTGTATTCGACACTCTGATATCTTTCTCTTTGCACTACCTATCGTGCTTGTGTGAAGAAGGGTCTCGACCTGAAACGTCATCCCTCCTTTTTCTCCAGAGATGCTGCCTGACCCACTGAGTTACTCCAGCAGTTTGTGTCTATCTTTGTGCTTGTATATGGCTTGTTTGGAATCATGTGTAGTATGATTTTACTGGAAAACTTTTCACGGTACCTTGGTGCACGTGACAATAATACTGTGGTGCAATGGTGCAGTGGTATGGTTGCTGCCTTTCAGCGCCAGAGATCCGGATTCGATCCCGACTACGGGTGCTGTCTGTACAGAGTTTGTCCTTGTTACCACGTGGGTTTTTTTCCTGGTGCTCCGGTTTCCCCTCACACTTCAAAGATGTACAGGTTTGTATGTTAATTGGCTTGGGCAAAAAATGGTGCATTGTCCCTAGTGTGCAGGATAGTGCTAGTGGACGGGGGGGTGATCACTTGTCCATAAAGACTCGGTGGACCGAAGGTCCTGTTTCTGCGCTGTATTTCTAAAGTCTAAGCAATCAAGCGGAGGAGAGATGGATGGAGATAGACAAGGGTGACAAGTGAAAAAGTCAAAAGGCGCAAATGGTGGAATCTGATAAAGGAGGATGGTGGGGTGTAAAATGTGGGCCCAGAGGGCGGGTCAAATGGGTAGACGATTTTCAGGAAGTGTGGTTCCTGGAATGTCATAGGCAAAGAATGCTGGAGTAACTCGGCAGGTCTGGGGAAAAGGAAAAGGTGCGGTTTTGGGTCAAGACCCTTCATCAGACCCTAGATCCTGGAATGTTAGGTCTGTCACGAGAAAAAATGGACCATACTGGCCCTGCATTCACCAGTTTACAAGATTGAGAGGTGAGTGACTCTATTGAAACATCTAAAATTATTAGAGGGTTGACAGAGGATGTAAGGAGGCTGGCTGGGAAGTATAAGACTAAGGTACACTATCTCAAAATAAAGGCTAAGCCATTTATAATTGAAAGGAGGAGAGCAGTGAAACGCTGGATATCACTGCCTTGGAGACCTTTGATGCTCAGCCGATTTATTCACAAAATGCTGGAGTAACTCAGCAGGTCAGGCAGCATCTCGGGAGAGAAGGAATGGGTGACGTTTCGGGTCGAGACCCTTCTTCAGACTGATGTCGGGGGTGGGACAAAGGAAGGATATAGGTGGAGACAGGAAGATAGAGGGAGATCTGGGAAGGAGGAGGGGAAGGGAGGGACAGAGGAGCTATCTGAAGTTGGAGAAGTCAACGTTCATACCACCGGGCCGCAAACTGCCCAGGCGAAATATGAGGTGCTGCTCCTCCAATTTCCGGCGGGCCTCACTATGGCACTGGAGGAGGCCCATGACAGAGAGGTCAGACTGGGAATGGGAGGGGGAGTTGAAGTGCTGGGCCACCGGGAGATCAGTGGCGTTAATGCGGACCGAGCGCAGGTGTTCAGCGAAGCGATCGCCGAGCCTGCGCTTGGTTTCGCCGATATAGATGAGTTGACATCTAGAGCAGCGGATGCAATAGATGAGGTTGGAGGAGGTGCAGGTGAACCTCTGTCTCACCTGGAAAGAATGTTTGGGTCCTTTGATGGAGTTGAGGGGGGAGGTAAAGGGACAGGTGTTGCATCTCGTGCGG
The DNA here is from genome assembly GCF_053455715.1 of Rhinoraja longicauda. NCBI lineage: Eukaryota > Metazoa > Chordata > Chondrichthyes > Rajiformes > Arhynchobatidae > Rhinoraja > Rhinoraja longicauda. The sequence continues at coordinate 10,811,498 of NC_135973.1, forward strand.
TTGCAAGGGAAAGTGCCCGGGGTTAGGGTGGTTTGGGTAGGAAGGGACGAGTGGACCAGGGAGTTGCGGAGGGAACGGTCTCTGCGGAATGCAGAGAGGGGAGGGGATGGGAAGATATGGCCAGTGGTGGGGTCCTGTTGTAGGTGACGGAAATGTTGGTGGATGATATGTTGGATCCGCTGGCTGGTGGGGTGGAAGGTGAGAACGAGGGGGATCCTGTCCTTGTGGTGACGGAAATGTTTTCAGCTCCGTTTCCAGTCATGCTCCACTTTGATGCTCAGCCACTGGTTTCATGTAATACTGAGATTGTTAGGATTTTGGATAATGGAGGAGACGAAGGGTATGGGTACAAGACGGGAAAATGGTGTGCGAGTTAGAAGATTGCCCACCATCTTATTGAATGGTTTAGGTGGCAGAATGGTCTACTGCTGCTCCTACTTATCAAATTTAGTTTAGTTTAGTTTAGTTTAGAGATACAGCGTGGAAACAGCCCTTTCGGCCCACAGAGACCGTGCCGACCAGCGATCCCCGCTCACTAACACCATCCTTCACACACTAACTACACAGGGACAATTCACAATTGTACCAAGCCAATTAACCTACAAACCTGTACGTCTTTGGGGTGTGGGGGGAAATCGGAGATCCCGGAGAAAACCCACGCAGGTCACGGGGAGAACGTACAGACTCCGCACGCGTAGTCAGCACGCGTAGTCAGGATCGAACCCGGGCCTGTGACGCTGTAAGGCAGCAACTCTACCGCTGCGCCACCGTGCCGCCCTTGCCAGGGTTTCAAAATGCAGGGTGGACCATTCCTACTATGGAAACCACAGCTGGCGCCAGGCTCAGGATCCTGAAGCTGGCATTTCAATGCTTGGGCTGATCTACTGCAGAGGCACACTCCAGAGAAGACGTCTTGTTTCATCATCATCAACCTCTCTTCCTCAATGACCATTTCCTGCAGGTACAATTTATTTAATGACTCGAATTTAATTTACCCAATTGCAGTGGTGGGATTTGAACTCATGGTTTGGATATCTGGCGGCCAGCCCTGTAAATTAACTACTACTCTACCATATCCCAAGAGGAAGAGGTTCAAACCAGGGTGTGACGATCAGCGACATACTCTCTGGTAACAGCCCCCGACCAGTTTAGTTTACTTTAGAGATACAGCGTGCAAAAAAGGACTTTCAGCCCACTGAGTCCAAAGAAGTGCAGAGGTTGGACGTTCTCCTTATGACCATGTGGCTTTTCTCCTGGTGCTCCAGTTTCCGCCCACACGTACAGCTTTGTGGGTTAATTGGCTTCGGTAAAAATTGTAAATTGTCCCTGATGTGTAGGATAGTGTTAGTGCACGGGGTGGATCGCTGGTCGGCATGGACTTGGTGGGTTGAAGGGCCTGTTTCCGCGCAGTACCTCTGAAGAGTCTAAAGGGTCCGCGCCGACCAACGATCGCCCATGGACTAGTTCTATGTCATCCCAGTTTTGCATCCTACACACGAGGATCAATTAACAGAAGCCAATTAACCTACAAATCTACATGTCTTCTAAGTATGGGAGGAAACCAGAGCACCCGTAGGAAACCCACACGGTCACAGGGAGAACGTACAAACTCCGTCCAGACAGCACCCATCGTCAGAATCAAACCCGGGTTTCTGGCGCTGTAAGACCATGGCCCCACAATTAATTTGTTCAATAAAATGGCAAAAACATTGCAGATGCTGTGACAATAGACAATAGACAGTAGATAATAGGTGCAGGAGGAGGCCATTCGGCCCTTCGAGCCAGCACCGCCATTCAATGTGATCATGGCTGATCATTCTCAATCAGTACCCCGTTCCTGCCTTCTCCCCATACCCCCTGACTCCTGTATCCTTAAGAGCTCTATCTAGCTCTCTCTTGAATGCATTCAGAGAATTGGCCTCCACTGCCTTCTGAGGCAGAGAATTCCACAGATTCACAACTCTCTGACTGAAAAAGTTTTTCCTTGTCTCCGTTCTAAATGGCCTACCCCTTATTCTTAAACTGTGGCCCCTGGTTCTGGACTCAGGACATTGGGAACATGTTTCCTGCCTCTAACGTGTCCAACCCCTTACTAATCTTATACGTTTCAATAAGATTCCCTCTCATCCTTCTAAATTCCAGAGTATACAAGCTCAGTCGCTCCAGTCTTTCAACATATGACAGTCCCGCCATTCCGGGAATTAACCTAGTAAACCTACGCTGCACGCACTTATCCATTGACCTGGATTAAGAACTGAAAGGGCAAGAGATGCCGGCAAGTCAGGCAACATTTGTAGAGAATTAACATTTCAAGTCGACAGCCTTTTATCCAATGGCCAATAAACAGATTTTTGGATGTGGCTGTGTGGGGGCTGAGGGTAGTTGTGAGGGAGAAGGCAGAAGATATTAAATTCATAAATATCTGGAAACAAAAAGGATTGTCTGGAGAGGGCATTAAGATAGAATCATGATCTGAAATTACTGGAAGAATGTGGAAGACATGCTTGAATTTTGGAATAAGTCGACTGGAACACTGATTACCAGAGATCTTTATTGAAAACCAAAATGGCGCTAGACAGAAGGTGACGTGTTATTTCTTGAGACACAAGGAACTGCAGAGACTGGAATCTCAAGCATAGTAAAATGGCGGTCAGTGGATCAGGCAGCATCTGTGGAGGAAATGGATAGGTGACGTTTCAGGTTGAGGCCCTTCTTCAAATCCTGAAGAGAGGTCTTTAAACTTTAGACTTTTTGCAATACAACGGCGAATCAGGTCCTTCGGCCCACCGAGTCCGTGCCGACCAACGATCACCCCATGCACTAGCACTATCCTATGCACTAGGGACAATTTACAATTTAACCCATGCCAATTAACCTACAAACTTGTACGTCTTTGGAGTGTGGGAAGAAACCGAAGATCTCGGAGAAAACCCATGCAGGTCAGGGGAAGAACGTACAAACTCCGTACAGACAAGCACCCATAGTCGGGATAGAACCCGGGTCTCCGGCGCTGCAAGCGTTGTAAGGCAGCAACTCTACCGCTGCACCACCGTGCTTGCCCTTGGCCCACCTGCCTACGTGTGCCCTTGCTCTTGGCTGTAGTCAGTGCTGGTGGCAGCACTTCAATATGGGGCAACCACTCACACTAATTTGTGGTCGGTGCTGAGTGGAGCCCACAATCCTGATAATGAAGTTGGACTTGGACTCACAAACGTTATGAGCCACTTGAACAGGGGTCAAAGTGCCACGGTTTAATGGCATGGTACAACGCATCTGTGGGATTTCCATCTTGATTCAAGGTTTTCCTTTCGAGTCACTGAACCTCGGTGCATTTCCCATAATTGAGAAAGTATATCTCTAACCTACATATAAAAAAAAACAAATGCATACAGAAAAAAATCATTGCATAACACTAAAAGCTGCATGAATCACACTGACAGTTTCAATTTTGGTGCGTATCCATTGTCGGAGATTTGAATTTAGGTGCAACAAGCTAAGTAGTACTAAAACTATTTTTTATGTTTAACACTGTCACAAGAAAAATGCGTTCTATTTTTCAACTTTATTGAGCAGTGCCCCAATTTCTAATATTATACTGCGGCATAGAAAAAAAGAGATTGAAAACACATTGATTTTTTTTCATCCTGTTTTTCTCGTGTAGCGTTGCCAACCTTGACATCTTCTCGAAATGTAATATTTTACAGTCACATTACCTTTTCCTGATTTCTCGGGGATGAGATAATTATACGTTCCCAGCAACATTTCACACCGTCTTTTCCAACGTATTGTTCAGAGGCAGAGCTGAGTTGAAAACCAACGTTTCTTTAACAAATCAACATAACAAACTGAAAACATATCAATCAACCCCACTTCTGAAGAAGTCCGAAGAAGGGTCTCGACCCATTCCTTCTCTCCAGTGATGCTGCCTGTCCTGCTGAGTTACCAACATTTTGAGTCTAAATCCAATTCCTTCATTGTTTAGTTAAATGAATTATTCTCTCACCCCATAAAGGCCATTTAAAATTAAGATTTATCTCCCTCATCTGGAATAGTGGAGTGATTTAATTGTACAGACTTCGTTTCATTTAGTAATTCTGCGGATCTACCTTTAGTTTTTGAATGCAAGAAAGCTTTTTTTAATTCATTCTCTGACTATGATGTTGCTCGCAAAAGGCAGCAACTATTGCCCATCCTTGGCTGCTTTTGGGAAAGTGGTGATCAACCATTTCAGTTTCGTTTAGTTTAGAGATACGGTGCGGAAACAGGCCATAAGGCCCATTGAGTCCTCGCCGACCAGCGATCCCCGCACACTAACACAATCCTACACACTAGGGACAATTTACATTTATACCAAGTCAATTAACCTTCAAACCTGTATGCCTTTTGATTGTGGGAGGAAAGCAAAGATCTTGGAGAAAACCCACGCAAGTCACGGGGAGAACGCACAAACACCGTATAGACAGTACCCATAGTCAGGATTGAACCCGGGTCTCTGGTGCTGTAAGGCAGCAACTCTACAGCTGCTCCACCACGCTACCCCTATTTTCGTGCTGATTGTATAGTGAAGGTCACCCTGTAATGTTAGGGAGGGAGTTCCAGGTCTTTGACTCAGCGATGATGGACTGAGAGAGTCACACAGCATGGAATCAGACTCTTCAGCTCAACTTGCCCACACTGACCAACATGTCCCATCTACACAAATCCCACTTGCCTGCATTTGGCCTACATCCCTCTAAACCGGTCCAATCCATGTACCTCTAATTGCTTCTTAATCGTTGCGATAGTCCCTGCCTCAACTACCTCCCCCGGCAGTTTGTTCCATACACCCACCACCCTTTGTGTGAAAAAGTTATCCCTCAGATTCCTATAAAATCTTCCACATTCACCTTAAACCGATGCCTTCTTGTTCTCGAAGTTTATAAGAATGTGGGAAGAATAAAATGGAATGAATGCAAAATTAGTATAAGTGGATATTTGACAGCCAGCATGGAGTCAGTGAGCATGTCTAACAGCAGTATGATTCTGCAAGACATGGTGGTCACTTAGTGCCACTTTAGTGCCTCAGATTGGGGTGAACATCCCATCGAGGGCAGCTCAAGTCTGTATCTCCTCTCAGTCTTAAGTAGCTACCTATTAGTTTAGTTTAGTTTAGGTTAGAGATACAGCGCGGAAACAGGCCCTTCGGCCCACCGGGTCCGCGCCGACCAGCGATCCCCGCACATTCGCACAAGCCTATACACACTAGGGACAATGTACACTTATACTAAGTGTACAAAGCCAAGCCAATTAACCTACAAACCTGGCGTGTGGGAGGAAGCCGAAGATCTCGGAGAAAACCCGCGCGATCACGGGGAGAACATACAAACTCCGCACAGACAGCACCCGTAGTCGGAATCGAAACCGGGTCTCTGGCGCTGCAAGCGCTGAAAGGCAGCAACTCTACCGCTGTGCCACCGTGCCGCCCATTCTACCCATTGAGTTTTCATTCAGAAGCAAAGAAATAGGTCAGACCATTTGTGGCAGAGCATTTTATCCTGGCTTTTAAGAGTAATGCGGAGGATTCTAATGGGGATAAATGGGTCCCTTTCGGAATGGCAGGCAGTGACCAGTGGGGTACCGCAAGGTTCGGTGCTGGGACCCCAGCTATTTACGATATACATTAATGACTTAGACGAAGGGATTAAAAGTACCATTAGCAAATTTGCAGATGATACTAAGTTGGGGGGTAGTGTGAATTGTGAGGAAGATGCAATAAGGCTGCAGGGTGACCTGGACAGGTTGTGTGAGTGGGCGGATACATGGCAGATGCAGTTTAATGTAGATAAGTGTGAGGTTATTCACTTTGGAAGTAAGAATAGAAAGGCAGATTATTATCTGAATGGTGTCAAGTTAGGAGGAGGGGGAGTTCAACGAGATCTGGGTGTCCTAGTGCATCAGTCAATGAAAGGAAGCATGCAGGTTCAGCAGGCAGTGAAGAAAGCCAATGGAATGTTGGCCTTCGTAACAAGAGGAGTTGAGTATAGGAGCAAAGAGGTCCTTCTACAGTTGTACCGGGCCCTGGTGAGACCGCACCTGGAGTACTGTGTGCAGTTTTGGTCTCCAAATTTGAGGAAGGATATTCTTGCTATGGAGGGCGTGCAGCGTAGGTTCACTAGATTAATTCCCGGAATGGCGGGACTGTCGTATGTTGAAAGGCTGGAGCGATTGGGCTTGTATACACTGGAATTTAGAAGGATGAGGGGGGATCTTATTGAAACATATAAGATAATTAGGGGATTGGACACATTGGAGGCAGATAACATGTTCCCAATGTTGGGGGAGTCCAGAACAAGGGGCCACAGTTTGAGAATAAGGGGTAGGCCATTTAGAACGGAGATGAGGAAGAACTTTTTCAGTCAGAGGGTGGTGAAGGTGTGGAATTCTCTGCCTCAGAAGGCAGTGGAGGCCAGTTCGTTGGATGCTTTCAAGAGAGAGCTGGATAGAGCTCTTAAGGATAGCGGAGTGAGGGGGTATGGGGAGAAGGCAGGAACGGGGTACTGATTGATAGTGATCAGCCATGATCGCATTGAATGGCGGTGCTGGCTCGAAGGGCTGAATGGCCTACTCCTGCACCTATTGTCTATTGTCTATTGTCTATTGTAGTGCAGGCAGCCTCAAGGCCCCGTGTAAAGATCTAGCTTCTAAGATACAGCACGATAACTGATGTTCCTTTAACAACAACCACTCAATCTTCCAAGAGTATTTTCAGTACATAGCCGTTTCGATTAAGGTTTCAGAGGCCTGAGGAGTTGAAGTGCGGCAGATTAAATCGGAAGGCCTCTAAAACTTGATGGAAGGATTGTTACCTGCTCACCCATTCTACTGCAAGCAACGTGCCAACTTTCAGCTGCCCATTGATTAATGTGGCATCTGCAAGCAGTCACCACTGCTACTCACGTTGGCTGTTTACAACAGCAGGCTTAGTATCGTTGTTAGTCTGCTGCATGGGTCAGCTGGCAGCAGTGGGGGCCACCACATCTACAGAGAACGTCAGCATCTTCATACTCATCCTCCTTCCCCCCCGTTTCCCGTCACCTCACGTCCTCTTCTGATGTGCAGTGTGAGAAGGAACTTCATGTTCATAAGTGATAGGAGAAGAAGTAGGCCACTCAGCCCATCAAGTCTACTCCGTCATTCAATCATGGCTGATCTATTTTTCCCTCTTAACCCCATTCTCTTGCCTTCCCCCCGGAAGTGGCGGCGCCTAACGGCAGCGGCTCACTAGCAGTCTGTTCGTCTTTTTTCCTTTTTTTTTTGTTGTGTGTCGGTGTTGGGATGGTTTTTATATATATTTTTGGTTGTGTATGTGTGGGAGGGGGTGGTGGTGTGGGGGGGGGGGGGACTTTTCTCTTCCTCACGGCGCGGGGTGCGGCTCGGCTGCGGGGCCTAACATCGCCCGGTGTGGCTTGGCCGCTGGACTTAACATCGCCCGGTGCGGCTCGGCCGCTGGACTTTACATCGCCCGGTGCGGCTCGGCCGCTGGACTTTACATCGCCCGGTGCGGCTCGGCCGCTGGACTTTACATCGCCCGGTGCGGCTCGGCCGCTGGACTTAACATCGCCCGGTGCGGCTCGGCCGCGGGACTTTACATCGCTGGTGCGGCTCGACCACGGGACTTAACATCGCCCGGTGCGGCTCGGCCACTGGACTTAGCTGCGCAAGGCTTGGTCGCGGGCCTTTCATCGCCCGGTTCGGCCGCGGGACGTTTCAGCGCCCGGTGCGGGGACTGTGCGGGTCGGTCGGGGACGAGCTGTCTGTCCGTGGGCGTGGGGAAGAGAGTGGAAGTTTTGTTGCCTCCATCACAGTGAGGGGGTGTTTGGAGTCACTGTGATGGACGTTTGTGTTGGGGTCGTGTGTCTTGTGTTCTTTTTTTCTATGACTGCTATGTAGTTTCGTTCGGTACTTCGGTGCCGAACGACAAATAAAGCTCTGTTATACCTGTTATACCTGTTATAACCCCTGACCCCCGTACTAATCAAGAATGCATCTATCTCTGCCTTAGAAATTTCCATTGACTTGACCTCCGCAATGGATTCCACAGATTCACCACCTCTGACTGAGGAGAATCCTCCTCATCTTCATAAAGGAGCGTCCGTTAATTCTGAGGCTCTGACCTCTGGTCCTAGACTCTTCCACTGGTGGAAACATCGTCTCACCATCCACTACGTCCAGGCTATCTTTTCTCTCTTCCTCCCAAACTAACTCGGGTTGCTCTCATTCTATGTGACTCGTACTGCAACGACGGCGGCAGAGGAAGAGGAGTAAAGAGAGGGTGGTGATGGAAATACAATTATTTCACACTTGCGGTGATGTACGGTGGCGCAGCGGTAGAGTTGCTGCCTCACAGCTCCAGAGACCCGGGTTTGACCCTGACCTCAGCTGCCGTCTATGTGGAGTTTGCATGTTCTCCCTGGACTGCGTGGGTTTCCTCCGAGTGCTCCGGTTTCTTCCCACGTTCCAAAAACGTGCAGGTTTGTAGGTTAATTGGCATTTGTAAATTCCCTCGAATGTGTAAAGAGTGGGTGCGCGAATGGAATAACATAGAACTAGTGTGAACTGGTTAGCGTGGACTCGGTGGGCCGAAGGGCCTGTTTTATTGCAGTCTCTCTAAATTAAACTGAACAAAACTTGTCTCTACTGTTTCAATATTGATATTGGTCACAAATTGGTGTTCAGGCAAGGCTCTGATCTGCATATTGTGCGCGCTGGTGCAGTGAGTAGAGCTGCTGCCTCAGAGCAACAGGGACCCAGGTTCGATCCCGACCTCGGATGCTGTCGGTGAGGAGTTTGCACGTCCTCCCAGCGATTGCTTCTGCGTGCCTGCCTCCTGAACGTTAGGTTTTTACTTTTATTTACTTCAAGCAAACATTGCTTTCTCTTTGTTACAAACAGACAGCTTGGTGGCGTAGCAGTGGTGGAGTTGCTGCCTTGCAGCGCCAGAGGCCCGGATTCCATCCTGGCTACGGGTGCTGTCTGTACGGAGTTTGTACGTTCTCCCAGTGACCGCGTGGGTTTTCCCCAGGTGCTCTGGTTTCCTCCCACACTCCAAAGACATACAGGTTTGTAGGTTGATTGGGTTCAGTAAAAATTGTAAATTGGCCCTAGTGTGTAGGATAGTGCTAGTGTACGGGGATCGCTGGTCGGCGCGGACGCGGTGTGCCGAAGGGCCCGTATCCGCGATGTATCTCTAAACTAAACTAAACTTTGACCGCTCTGATGGGGAAAGAGAAATAAATGCGGCACAAGCACTGCCAAGGACCCCGCCCCCCCTGACATCAGTCTGAAGAAGGGTCTCGACCCGAAACGTCACCCATTCCTTCTCTCCAGAGATGCTGCCCGACCTGCTGAGTTACTCCAGCATTTTGTGATTCAATCGTGGCTGATCTCTGCCTCCTAATTCCATTCTCCTGCCTTCACCCCATAATCCTTGACACCCGTTCTAATCAAGAATTTGTTTATCTCTGCCTTAAAAATATCCACTGACAGCCTCCACAGCCCCCTGTGGCAATGAGTTCCACAGATTAACTACCCTCTGACTAAAGAGGTCTGTCTGTATGTTCTTGTTTGTACCTTCTCCCTGTGACTTGCGTGGCTTTTCCCCAGGAGCTCTGGTTTCCTCCCACACTCCAAAGACGTACAGGTATGTAGGGTATTTGGCTTGGTGTAATGATAAATTGTCCGTCGTGTGTGTAGATTAACGTCAATGTGCGGGGATCACTGGTCGGCGCGGCCCCGGTGGGCCGAAGGGCCTGTTTCCGTCCTGTATCTCTAAGTTAAACTAAACTATGCACACTGTGTCTTTGACACACAAGGCCGTTATTTAATGGTTTGAGATCTAATATGCCTGCAATCATGCTGGAAGATTAAGATCACGCTTAGCATATAATGCACACGTACAGACAGGCATGTTTTATTCATGTGCCCACTCACGCCTTCATTAATATGCTGACTGATGTGACTTGGGCCATAGATATGTGTATCACCATCTGCCTCACAGACTGCCCCAAGTAAACCATGGCAGCAACACAAAGTTTGTAGCCAGATTTCACGGCCCCGATTGCCCACAAAATACGCACTGAAGCTTTGTTGCGGTGCCTGGTAAGTCCTTTGTGATCAGGAAACCACGACTCTTTCTTCCACACAGTTCTGACGCCAGTGAAGAGAGAGTTAATCGTAATCGTAACTAATTTATCAGCCAAGTATGTTTCGCCACATACAAAGAATTTGATTTGACCATACTCAGTCACACCAAAAAAATCAACAAAAGTTACACAACTACATAAACACTAACATAAACATATGTTAGATGCAGCTCTTAGGGCTAACGGAATCAATGGATGTGGGGAGAAAGCAGGAACGGGGTACTGATTTTGGATGATCAGCCCAGGGCCGTCTTTACAGCATTATGGGCCCCGGGCAAAGCAGTGTACTGGGGCCCCTACGACAACTACTCACAGGAATAAAAATGTTGCCTCCCCCTGTCGTGCCGGCGAAAAGCACTTACCGAAAAGCACTTAGCGATGGACTTAGGGTGCTACATTGTTGCGAAAAGCACTTACAGATCGCTGTGAGGAGCACTTAGGGATGGAAAAGCACTTAGGGATGGAAAAGCAAAGCACTTAGGGAGCTAATTGTTGCGAAACAGATCGCTGTGAGAAGCACCTAGGGATGGAAAATGTTGCGAAAAAAACACTTAGGGACCGAAAATGTTGCGGAAAAAGCACTTATTGAACCTACATTTTTAAAGTAGTATTTATTTATTGCAAGTCACTTAACATACACAGATCTGCATGGGGCCCCTATGCTCATGGGGCCCCGGGCAAGTGCCCATCAGGCCCATGCGTTAAGACGGCCCTGCCTGCGCCTGTTTTCTATGTTTCTACGCTTTGTATAAACTGGCCAGGAAACTGGCCTTCCTTCACCTGGGGCTGATCATAAACTCAGTGATCTTATGGTTCAAAGGGATGTGCCAGACTGGTGTCGATGTACAATGTTTAACAAGTGTGCAGATGACAAGCGTTTTCTCTGTTAGCTATTCCATCAGGGGGACAGACTGCCACTCACTTTGGCAAGCTGCCTTATCTAGCAGCGATTAAAAATCTGATCCACAATGCTCTCAGGCGTCCTTCATAACTTCGAAGTCTATTTGAGCTGACAGCACGGCAGGATTGAACTCCCAGAAGCTTTGGTAGCACAATAGTTTGCCGCTCTGCCTCTGTCTATGTGGACAATGAATTAACTAGAACACTGTGGCAGCTTTGTCAATAGTACAAATATTGCTACCGTCCGATGTTAGCTATAAGCCGTCGGTGAATTCAAATCAAAGCCATTGTGTTTGGTTCCCGTGAAACCTCTGTGCTCTTGCCCTCTCTTCCTTGCCCATCCCGTCTCCCTATTCAAGTTGGACAATCGTCCATTTTACCCATAACTGGGCACCGAACCTCACACTCCACCCGTTACTAAGGCAGTCTCTGCAATATTGCGTGCTTTCAAGCCAACTTCATCATAATCTGCAGCTCATCTGTGATGCACCATCGAGGCTAACCCTGACCTTGCAATCCATGCTGACTTGAACAACCTGCCCAACATGCGCCTGAAGTTCCGCAAACACTTCTGGTCTTCAGCCAACTCCCTGGAAGACTTTGACCCCAAGACTGAGTGGCGCAGAGCCAGGAAAGATGCCAACATCAACAACGGAGAGGTCATCGCAGACCCCACAGTGAAACCACCGGGATTTGACCTCCATCGCAGGCAGTGGCTAACCCTGAACAGTATCCGCATCATCCATGCAAGACCAGCCCATCACCTGCACAAGTGGGGGATGACAGACAGCCCTGCTTGCGACTGCGGATATCCAGACCAGACCATCCCACACACCGTGAATGACTGCTCACTGAGGCTTTTCCCTGGTGGCATCAAGGCCATCCGCCCAGCAACTGATGCTGCCCTGGCCTGGATGTCTACCCTTGACCTACAACTTTAGGCTGTGCACGCCATACGCAAGAAGATGGGGTTCTGTGGGTTAACTGATTGCAAGTCTTTGCAAATATTTAAGCTCTCCTCACACTTAAATCTCACACCTCCATCTCGCAGTGAAATCTGCTCACCCATCATTTCTGACCACTCATTACTGACTCGGTCTTCCAGTGCACCAAGCACCAACCCTTTTATAGTTACAAGATAGACATAAAGTGCTGGAGTAACTCAGCGGGTCAGGCAGCTTCTCTGGAGAAAAAGGAATAGGTGATGTTTCGGGTTGGGACCCTTCTTCAGACTGAAGGCTGAAGAGGTTCAGTCTGAAGAAGGCTCCCGACCCGAAACATCACCTATCCCTTTTCTCCAGAGATGCTGCCTGAACTGTTGAGTTACTCCAGCACTTTGTGTGTATCTTAGATATAAACCAGTATCTACCTTCCTACACATGGAAACATAGTATCCTGGGTTCCATGCGCGCACACACACACACACACACACACACACACACACACACACGCACAAAAAGCGCCACACCAATTTAGAGAATAATTTAGAGAAAAGGCATGTGGTTCCCTTGGCTTTACAAAGAGACTAGCAAGTGTGAAAGTATGAGAGATATTGCAAGCCCTTTTAAATTATGGATTAGAATTTGGTTCAATCATTGTATTCATTTCGGGGCACCACTCTTAAGAAGTCACCTCAATGCAATGGCAAGGGAGCGGAGAAGATTCATTGCAATTGCAGGGGAAATGGTGGACTGTAGTTGCCTGGAGAGATGGCTCTCTTTGGAACAGAGTTTATGCAGAGATTCAATAGAGGTGTTCAAAATGTTGACGTTTTTGATCAAACGCACATTGGGAGACTGCCTCCTCAGGCAGGAGGAGCAGTTAAGCAGGGGCATAGGTTTGTAATTGAAGAGAACATTATTCGTGCCATGAGTATGGAAAGCTTCACATCAAAGTGTGACGGAAGCAGCTCTTTTCAAAAGGAAAGAATTAAAAATCGATACAGATTTGGGTGGCACAGTGGTGCAGCGGTAGAGTTGCTGCCTTACAGCGCCAGAAACCCCAGTTCAAACGCCACTCTGGGTGCTGTCAGTATAAAGTTTATATGATCTCCCTGTGACCATGTGGGTTTTCTCCAGGTGCCCCGGGTTCCTCCCACACCCCAAAGACGTACATGTTTGTAGGTTGTGTAGGAAAGGACTGCAGATGCTGCACTGTAAGGAGTTTGTACGTTCTCCCCGTGACCTGCGCGAGTTTTCTCCGAGATCTTCGGTTTCCTCCCACACTCCAAAGACGTACAGGTATGTAGGTTATTTGGCTGGGCAAATGTTTAAAAAAAATAAAATTGTCCCTAGTGGGTGTAGGATAGTGTTAATGTACGGGGATCGCTGGGCGGCACGGACTTGGTGGGCCGAAAGGGCCTGTTTCCGGCTGTATATATATGATGATGATGATGATGCTGGTTTAAATCCAAAGGTAGACACAAAATGCTGGAGTGACCCAGCAGGTCAGGCAGCTTCTCTGGAGAGAAGGAATGGGTGATGTTTCAGGTCGAGACCCTTCTTCAGGTTTGTAGGTTAATTGGCTTCAGTAAAATCGTAAATTGTCCTCGAGTTGGTGCCCCTGGAGATTGCTGGTCGGCTTGGACTCGGTAGGCCGAAGGGTCTGTTTCCACACTGCATTTCTAGAGTCTAAAGTCATTTGCAGGACTCTTGGGAGAGGGCTGAGGGAAAGGGACCTGTTAGATTGTGTAGAACTAATGTGTACTGAATCTACCAAATAGCTCCCCCTCCCCACCGTGTGCTGTAACTATTCAGTGAAATAGTTTGCAAGGCTGCAGGGAAAGATTCAAGGAATGGGACTAATTTATTAGCTCTTTCTTGGAGCCAACAGAGATGTAGTGGGAGAAATGTCTCCACGCCTGCCATATTGATTTGGTCATATTATGAAAATAAAAGTGAAGCAAATTATCTGTATATTCTTCCTTCAGTGTAGAAGGTTGCCACAGCAAATCTGAGCAATAAAGGGCCAATGTTATCGAGCCTTATAAATATATTTAAACTTGTAATTTTATTTGTAATTTTTATGTTCATCGAGATATTCGAAAATAAGCATTTTATTGCTCAGATTTGCTATCAAACCTTTTTTAGACCAAAGTTAGACACAAAGTGCTGGAGTAACTCAGCAACCTGACCTGACCTGACCTCCAGCGATGTGTGTAAACCAACATCTGCAGTTCCTTCCGACACATTTGTTTAGATCAAGGAGTCCCTGCTCTACATTAATACTGGAAGTCCAGTCCCACTATCACAATCAAGGGCACTTTACATTGACCCAACTTTTTAAACGGCGCCATGTATTTCTGTGACTTTTCTGGGTGAAATCAATTAGAATTAAGGATATGTTTATATCCAATGCATTAGGAGCAAGCACCTAGAAATGGGTCAAGACTCCATAACATTTATGCAAAACTAAACCAAACGAGTCTTGATCATAAGGCCATGTGATAGGAATAGAATTAGGTCATTCGGCCCATCAAGTCTTCTCCGCCATTCAATCATGGCTGATCTATCTCTCCCTCCTAACCCCATTCTCCTTTCTTCACCTCATAACCTCTGACACCCCGTGTACTAATCAAGAATCTATCTATCTCTGCCTTAAAAATATCTACAGACTTGGTCTCCACAGCCTTCTGTGGCAAAGAATTCCACAGATTCACCACCCTCTGACTAAGGATGCGAATCGTATCATTTATCATTTACTGGGGAGGAGCACATGCTGAAGTGGGGATATACTGAAGATGCGGCAGACTGCGAGTGTGGACGGGGCCTCCAGACTATGGAACATCTCCCGAGCTGTGACATGCTGCATGACACACGCACTGTAAAGGATCTTGCAGAGGCCAACGACGTGGCACTTAAAAATTTGCCCGCTTTTGGCAAACATTTGTGTGATGACACGAATACATTTTAAAAACTCAGCAGGTCAGGCAGCATCTCTGGAGAAAAGATATAGGTGACATTTCGGGTCGGGACTTTTCTTCAGACTGAAAGATCGAGAAGGCCAGAACAGTATAGGGCCAGCGACAGACGACCTCAGGAAAAGAGGTCATCTCTTTATGGCCCATTGATGGCTGGAAAAGATGTGCTAATGACAGAGACACAGGATGCGTGAAGAAGGGTCTCGACCCGAAACGTCACCCGTTTCTTCTCTCCAGAGATGCTGCCTGTCCCGCTGAGTTACTCCAGCATTGTGTGTCTCTCCTCGGTGTAAGCCAGCATCTGCAGTCCCCTCCTACACAGGAAGCGAATCGTATCATTTATCAATTTGATGGAAAAACCGATTGAGCAACTGGAATTAAAACGTTGGCAAACAAATGGACCTTGATGATGCATTAGCTCCTCCAATTATAATGAAGATTAAAATCAATCTCGAGAATATACTTCAGAATTTAATCATCAAGTGAACAAAGAGAATAAAGAAGATTGGATGTTTATTCAGGGTAGACAAGGAGTGATGAGCGTTAAATACATATGCATATGGTTCAGGACATATATTGATATATTTGGTTGAAAATAAATAAGTTTACATTACAATAATATATTACACAACCTTATTAAAAATATAAAAATCGTTGTTGTACGCATTCTGTACATTGATGTATTGTTTGATTATTTCCCGTTCATCAACGCATTTTAAACATCAATACAGCTGATGTACACTGACAAAGGGGATAGTGCAGTCTAACCTTTATGCTTACTTGGTCTACAGGTGGGAGTTTAGAGCAGACATACAGTATTGTCTCTCAGGCCTCAGCATCAGATGGTGTTTAGCACTGGTCCTCTCCCAGTACCTCTGGGATTTCACTCAAGTCCATTGATGTGTCCTGCATCAGCGATTTACTTGTGCGAGTGATGGGATCGGCAAAGACCTCCACCGAGCTGGAGATGGACTGGAGGGACCTCTCTCGGAAGTAGTTGATGGCCTCGTGATCGATGAACATCTGCTCTTCTCGAAGGCTTTGCTCGTAGAGTTTGCGCTTGTGCCGAAACTCTATGACCGTCTTGGTGTAGGAGTTCAGCGTGGTGACCGAGGCCGCCATGCAACAGGTGAAGGATCCCCATGCAAGACTGTGGAGAGGGAAAGAGCAGCGAATGAAGCAATCTTATTTACTTTGGTATAGTTTAGTTTAGAGATGCAGTGCGAAAACAGGCCCTTCGGACCACCGAGTCCGCACCGACCAACGATCACCGCACACTTACACTAGCCTACACACACTAGGGATCATTTATATTTACACCAAGCCAATTAACCTACAAACCTGTACAGGGATGGCAGGACTTTCATATGAAGAAAGACTGGATAGACTCGGCTTGTACTCGCTGGAATTTAGAAGTTTAGGGGGGATCTTATAGAAACTTACAAAATTCTTAAGGGGTTGGACAGGCTAGATGCAGGAAGATTGTTCCCGATGTTGGGGAAGTCCAGAACAAGGGGTCACAGTTTAAGGATAAGGGGGAAGTCTTTTAGGACCGAGATGAGAAAGTTTTTTTTCACACAGAGAGTGGTGAATCTGTGGAATTCTCTGCCACAGAAGGTAGTTGAGGCCAGTTCATTGGCTATATTTAAGAGGGAGTTAGATGTGGCCCTTGTGGCTAAAGGGATCAGGGGGTATGGAGAGAAGGCAGGTACGGGATACTGAGTTGGATGATCAGCCATGGTCATATTGAATGGCGGTGCAGGCTCGAAGGGCCGAATGGCCTACTCCTGCACCTATTTTCAATGTTTCTATGTCTTTGCAGTGTGGGAGCAAACCGAAGATCTCGGAGAAAACCCACGCAGGTCATGAGGAGAACGTACAAACTCCGTACATACCGCATCCATAGTAAGGTTCGAACCCGGGACTCTGGTGCTGTAAGGCAGTAGCTCGACGGCTACGCCATTATTAATTCAAGTTCTTAAGCAAATCCTTTGCCCTTGAAAATCTTCTGTGCCAAATGACGTTTTTATTTACTCTGAACTACGAATTGCTTGAACTAGGAACTTCGGGCTTTATTTTTGTTTTTGCACTATATTATTTTTTAAATTTATGAGCATTCTTGTTGTTTATGGTACCTACAGTGTATTATGTTTACGTACCTGTTGTACTACCGCAAGTAAGAATTTCATTGGGACATACGACAATAAAATACTGCAGTCCAAACCCGAAACGTCACCGACCATTTTCGCCAGAGATGCTGAGATGCTGCCTGGCCCACTGAGTTACTCCAGAATTTTGTGTCTATCTTCATTATAACACTCTTGACCTTTGAGGGAATGTTATCAAACACAGAGCCAAGCACAGTCTGGTCTTAAAGATAGACAGAGGGTGCTAGAGTAACTCAGCGGGTCAGGCAGCATCTCTGGAGAAAAGGCATAGGCGGCGTTTTGGTTCGAGATCCTTCTTCAGACTGAGAGTCAGGGGAAAGGGAAATGAGAGATATAGACGGTGATATAGAGAGATACAGAACAAATAAATGAAAGATATGCAGAAAGGTAACGATGATAAAGGAAATAGGCCATTGTTAGCTGTGGGCTAGGTGAAAACGAGTTCCAGACAATAAGACTCAACAAGACGACTTTGAACCTAGCACAAATAATTGGGTGGGATGGGACAGAGAGAGAGAGAGAGAGAGAGAGAGGGGATGCCAGGGTTACTTGAAGTTAGAGATATCGATTTTCATACCGCTGGGTTGTAAGCTGCCCAAGCGAAATGTGAGGCGCTGTTCCTCTAATTTATGTTTGGCCTCACTCTGACAATGGAGGAGGCCATAAGATATATACACTCCAAACTTCTTTTTGTTTATCATATTTTTTACAGAGTACCATGTTTACATCTTCTGTTGTTCTGCTGCAAGTAAGAATCTCTGTTCTGACTGGGACATATGATGATAAAACATGCTGGACTCCTGACATCCTGCTTATAATGGGGCGACCGGGACTGTACGCGATACTCCAAAGTGCAGGTACATGAGTATTTTTTTAAACCACATTTGGCATGATGTACTTTTTTTGAAATCTACTCCTGCCTTTCAGGATCTTGGTGTTGATTCTAAGAGAGGTGATGAAATTAATACCCACGTGACTACAATTATCAAGAGAGATCATAATGAGTTTACTGAGAGTGGATTATGGTTGTCATGACCTTTGGGGCTTGATAAATGCATCAGAGAGGTGACTCATATCTCATTAGTGTGGTCTAGCTTCAAGCCCAGAGGACCTGTGTGCAGAGGTCAATTGTTAATCTATCGTGCTAACCTCTTCCTATTCCCAAGCACATTTTGGTCCAAGTAGACAGGTATTTTTTAAATCAATAAGGGAATCAACGATTATTGGGAACAGGCATGAAAATGGAGCTGAGATAGACACAAAGTGCTGGAGTAGCTCAGCGGGACAGACAGGATCTCTGGAAAAAAGAATGGGTGACTTTTTGGATCAAACTCGGAAGAAGGTCTCAACCCGAAACGGTACCCACCCCTTTTCGCCAGAGATGCTGCCTGTCCCGCTGAGATACTCCAGCACTTTGTGTCGAGCCTTGGTACAAACCAGCATCTGCAGATCTTTGATTCTACAAAATGGAACTGAGGCCAGGATCAGTTTAGTCATAATCATACTGACTGGCAGAACGAGGTCATAGGTTCCCATGGCCTACTTTTCTTCTCATTTCTTTTTTGTTGCTACCTCTATATATAAAATATCTGGGCGGCACAGTGGTAGAGCAGCCATGTTTCAGCGCCAGAGACCTGAGTTCGATCCTGACCTCGGGCGCTGTCTGTGTGGAGTTTGCGGTGCTCTCCCTGTGACCTTGTGGGTTTTCTCCGGGCGCTCCGGCTTCCTCCCACATTCCGAAGACGTGTGAGTTTGTAGGTTAATTGGTCTCAGTAAATTGCCCCTGGTGTGTCTCGGGCATGGATGGGAAAGGGGCACAACATATAATCATTGTGAGCGGGTGATCGATGGACGGCATGGACTCAGTGGGCTGGGTTTCCATGCTGTATCTCTAAACTAAACTGAACTAACCTAGACAAATGCCAATGTTCAACTCTACATTACAATCTCTGACAGCTTCAAACAAATTAGTAGCGCAGGGAGGAGGCAAATTGACCTGATTTGCTTCTTCTGGGAGTTTGGAGGAAGAGTTGTGATTCATCCCACATCCCTGTGGACAATTATTCACAACATTGCTGATTATTAATGCTGGCTTCAAGAATCAGTTATTTTTATCTTCACGGTATGCTCCTCAATCTTTCAGCAGTGAATTCACATCACGATGTGCTGTTAAAATCCTATAGACAATCACGTTGAGAGGAGAAGGGGAATGTGACCATCATGGAGAAATAGTTTATTCACAATTCACTGTTGATTTCTTTTGTAAATTAACTCCTCAAAATACAAAATGAAATGCAAGAATGAAATATAAATGATGGTTAGTTAAACTGCAAAATTTCTATTCCTACTTTATTGTTTATTTTCATCAATAGGTTGGCTTAATACAACATTATGTTAGAGGGTGGTGAATATGTGGAACTCATTGCCTCAGATAGCTGTAAGACAGTCGATGGATATTTTATAGGGCAGAGGTTGACAGGTTCTTGATTAGCACGGGTGTCAATGGTTATGGGGAGAAGGCAGGAGAATGGGGTTGAGAGGGAGAGATAGATCAGCCATGATTGAATGGCAAAGTAAACTTGATGGGCTGAATGGCCTAATTCTGCTCCTATCACTTATGAATTTATGAACCTGTGCTAACAATAAATTAGACCAAATCTCATTAAATTGTTAAACAATCCCATTAAGTTCTATTGAGTTGGACGAAGTGTCCCAAACCAAATCGTTGCACATTCTTTTTCTCCAGAGATGCTGCCTTGTTTATGCTGGCCAAGCTGCCCCATCTAAGCTGGTCACATTTATCTGTATTTGGCCCACGTACAAAATCATGCTGACTATCCATAATGAACCCGTGTCCATCCAAATGTACGGCTAAAAAGAAGACAGAGTTATGATCATGAGTCATTCCGCTATTTCAAAGTGGTGCAAGAATCGCAGGAGAATCCAGCGTGGTGTACGTATTGGCTTTTCCAAAACAATTCCCACATATGGGAATGGCATTCAATAAAGGACTTCCAACTTTGAGCTGTAGACAACATCTCCGGAGAAAAAGGATGGGTGATGTTTCTGGTCGGGACCTTTCTTGATGAAGCCTTCTCGAAGGACCCTTCTTCAGACTGGACATCTCTGGAGAAATAGGACGGGTGACGTTTCGAGTCAGGACCCTTCTTCAGACCGGCAACCAGTATCTGCAATTCTTTGTTTCTACCTCCTGTGAGCTAACTGGACAATGCTCAGACAAATTGCCAAGGCGATATAGGCGAGGGAATGGAATTTGGAACAGAGAGGGCAGTTAAAGACGCAAAGTGCTGGAGTAACTCCGAGGGTCAGGCAGCGCCCCTAGAGCACATGGATAGGTGATGTTACGGGGTGAGACCCTTCTTGATGAAGCCTTCTGTCTTCCCGATACTTAGTTGGAAGAAATTATTTCTCATCTGGTGAAAGAATTTGGAAACAATGGAGGGTGAGGAGAAGCGAAGGGCAGCGGTAGAGTTGCTGCCTTAGCGCCAGAGACCCGGGTTCAATCCCGACTATGGGAGCTGTCTATACGGATTTTGCAGATTCTCCCCGTGACCCGCGCGGATTTTCTCCGGGTGCTCCGGTTTCCACCCATACGCCAAAGATGTACAGGTTGATAGATTATTGGCTTTGGTGAAAAATTGTAAATTGTCCCTGGTGAAATTGTCCCCTCACGTGTGGGATAGTGCTAGTGTACAGGGTGATCGCTGATCGGCACGGACTCGGTGGGCCGAAGGGCCTGTTTCCGTGCTGTATCTCAAAGTACTAAAGTTACTAAAGTACCAAAGAAGAAAGGTGAAGCTAGGTTTCGCCAACGAGTACGATGCAGTTTATGTGGAATCTGCTTTGACTCCTCAACGTGTTTATGTCTATGCTTGAAGCCCAACATCAGCCCGACTCGTTAGTAAGGACAAATACAGATACACTGATGTATTTATGCTTCCAATATTTTCCTTCGGGGTGGTGGTGAGTGAGTGGCATGTGTATATTACTTGAAAAAGGCGCCATGTAGCCAATAAATCTGAGGCACAAAATACATTAAAATCAAAGCACTTAATCTATCATGCAATAAAGTCACACAAGACCCATTAAAATTCAAACACTAAAGGGTACCATTGACTTTGGCATGTTCAAGGTCATGTGTTGTAACATAAAGAATAGATTCTGGCCTTGGTTAACCAAGACTTATGATTTTCACAGACTAGTTTTCATTGTCAAACTTTAAGCCTATGTTCCCTGTGTCCTCACTTCCAATAACAAGTGCAGCAAGCTCACAGAGTTTGTAGTCTCTGAGAGCGAAACTATCCGCTTAACTTCCCTTTTGCTTGGAGCTTCCTTCACCTTTCACCACCCTGCACCCTGCACCCTGGCCCCGTGCCAAGATCACGATGGTTCACTGTTATCATCCTCTCTGTGGAAGCCCACCAATATCTCTCACAAGGCGGGAGAGGGCTCTGCCGACGCGGCTGCCTGCCCCTTTTCCAGGGTTACGTCAGCTCCAGGGTGGTTTTAGAAAGGGACTACGCGCTGTCCACTGGTGCCCTGGAGCTTTTCCGGGACCGTTGGGCGCAGTTGGAGGTGGAATATGGAATCCTCAATAAGGATGCAAAATAGTTATTTAATATTTAGAATTTAAGAATATTTGTTTAACTTTGTATCATGGTGGTGGGTTTGTTTGTATTGTTTTGTATTGTACATACCATTTCTGTAAATAATTGATTACAATTATTTTTGTTTAAAAAAAAATAATATCTCTCACAATTCCCATTCTCCAGCCTATTCCAACTGAACATTGACCATTCATCTTCTCATCTTGATTCCTGGGTGCAGTTATGGCAAAAGGTTTCTAACTCTGGGCCAAGACATTGCTGTATCCAGCCCGCGTGCTAGCCGATGTGCGTGGGACATCCCACACTAATAGAATTCACACACAGGTGTTTCCACTTCTAAATACTGAAGAGAAAACACAACTCTCTGGATCCAAGGGACTGGTTCAATCTTGGAAGGAAAGATCAGAATGAATGGGTTAACAGTTATGAACCTGGTCCTCAGAACAGAAGATACCAAGTGCAAAACACTCAAGCTCATTCCCTCTGAGAGAGAATGTGAAGAACGTCTCTAAACTTCTCTGAGGCGGCACAGTGGCGCAGCGGTAGAGTTGCTGCCTCACAGCGCCAGAGACCCGAGTTCCAACCCGACTACGGGTACAGTCTGCATGGAGTTTGTACGTTCTCCATGTGACCTGCGTGAGTTTTCTCCGGATGCTCCGGTTTGCGCCCACACTCCATAGATGGTGCAGGTTTCCAGGTTAATTTGGCTTCTGTAAAATTGTCCTGAGTGTGTCGGATGGAACTAGTGTATGGGTGATCGCTGGTCGGCGTGGATTCGGTGGGCCGAAGGGCCTGTTTCCACGTTACATCTCTACACTAAACGAATAAAATGGTTTCAACCTGACGGGAATTAGCCCTACAGCTTGAGCATAGGAAATAATGTTCAAAACCGTATTTAGGAGCATTCAAAAATGGCACAATTAATTATTAGGCACTTGAGGTGTTTCTTCACGAATATTCCAGCAAGCAAAAAAGCGCATAAGCCCTGAGGAAAATAAAAAAGTTTTGAATAAATCCTCTTGAGAAAACATTCAAACTAATAACTTATATTCAAAAATTTCTCGGCAGGTTGTACAATTATTAAGGGCAGGAGATTGGGGCCTACCTTTATTTATTCCTGTCCAATCATTCCCCATTTCCCAATAGTTATATCAGATAACTACAAACTCATTCATTACTTATTTGTCGAGGGAATGGAGTTTTGAACAGCCCAAAGGCATTTTCATGCACAAATATAATTTATATATGCAAATATTATAGACTTTTGGAAATGGAGTTCGATTGTTAAAAATAGACATTCAATCATTGGCATGCTAGAAGAATTTGATAGCATGGATTTTTGATTCCAGAACCTGTGTATTTCAATTCTTAAAAGTCAGTGGGATATCCACTATCATATCTATATCTGTGATCATAGCTGACAGCCCTAGGCATATAATTTTAATATCTTGTAATATGAAATTTCAAAGGGCTGCTGGAGTAAATCAGCGAGTGTGTTTTCTGTACTCTCTCTCTCTGAAAAAGCAATAGATAATAGACAATAGGTGCAGGAGTAGGCCATTTGGCCCTTCGAGCCAGCACCACCATTCAATGTGATCATGGCTGATCATTCTCAATCAGTACCCCGTTCCTGCCTTCTCCCCATACCCCCTGACTCCGCTATCCTTAAGAGCTCTATCTAGCTCTCTCTTGAATGCATTCAGAGAACTGGCCTCCACTGCCTTCTGAGGCAGAGAAAAGCAAGCAGTATAAAATCACAATATACCTCTACACCTTGTCTTGCTAGAACATGCAGTCAAGGGCTTCGCAAACATCACAAAGGGCAGCATGGTGGCGAAGCGGTAAGGTTGCTGCCTTACCATGCTTACAGCGTCAGAGACCCAGGTTCGATCCCGACCACGTGTGCTGTCTGTACAGAGTTTGTACGTTTTCCCCGTGACTGCGTGGGTTTTCTCCGAGATCAGTCTCCTTCCACACTCCAAAGACGTACAGGATTGTAGGTTAATTGGCTTGGTATAAATGTAAATTGCCCCTAGTGTGTGTAGGATAGTGCTAATGTGCGGGGATCGTTGGTCGGTACAGACTCGATGGGCCTAAGGGCCTGTTTCCGTGCTGTATCTCTCAACTAAACTAATCATGATGGTAGCAATACAAGAAAAAGCACTTGCCCTGTATACCATTCTGCACATCCTCAGAGCTCCAAATAGTGAAAGGCTTGGACGGAATGGATATGGAGAGGATGTTTCCACTAGTGGGAGAGTCAAGGACCAGAGAGAGCCTCAGAATAAAAGGACTTACCATTAGACAGGAGATGAGGAGAAATTTATTTAGTCAGAGGGTGGTGAATCTGTGGAATTCATTGCCACAGATGGGTGTGGAGGTCATCAATGGATATTTTTAAGGCGGAGATTGACAGATTGGCAGAAACAGGCCCTTCGCCCCACAGAGTCCATACTGACCATCGATCGCCGGTACACTAGTTCTATGTTATCCCACTTTTGCATCCTACGCACACAAGGAGCAATTTACAGAAGCCAAATAACTTATAAACCTGTTCGCCTTTGGAATGTGGGGGGAAACCAGAGCACCCGGAGAAAATCCACGTGGTCACAGGGAGAACGTACAAACTCCACACAGGCAGCATCCGTAGTCAGGGTCAAGCAGTAACCCTACCGCTGATATGAAAAAATACCTGAGAAAAGTAGATGAGAACACATAACATTGCGGTTATAGTACTGGAGGCCTGCACTCTAGAAGTACCCTCACCTTGAACAAAGCTATTGCCAGTTTTGTTACGGCACAACAAAGACTGTTCTACTTAAGAACACTGAAAAAGTCTGCTGTACCCCAACAGCTGTTGACGACCTTCTACCGCTGCACCATAGAGAGCATCCTAACGCATGGCATCCCTGTGTGGTACCTCAGCTGCACGGAGGCAGAAAGGAAAGCTCTACAGCGGGTAGTCCATAGAGCTCAGAGGGCCATCGGAACACAGCTACCAGACTTGGAGGGCATCTACAACACACGATGCCTCAGAAAAGCCACCAGCATCCACAAAGACTCTTCACACCCCTGCAACAGTCTGTTCGAACTCCTTCCATCGGGCAGACAATACAAGGCCTTCTACGCCCGCACCTCCAGACTCAGGAACAGCTTCATCCCCAGGGCCATAGCTGCTATGAACCAGTCCTGCTGAGCCGGATGACCACAACGCATAGATCAACTTGCACTTTACCCTGTCTAAAACTGTTACAATTGTTTCTTTTCGGTGGGTTGCTGTTGTCTAAATTACTTAAATTATTGCATTGTATGGGAGGCGCATTCCCAATCTCGTTGTACCCCTGGGTACAATGACAATAAAGATATATTGTATTGTATTGTATTGTATAGACAATGTGGAAAATACCCAGTTATGTCCTATCCATAAAACGGAGGAGAAATCCAACCCAACTAATTGCTGTCCAATGAGTCTACTATCAATCTTCAGCAGTGTTATGGAAGGAGATATCGCCAATGCTATCCAGCAGCGTTTACTCACCACTAACCTCATCCGTGTCCATTTTGAATTTTGTCAACACCACTTGTACAGGTACAGACCAAAGAAATCAATTCCAGAGGTAAATTGAAAGTGAATTTCCTGAATATTAAGGCAATATTTGACCAAATGTGACATAAAAGGAGTCTTAAAACTGAAATCAATGGGCATCAAGGGGTGAAAGTCCATTCGCCAATGGTTAGAGCCATGTATCACAGAGGATGGCAGTCTGAAGAAGGGTCACCACCCGAAATATCGCCCATCATTTTTCACCAGAGATTCTGCCTGAGCCGCTGAGTTACTCCAGGACTTTACATCTGCATCCTGCATCCGCAGATCCCTCTTTCCACACGGTTGGAGTCGTTGGGTTTCAATCATCCGTACACCACAGCACGACTGTATGAGTTGAGCAGAACATTGTTCCAGAGCCACCCATCTTGAGCTGCTTCATCAACTATTACCTCCCTCTTCCAAAGATTACAGGGCCGCATGTTTACTGATGATAGCACAATATTCAATTCCGCTCGTAACTCAGCAGGCAGAAATAACAGCAAACGAAGCAATCTGCAACACCTAGAGATAGCATTCAGGCAAGCGCTGATGTGGTAAATAACACTCATGTCATGAAAATTCCCAGGCACTGACTTTTCCCCGCTATCAATATCCTAGGGGTTACCTTTGATCAGAAGCTCAATCAAATCAGAGATTTTTTATTTTTTTTCGCTCGAAAAATGGCAAGACGCATTTTAAATAGTAATGGTGAGTGAAAGGGAAAGACAGGTTTAATCCACCAGCATGAGTCATATTCATGACTGCATTATACTGGCAAATTAATTTCAGCATTAATGAACTGTGCTGTTTGCTGCTGATAAGTTTCACAGGGAGTTCAACCTTTGTCATCTTTCTTGCTTAAGACTCCACACATCAACGGGCAGCTCGACGGAATTGCTGCTTTATTTTTATGATACACTTAATTACATTAGAATTATGAGCACTCTGCCACCTCAGTCGAAGGGATGCATCCACCCCACAGAA
Organism: Rhinoraja longicauda; assembly: GCF_053455715.1. Lineage (NCBI taxonomy): Eukaryota > Metazoa > Chordata > Chondrichthyes > Rajiformes > Arhynchobatidae > Rhinoraja > Rhinoraja longicauda. The sequence goes on from NC_135973.1 coordinate 10,837,864, forward strand.
CGAGGAAATTGTTAAGAAAAAGGCAGCGCAGCAGAGTTGACGGTGAATCAATATTATGGGCCAATGTTAAAAGTAAACAAATAGTGCATCAAGTACGAACCGGCACGTAAAAATAATCGCAATTGCAAAAATTGCAACATCCAGGGTAGGATAACTTAAGAAATATTACTGTCACCGTTTGCAAAGGGTTATTTATTAAAGATGCTGTGGAAGTTCAGGATGCAATTGGAAATTTAAAACTTGGCTTATCACAAAAAAGGAGGTCGACACAAAATGCTGGAGTAACTCAGCGGGTCAGGCAGCATCTCGGGAGAGAAGGAATGGGTGACGTTTTGGGTCGAGACCCTGCCTCAGACTCTGAGGAAAGGTCTCGACCCGAAATGTCACCCATTCCTTCTCTCCCGAGATGCTGCCTGACCTGCTGAGTTACTCCAGCATTTTGTGCCTACCTTCGATTTAAACCAGCATCTGCAGTTTTTTTCCTACACGAAAAAGAAGGTAATTTGTGTGTGCAATAAGTTCATAGGTAAATATCAAATTAGCTGTAGAAAGGTCTTGACCCGAAACGTCACCTATTCCTTTTCTCCAGAGATGCTGCCTGACCCGCTGTTACTCCAGCTTTTTGTGTCTATCCTCAAATCAGCTGGGTTGTTAACAGGCCATAACTAGGTGAGTCTTGTCGAGTATTTTCCAGTGCTGTAAATATGCTGGGAACAGCTTCGCTCAGGGTGAGGGTACTTCTCGAATGCAGGCCTTCAGTACTATAATACAGCCACAGTACGTTTATACGTTATAGGAGCGGAATTAGGCCATTCGGCCCATCAAGTCTACTCCACCATTGAATCATGGCTGCTCTATCTTTCCCTCTCAACCCCATTCTCCTGCCTTCTCCCCATAAGCCCTGACGCCCATATTAATCAAGAATCTATCAATCTCTGCCTTAAAAATATCCATTGACTTGGCCTCCATAGCCTTCTGTGGCAATTAATTCCACAGATTCACCACCCACTGACCCTCTGAATGTTGCCTTTGCTGCATCCACTTTTATGCAATCCCAAATAGGAACAGAAAATTGCCAGAAACACTCAGTTGATCAGACAGCATCTGTGGGGAGATACATGCAGTTAATGTTTCAGGTAGAAAACCTTACATTGAAAACACTTCTGGAAGGGTCTTTAACCTGAAACGTTACCTGTGTGCACCTTGCCACAGGCACTGCCTGACCTGCTGAGTCTGTCCAGCATTGTCTGTTTTTGTTCGTGTGTCCTATACCCAATTGCATTTAAATTGCGTTCTGTCTGAAGAAACGTCACCCATTTCTTCTCTCCTGAGATGCTGCCTGACCACTGAGTTACTCCAGCATTTTGTGTCTACCTCCGCATTTAAACATTGGTTAGCAGTGGGGTCAAAAGATTAAGGACATAATAACAGAAGAAGACCATAAAGCTTCCTCGGCTTTGTACCCCTGTACAATGACAATAAAGATATATTGTATTGTATTGTATTGTATTGTATTGTATTGTATTGACACCATCCTTTGTCTAACAGGTGGCACAGCGGTGGAGTTGCTGCCTCTCAGCGCCAGAGACCCGGGTTCGATCCTGACTTCGGGTACTGTCTGTGTGGAGTTTGTGCTTCTCCCGGTGACCAGGTGGGTTTCCTCCGGGTGCTCCAGTTTCCTCCCACATCCCAGAGACGTGCAGGTTTGTGGGTTGATTGGCTTCTGTGAGTCGTCGCCGGTGTGTAGGATAGAAATAGTGGACGAGTGACCGTTGGTCGGCACGGACTCGGTGGGCCGAAGGGCCTGTTTAGTCACTAAACTAAACTAAACTAAGCTAAGCTAAACTAAATAGAGCGCCCTTAATTAAAAAAACCTCACCCATGCAAGCTGTCCTGTAATTTAACTATGTTTTCACAAGACGTTGTCATTTGATGATGTTCCCTCTTCGTTATTCCTATTGAGGTTTTGAGTAGCTGCTTCGTCACCAAGTGCAACACAGTGACCTCTACAGGCGACGTGGGAACTGCGCAAAAGTACTTCAACAAGCGTTACTCAGCATGACGAGAAGCCTCTTTGAAGCCCTCGTGTCGAAGGAACTCCCACCGTTCTCAGACAAAGGAAGTGATAGCAACAGCCATGTCAAAGAAATTGGACTCGAAAATTTTAACTCAAAGGAAAGACAAGCTTAATAAAATAAAGGGAGGGGGAGATTTAAACATGGCATATAACATATGTGTAGGAAGGAACTGCAGATGCTGGTTTACACCAAAGATAGACACAAGATGCTGAAGTTAACTCAGCAGGACAGGCAGCACCTCTGGAGAGAAGGAATGGGTGACGTTTCGGGTCGAGGCCCTTCTCCAGACTGAGAGTCAGGGGAGAGGGAAACGAGAGATATGGATGAGTAAGGTGTGAAAACGAGTGATCAACGGGGACGAAGGTCAAGGGAAGTGTACAATGGATCATTGTTAGCTAGGGGAAGATGACGACGAGGCATACAATGTAAAATTTAACCAGGAGGACAGTCAGCCAGGTCGGAGAACTGGTGTGAGAAGTGGAAACACTTTCACGTCTCTACTGGCCTTCATCCCACACACAGTTGGGGCACCCTATACAGGGACACATTTTGGTTCCAAACAGTGCAGTATTCTAAGACCAACGCTAGTTACTAGTCAAACTATTACCTTGGGAATATGGATAGTTAACAGTGACTTAAATGAGGATTTTAGGATTTTTTTAACAGAACGGATTGGTCAGATAAGGCAGAATATTCCCTTGTTGAAGGGAAGTTTATTGGTGGACTACGCAATGTGGCTTTAATGACCGTTCTAGAATGGTGCCCCTCTTCGGATCGTTCACCTTGTCGTGGTGAAGAGGCTTGCGTGCCCCCATGATTCCGAGAGCCATGCCGTCGGAAGCACTAGCTTCTGGTAGGGCCACCCATGGCGGTAAGGTCGAGGATGAGGGTCCAGACTAAGAACGGTCCAACGTACAAGACCTCAACGGCAGACCAGGCGGATGAAGTTGTCTTGAACTCAACGGCTGTGAAGGCGGATGAAGGCTGCAACAGATCTATCAGCTCCAATCATCTTGGTTCCCTTGCCATTGGAATGAGTTGATTGATTTGTGAAGGACCGCGTGCTTCTTGGAGTGCAACATCAAGCGCATGCTAAACACACACACGCACAGGCGTCTTCGTTCTGACATCGGAACATAGACCATCATCCTCGACCTCGAGGGATAGCCACGACGACGACAACGAGAATGGTGCCATTCCTATCTAGTTTAGGATTGCTCGTCAACCCATTGTAGTGGGTTGCAATCAACTGACTGGTGAATTACTTCATGAAAAAGCATACGTTTTTAATCAATCTTCATATCAGTCATTGGAAAGTGTTATTAATTAGAACATCTGAAAGGTCCCTCAAGTTCAGAGGGTGGAGAATCTGTGGAATTCATTGCTGCAGACGGCTGTGGTGACCAAGTCATTGGGTATTTTTAAAGTGGAGATGAATAGGCTCTAGAAAGGTAAGGGTGTCAAAGGTCATGGTGAGAAGGCAGGAGAATCGGGTTGAGAGGGTCAGATAGATCAGCTATAACTGAAAGGCGGAGTAGATTTGATGGGCTGAATGGCCTAATTCTGTTCCTATGTTTTATGAACTTATGAAGCTCTATCCATCTCACCTTTGGTGTGAGAAGATTAGGTATTTTATCTAAGAATAAAGAATCATAAAATGCGTTCATATTTACTGTAGATACCAAAACGAAGTAACATTTCTGCAATTAAGAAGGCGCAATAAGAGTAAACCAAGATTGGTTTCATTGATTGAACTGCAATATGGTATAATTACAGGGGGAAATTCAAAGATGAATATTTGTAATGGAGTTTAATGCAGTAAAACCCAGGCAGTTGACACCACTATAATCGCTATAATTACTACATATATATGCCTTGATGTGGACTATTTTTGGAACAGCGCGAGGTCAATGTAGGCAGTACAGTACATTTTACTCCCACATGCCCAAGACATGGTGATTGGTTAAGTGGCTACTATAAATTGCCTCCAGTGTAGGCGTGTGACAGTGGAAAAAGGAGTAGTTCATGGACACATATGAGAGAGAAGTGCTTTAGGCAGGGAAAAAGGATGGGGGTGTAGGAATGATGGGATCGCCCAGTGTAGATTTGATGGCCCAAATGACCATCAGCTCGACTTTGTGGCAAAGTAAAACATGAATCGCTAGAATTCAAACAGAGCTAGCTCTCTGTGTTGTATAAGAAAATAACTGCAGATGCTGGTACAAATCGAAGGTATTTATTCACAAAACGCTGGAGTAACTCAGCAGGTCAGGCAGTATCTCAGGAGAGAAGGAATGGGCGACGTTTCGGGTCGAGACCCTTCTTCAGACTGATGTCACGGGGGCGGGACAAAGGATGGATATAGGTGGAGACAGGAAGACAGAGGGAGAACTGGGAAGGGGGAGGGGAAGAGAGGGACAGAGTAACTATCTAAAGTTGGAGAAGTCAATGTTCATACCACTGGGCTGCAAGCTGCCCAGGCGAAATATGAGGTGCTGTTCCTCCAATTTCCGGTGGGCCTCACTATGGCACTGGAGGAGGCCCATGACAGAAAGGTCAGACTGGGAATGGGAGGGGGAGTTGAAGTGCTCAGCCACCGGGAGATCAGATTGGTTAACGCGGACCGAGCGCAGATGTTGTGCGAAGCGATCGCCGAGCCTGCGTTTGGTTTCGCCGATGTAAATAAGTTGACATCTGGAGCAGCGGATGCAATAGATGAGGTTGGAGGAGGTGCAGGTGAACCTCTGTCTCACCTGAAAAGACTGTTTGGGTCCTTGGATGGAGTTGATAGCTTTCTATGTTCATAAGTTCATTAGTTATAGGAACAGAGCTGGGGCTTTGCTCAGGGTGAGGGTACTTCTAGAATGCAGGCCTTCAGTACTATAATACAGCCGCAATATGTTCATACGTTTATAGGTTATAGGAGCAGAATTAGGCTATATAGCCCATCGACTACTCCACCATTCAATCGTGGCTGATCTATCTTTCCCTCTCAACCCCATTCACTATCCGGTAAGTTTCAATGAGGTCCCCCCTCATCCTTCGAAAACTCCAGCGAGTACAGGCCCAGTGCCATCAAATGCTGATCATATGTTAACCCACTCATTCCAGGGATCATTCTCATAAACCTCTTCTGGACCTTTTCCAGAGCCAGCACATCCTTCCTCAAATATGGGGCCCAAAACTGCTCACAATGCTCCAAAAGTGGTCTGACCAGTGCCTTGTACAGCCTCAGCATTGCATCCCCGTTTTTATATTCTAGTCCTCTCGTAATAAATGCTGTGATGTTGCTCAGGTCAGTGACACAATTTCGCTTCGGATGCAAATGATAAATTTTGAATAAATAAATGTGCTGAAATTTTTTGAGGATGTAACAAGTAGAAATGATAATGGAGAGCCAGTGGATGTGGTGTATATGGACTTTCAAAAAGCCTTTGACAAGGTCCCACACAAGAGATTAGTGTGCAAAATTGGAGCACATGGTATTGGGGGTAGGGTATTGATATGGATAGAGAACTGGTTGGCAGTCAGGAAGCAAAGAGTAGGAATTAACGGGTCCTTTTCAGAATGGCAGGCAGTGACTAGTGGGATCCCACAAGGCTCGGTGCTGGGACCCCAGTTATTTACAATGTATATTAACGATTTAGACGAGGGAATTAAATGTGACATCTCCAAGTTTGCAGATGACACAAAGCTGGGCGGCAGTGTGAGCTGCGATGAGGATGCTATGAGGCTGCAGGGTGACTTGAATAGGTTGGGTGAGTGGGCAGATGTATGGCAGATGCAGTATAACGTGAATAAATGTGAGGTTATCCACTTTGGTGGCAAGAACAGGAAGGCAAATTATTATCTGAATGGTAGAGTTGTGCCTTACAGCGCTTTCAGCGCCGGAGACCCGTGTTCGATCCCTACTATGAGTGCTGTCTGTGCGGAGTTTGTACATTCTCCCTGTGACCACGTGGGTTTTCTCCGAGATTTTAGGTTTCCAGACGTACAAGTTTGTAAATTACAAATTGTCCTGAGTGCGTGTAGGATAGTGTTGGTGTGCGGGGATCGCTGGTCGGTGCGGGCTCGGTGGGCCAAAGGGCCTGTTTCCACCCTGTATCTCTAAACTGTGACGTGGAAAGATTTCCTCACACAACATGCAAGCTTTAAAACATTTTGAGATTCTCCAATTCAGAAACCGATGAAGTCTCGGTCATTCAGTTAATTCAAACAAGAGCTATTAATGCCTATTAATGAATCGATAGATATGAGGCACATTGCTGAAGCTGATGCAGCATCATAACGTGAGAAAAATTTTGATTCCGATTTCACTAAGACTTGTCTGGTGTACAAGTACAGCCCGCGAGGCTTTTAATATTCAAGAAATGCTGTTCGCAACGCCTACATTAAGTTGACTGTAGGCATGAGAGGTCGAGCTTCGTAAAACCATCTCCTCCCTGCCTACTCCATGTATAAATCTCTGGATGTTGACAGAGCAGATTGTTCACCATCTACTGCTCCACGAAGGGTCATATCTCCACCTCTGCAGAGCTGAATGATTCTGACTGCCTTGGGCACACTGACTGCCTCTGATCAGTGTCGCCCATTCACTTTGCATCACTGTGAACCATTCTCTGTACCATTCAGTCATAGAGTGATACAGTGTGGAAACAGGCCCTTCTGCCCAACTTGCCCATACCGGCCAACAATATCCCAGCTACACTAGTCCCACTTGCCTGCATTTGGTCCATATCCCTTCAAACGTGTCCTATCCATGTACCTGTCTAACTGTTTCTTAAACATTGGGATAGTCCCAGCCTCAACTACCTCCTCTGGCAGCTTGTTCCATCCACTCACCACCCTTTGTGTGTAAAAGTTACCCCTCAGATTCCTATTAAATCTTTTCCCCTTTACCTTGAACTTATGTTCTCTAGTCCTTGATTCCCCCACTCTGGGCAAGAAATTCTGTGCATCTACCCAATCTATTCCTCTCATATTATTTGGTTTCTGCAGAGTTCATCACATTGAAAATTAACAGCCCATGTTGTCATAGGTGTGAATCATTGTTAACTTTTATTGCTCTGCCTTTTTAACTAGATTCCCTGGTAGCTGACAGGGTCATCTGTGGGTGGAATGTCCTCTGGTCCTCGATTCCCCCACTCTGGGCAAGAGATTCTGTGCATCTACCCAATTTATCCCTTTATTAGATTTTATACACCTCTATAAGATCAGTTTGCACAGTTCTTTTACTAACGGCACTTTCAATGCATAGGGTGCAGGTTAGGATTTAATGTGGATGGGTCAGCTATCTGATTTTATATAATATCAACTGTATGCCTCTTAATGCCCATGTATGAATCCTTAAACATATCTTCATATTGTCAGGATTTTCCTAAAGTCTGGTTTGCGATGTATTTACTCTCAATACATGTATTCTATTCTCAATCTTTTCAGTCAATAATTTCCCAGCAAAGTCAGTCTGCTAATGTAACCTGCCACTATAAGCATTAATTTTGCTTTTAGCCCACATTCCACTTATTCAAATGCTCGCAGGGTCCCACTGGTAAATATTCTTGTTTTTATTTGAGTTTTAGAGATGCAGCGTGGAAACAGGCCCTTCGGTCCACCGAGTCCGCGCACACCATCGATCATCCGTTCACACTAGTTTTATGTCAACCCACTTTTGCATCTTACATGTTAGCGGCAATTTACAGAGGCCAATTTACCTACAAACCTGCTCGTCTTGTGGAGCGTGGGAAGAAACCGGAGCACCCGGAGAAAACCCATGCGGTCACAGGAAGAACGTACAAACTCCGTAAAGACAGCACCCCTAGTCAGGATCGAACTGGGTTTTTGGTGCTGTGAGGCAGCAACTATCGCTGTGCCACCCAGACGGTCATTATTTTAAATGACCTTTCCCCTATGGCACCAGGCTAAACTCCTTGATTACCAACACAGAACAATCTATGAACATGTTAACATTCATTATTAATATCCTTATTATTGATCTTTACTTTAAAATTAAAACCGCTGTTGTTTGTTATTATCACTGTTTATACCATGTACAATGACCAAATGGCATTGCTACTTCATCTCAATATTGTTCAAATTCTATTGGCATTGTTTCCTTCCATTGAAATGTTACTGGACTATGACTACCTAAGTTCACTAGGTTCTCGCTAGACCAGCATACAACAACAATTTGTCCTTGGAGACACAAGATACTGCAGATGCTGGAATCTTGAGCAAGAAACAAGAAACATATGATGAGCATTTGACAGCGCTGGGCCTGTATTCGCTGGAGTTTGGAAAGGGGGACCTCATTAAAATGTACAGAATAGTGAAAGGCTTGGATAGAGTGGATGTGGAGAGGATGTTTCCTCTAGTGGGAGAGTCTAGGACTAGAGATCATAGCCTTAGAATTAAATGACATTGTTTGAGGAAGGAGTTGAGGAGACATTTCTTTAGTGGTGAATCTGTGGAATTCTTTGCCGCAGAAGGCTGTGGAGGCAAAGTCAGTGGATATATTTAAGGCAGAGATAGATAGATTCTTGATTAGTACGGGTGTTAGCGGTTATGGGGAGAAGGCAGGAGAATAGGGTTAAGAGGGAGGGATATATCAGCCATGATTGAATGGCGGAGTAGATTTGATGGGCCGGATGGCCTAATTCTACATCTATCACTTATGATCTTATGATCTTATGAAAATGCTGGAGTAACTTATCAGGCCAGGCATCATCTCTGGAGAACATGGCGATGTTTCGGGTCGGGACCCTTCTTCAGACTGATTCCAGTGGGGAGAGAAAGTTGGAAGAGAGGAGGGATTGGGACAAGGCCAGGCAAGCGATAGGTGGATACAGCTGAGGAGATATGATTGGAAGACGGGTGGACAAAGGCCAGACACAAAGAGGAGACAAAAGGCTATGAGATATGGAGAGAAGAGGCGTGAATTGTGAATCCAGAGGAAGGGATGTAGATAATACACAACAGACAATAGACAATAGGTGCAGGAGGAGGCCATTCGGCCCTTCGAGCCAGCACCACCATTCAATATGATCATGGCTGATCATTCTCAATCAGTACCCCGTTCCTGCCCTCTCCCCATACCCCCTGACTCAGCTATCCTCAAGAGCTCTATCTAGCTCTCTCTTGAATGCATTCAGAGACTTGGCCTCCACTGCCTCCTGAGGCAGAGAATTCCACAGATTTACAACTCTCTGACTGAAAAAGTTTTTCCTCATCTCCGTTCTAAATGGCCTACCCCTTATTCTTAAACTGTGGCCCCTGATTCTGGACTCCCCCAACACTGGGATGTAGATGAAATAGGATCGGGGAAGGGGGAGGAGGGGGGAGCAGGATAATGGATGTGCATCCAGGTGGGACACAAGGATGAGAGTGGAGAGGATATAAAGGGTGGGGGTGGTTTGGTGGTTCATTATCTAAAATGGGAGAATTCAATATTCATATTGTCAGGTTGAAAGTGTAAAATGAGATATTGATCCTTCAGTTTACATGTTGCGGCCTCACTCTGGTAATGGAGAGGCCCATGGCAAAGAGATTAGTATGAGAATGGGAAGGGGAGTTAAAATGGTTCACATCCCGGAGACCCAGCAGGCCTTGGAGGTAAGTTTAGTTTAGTTTAGTTTAGTTTAGGGATACAGTGCAGAAGCAGGCCCTTCAGCCCACCGAGTCCACACTGACCGGCGATCCCCGCACATTAACACTCTCCGAAACACACAAGGGACAATTTCATCATCATCATATCATATCATCATATATATACAGCCGGAAACAGGCCTTTTCGGCCCTCCAAGTCCGTGCCGCCCAGTGATCCCCGTACATTAACACTATCCTACACCCACTAGGGACAATTTTTACATTTACATTTACCCAGCCAATTAACCTACATACCTGTACGTCTTTGGAGACATTTACACATACATCAAGCCAATTTACCTAGATACCTGCGCACCTTTGGAGTGTGGGAGGAAACCGAAGATCTCGGAGAAACCCTAAGGCAGGACTAAAGGTCATAGCCTCAAAATTAAAAGGCGTTCTTTTAGGAAGGAGATGAGGAGAAATGTCTTTAGTCAGAGGGTGGTGAATCTGTGGAATTCTTTGCCACAGAAGGCCGTGCTGTGGAGGCACAGTGTTCAGCGAAATGGTCGCTCAGTCTACGCCCGGTCTCGCCGACGTACTGGAGGCCACATCGGGAACATCAATGTGGTTAGAGGACCTGCAGGAGATCCTCGCCTGGAAGACCTGTTGGAGTTTGTGCATGGACGTGAGGGAGAAGGTGCAGGGACGCAACTCCAACTGAGACAGCGCATCTAACACAGGCAGCAATGATTCTGCAGCACAAAACGATACACAATGGTCTCACACTGGAGTAGCTAGAGCTGCAAGATCAATCCCAATTTTGAAACAGTGGGCGAGTACGTCACAGGTTCAGAGAAAGGTCTGTCAGCTGAATACATGAAGCAAATTTATCATCGATGGCATGAGTTGCATACAAAGAGGACACGGGGAGGTGATTCTTAAAGAAAACACACACAAAAAAAAAAGCCTGATAGAACATTAATCTTTTATAAGTTGAAGACATAAATGAAGGAAGCTTTAGAAACATAGAAAAAAGGTGGAGGAGTAGGCCATTCGGCCCTTCGAGCAGGTATTCAATATGATCATGGCTGATCATCCAAAATCAGTACCCCGTTCCTGCTTTCTCCCCATATCCCTTGATTCCGTTAGCCCTAAGAGCCGCTGTATATCTAACTCTCTCTTGAAAACATCCAGTGAATTGGCCTCCACCGCTTTCTGTGGCGGAGAATTCCACAGATTCACGACTCTCTGGGTGAAGAAGTTTTTCCTCATCTCAGTCCTAAATGGCCTACCCCTTTTTCTTAAATAGTGACCCAAGGTTCTGGACTCCCCCAACATTGGGAACATTTATCCTGCATCTAGACTGTACGATCCTTTAAGAATTTTATATCTTTCCATAAGATCCCCTCGCATCCTTCTAAATTCCAGTGAATACAAGCCCAGTCGACCCATTCTTTCATCATATGTCAGTCCCACCATCCCGGGAATTAACCTGATGATCTTGTGCTGCACTCCCTCAATAGCAAGAATATCCTTCCTCACATTAGGAGACCAAAACTGCACACAATACTCCAGGTGTGGTCTCACCAGGGCCCTGTACAACTGCAGGAGGACCTCCTTGCTCCGATACTCAAATCCTCTCACTATAAGTTTTGTTATACCTCAAGTTATACACAGGCCTAGTTGGACCATACAGTAGACAGTTTTGGGTACCATATGGAAAGTATGAAGGGTCTCGACCCAAAACGTCACCCGTTCCTTCTATCCAGAGGTGCTGCCTGTCCCGCTGAGTTACTCCAGCCTTTTGTGTCTATCTTCGGAAAACATGTAATGCAGATTCATTAAGTATTTACCAGGAGTCAAATAACTAAATTATGAGTGATGATTGGATAAACCAAGTTTTTATTCTTTGGAGTTAAAAAGATTATGGTTTGATTTGATTAAGAAGTTTCAGATATTGAAAAAGATCTATAAGACAGGTAGATAAAGGTTTAGACTTTAGAGATACAGCTCGGAAACAGGCCCTTTGACCCACCGAGTCAGCGCCGACCAGCGATCACCCAGTACACTAATCTACACACACTAGGGACAATTTTACTACTTACCAAAGCCAATTAACCTGCAAATCTGTACATCTTTGGTGTGAGGGAGGAAACCAGAGCTCCCGGAGAAAACCCACGCAGGTCACAGGGAGAACGTACAAACTCCACACAAACAGCAAATGTAGTCAGGATCAAAGCTGGGTTTTTTGACGCTGTAGGGCAGCAACTCTTCTGTTGTGCCAATGTGGGATATGTTGGATATAGCTCTTAGGCCTAACGGAATCAAGGGATAATGGGGAGAAAGCAGGAACGGGGTCCTCCTGATTCTGGATGATCAGCCTTGATCATATTGAATGGCGGTGCTGGCTCGAAGGGCCGAATGGCCTACTCCTGCACCGATTTTCTATGTTTCTATGTGCATGATGGTTGGTATGTGGCCTGCTTCCAGGTTGTATAACTGTGGCAATTGTCATTTGAGCTCAAGTGCCAGACAAAGAGCCATCCCGGGTCTATGCAGCTGTGATCAGGCCAGCACAAGTTCATTCAAGTGGCGTGATTGTTCTTCCACACAGTTAAACAATACATGCACGGATGAAGATGTTTCTACAATGCCTTGTGACATTCATGCTTGAGGTGGACTTTTCTCTTATCTCTGGAGTGCTGCAAGCTGTATGTAGAAGACACGTCAATGCAGGTGCCTGGTAGAGCGCATATTGACCGGTTGTATCACGGCATGGGTCAGCAACTTGGACACTCAGGAACAAAGGAAATTACGAAGATTGGTGGACACTGCCCGGTCCATCACCAGTACTGACCTCCCCACCATCGGAGGGATCTACAAGAGACGCTGTTCCCCAAAAAGGCAGGACTCTGACCACCCTGGCAACGATCTCATTTCATTCCTTCCCTCGGTCAGATGCTAGAGGAGTATGAAAACTGTAACGTCCAGATTCAGGAACAGCTTCTTCCCAACAACCATTAAGCTATTGAACACTACCAACTCCAACTAAATTCTGAACTACGAACAGCATGGGTTGCACTTGGAACTTTGGTGCTTTGTTTTGTTTTTGCACTCTATTGCATTTTTTAAATTTATTGAACTTTAAAATAAATTATATTATCTTTTGAGTACGGTGTTTGCAACCTGTTGTGCTGCAGCTGCTGCTGCAAGTAAGAATGTTATTAGTCTGTTGGGGCAATAAAATACTCTCTTATCATATCATATCATATATATACAGCCGGAAACAGGCCTTTTCGGCCCACCAAGTCCGTGCCGCCCAGCGATCCCCGTACATTAACACTATCCTACACCCACTAGGGACAATTTTTACATTTACCCAGCCAATTAACCTACATACCTGTACGTCTTTGGAGTGTGGGAGGAAACCGAAGATCTCGGAGAAAACCCACGCAGGTCACGGGGAGAACGTACAAACTCCTTACAGTGCAGCACCCGTAGTCAGGATCGAACCTGAGTCTCCGGCGCTGCATTCGCTGTAAAGCAGCAACTCTACCGCTGCGCTACCGTGCCGCCCGTTTCTTTGACATCAAAGAAATCCCATCATTCCTCAGTCTACGCTGATGGGTTTCAGGGTCTCAGCCCAGCTGAGGGTGACCTCTGACACAAATCCTCCACTGCTGTGCCTCCCCATCACTATCTGCCCCGACTTGTCACCAGCTGACTACTGAAACATCTCTCTCTCTTCTGTTCCCAGCAAAGTGTGAGCTCAGGGCCTGGTTCACAGTGTGAAAGCTTTTTGAAACAATATATCCTGCAAGCCAACAATCTCTCAGGGTTGTTGTCCCAGTGTCCTTGCTCAGAAAAAAGGTAGATTTTAGGTTTAAGTTTAGTATTGTCACGTGCATCGAGGTACAGTGAAAAGCTTTGTTTTGCATGCTATCCAAGAAGATCGGATATGCCATATATAGATGCAAACTCAAATAGTTCAAACTCAAGTACAATAGATAGAGCAAGGGGGAAGATACAGAGTGCAGAATATACAGTAGGTCACTCAGCATTGCAGCGCACCAGTTCCTTAGACAAAGTCCAATGTCCACAATGGGGTGGAGCTGAATGGAACAGCAGCCAGCAGACGGAAGGGGCATTCAGAAGCCAGATAGGGGAGGGGAAGAAGCTGTTCCTGAGTCTGAAGGTGCACGCTTTCATGCTTTCAAAGTATTGAAGAGTTTAGAAGGAAGAGAGAGGATCTTATAGATATGTATAAAATTATAAAAAGACTGGACAAGCTAGATGCAGGAAAAATGTTCCCAATGTTGAGGGAGTCCAGAACCAGGGGCCACAGTCTAAGAATAAAGGGGAGGCCATTTAAAACTTTATCATCCAGAAAGTTGTGAATTTATGGTATTCTCTACGACAGAAGGGAGTGGAGGCATTAGATCGAGCTCTATGGGCTAGTGGAATTAAGGGATATGGGGAGAAGGCAGGCACAGGTTACTGATTGTGGATGATCAGACATGATTACAATGAATGGCGGTGCTAGCTCGAAGGGCCAAATGGCCTCCTCCTGCACATATTTTCTATGTTTTCTATGTTTTCTATGTTTCTATATTGTTGAGGTGAAGATGCTGCAATTTATCAACTTGAAAGTGTTTTATTTCAGCTGCTGTGTGGCGGTGGTTAGTAGTATTGAATTCCATCAGTAATTAGACTTTAGCCTTTATTTTATAGATATCGCGTGGAAACAGGCCCGACAGCCCTCCCAACCGCGACAGATGGGGATTAGTTCTTTGACTCATAAGTTCATATGGTCATAAGTGATAGGAGCAGAATTGGGCCATTCGGCCCATCATGTCTACTCCGCCATTCAATCATGGCTGATCTTTCTCACCCTCTCAACCCCATTCTCCTGCCTTCTCCCCATAACCCCTGACAACCGCACTAATCACAAATCTATCCATCTCTGCCTTAAAAATATCCATTGGCTTGGCCTCCACAGCTTTCTGTGGCAATGAATTCCACAGATTCACCACCCTCTTACTGAGGGTCAGGTAGAGATCAGGTTCCGGTTAATTTGGGATAATTGTCGTAACAGGCCCAGTCACTATAATACTCTAGATCCTCTGACCTCCGGTCAGCTGCCTGCCTCATGGCTCATCATCCCCATTAAAACCAGGACCTTTTGCAGAAGCTGGCCCTGATAACAAATGTTTATTTTGTCATTCACAGTAACCCAGGTGAAAAAAGCGCGTCTCTGTGGCGTTGCAGCTATCATTAGAGGACAATTTAATCTGTGACCTGTGCAGTTGTGTAATTAAATGAACGAGAGGAAGCCATTTCTATTTTAGCAGTGGCGATTATCACTTTTTCAGAGATATTTTAGATTCTTTAATCGTTTAAGGAGAGGTACACATGTGCCGTGACTAATATGATAATTTTACAATGGAGTATTGCATGCATGGATGTCGTGAGCCTAAGAGATGGTGATAAGCAGTAAATGTGCACTAGAGGAAATAAGAATGATTGGGAGATGCCAGCTGTAAATGAGAATGTGTAAATAAGTACCGCTGTGCACTTGGCTGCAAGAAGAATGAGATACACAAAAGGCCAATATTATACCCACTGAAACATGAAATGTTCTAAACTACGGCTATTACAAAATTATGGCTTGGGTTTATATATAAACAATGTTCCCTCAGCAATCTTTATATTATTAATTATGTCTGTAATGCATAATCATTCAGGGGTAAGTTAAACCCAGCAGGAGTCTCCATTCAGTTCATTTTCAGTTTAGTTTATTGTCACGTGTACCGAGGTACAGTGAAAACATTTTGCTGCATGCTAACCAGTCAGCGGAAAGACAATACATGATTACCATCGAGCTATTCATGTCAAGCCAAATGTGCAGGAAGGAACTGCAGGTGCTGGTTAAAACCGAAGATAGACAACAAAAAAAAAGCTGGAGTGAACTCAGCAGGTCAGACAGAATCTCTGGAGAAAAGGAATAGGTGACATTTCACCTATTCCTTTTCTCCAGAGATTCTGTCTGACCTGCTGAGTTCACTCCAGCTTTTTTTTTGTTGTCTATCTTCGGTTTTAACCAGCACCTGCAGTTCCTTCCTGCACATTTGGCTTGACATGAATAGCTCGATGGTAATCATGTATTGTCTTTCCGCTGACTGGTTAGCATGCAGCAAAATGTTTTCACTGTACCTCGGTACACGTGACAATAAACTAAACTGAAAATGAACTGAATGGAGACTCTGTCTGAACCGCTGAGTTACTCCAGCTTTTTGTGTCAAAGTCCGATCAAAGATAGTCTGAGGGTCACCAATGAGGTAGATGGTAGTTCAGGACCGTTACGGTAGGATGGTTCAGTTGCGTGATAACAGCTGGGAAGAAACGACCCCTGAATCTGGAGGTGTGCGTTTTCACGCCTCTATATCTTTTGCCCGATAGGGAGAGGGGAGAAGAGGGAGTGGCCAGGGTGCGACTCGTCCTTGATGGCCTTGCCGAGGCAGCCCGAGGCTGCTGGCCTTGCCGAGGCAGCGTGAGGTATAACAGTCCCCCGACAGTTAACGAGGAATTGAATGTTTTCTAAAGGAAAGGAGTTATGAAAGTCAATAACAATCACCACGACTGAAAGGCGGTGGAATCCCCATCATTAAATGGCCTTTATATTTCTGAAAAGGAGCATTTTGAGCCCGAAATAATGACCCGAAACAAAAGAGGAGCTTCATACCAGAACGACCACCCGTAGTCCCAAGAGTGTGGTCTCCATTCCTCAGGTCCAAGACTCACTGTCACCTGGAAGACTTGTGTGTACATCACATGAGCTACCATTCCTAGAAGTCCTAAATATCAAGAGGTAAAAGCACACTCTTTTAAAATCAGCAAAAACAGAACATTTAAAACCAGCTTGTAAAATAAAACAGAGTACACTTGGACACACATAACTATTTCAGTCGTTAGACCACATTCGAGCGACACGGTGGCGCAGTGGTAGAGTTGCTGCCTCACAGCGCCAGAGACCCGGGTTTGATCCCTACTGCGGAGTTTTATACGTTCTCCCCGCGACCTGGGATGGCAGGACTTTCATATGAAGAAAGACTGGATAGACCAGGCTTGTACTCGCTGGAATTTAGAAGATTGAGGGGGGATCTTATAGAAACTTACAAAATTGTTAAGGGGTTGGACAGGCTAGATGCAGGAAGATTGTTCCCGATGTTGGGGAAGTCCAGAACAAGGGGTCACAGTTTAAGGATAAGGGGGAAGTCTTTTAGGACCGAGATGAGAAAGTTTTTTTTCACACAGATAGTGGTGAATCTGAGGAATTCTCTGCCACAGAAGGTAGTTGAGGCCAGTTCATTGGCTATATTTAAGAGGGAGTTAGATGTGGCCCTTGTGGCTAAAGGGATCAGGGGGTATGGAGAGAAGGCAGGTAAGGGATACTGAGTGTGATGATCAGCCATGATCATATTGATTGGCGGTGCAGGCTCGAAGGGCCAAATGGCCTACTCCTGCACCTATTTTCTATGTTTCTATGACCTGCGTGGGTTTTCTCCGATTTCCTCCCACACTCCAAAGTCGTACAGGTTTGTAGGTTAATTGGCTTGGTAAAATTGTAAATTGGCCCTAGTGTGTGTAGAATGGTGTTCGTGTGCGGGGATCCCTGGTCGGTGCGGATGGTGGGCCGAAGGGCCTGTTTCCGTGCTGTATCTCTAATCTAAACTAAACTAAATAAAGCACATATATATCGTCGGAGTTTTCAACTTGGGAATGTCGCTGAGCTGCTGACCTTGTGTGTCGGTTTCTGCATCAGAGTTTCCTGGTTCTCTGAGTGCAAGTTATAAATGATTGCACGCTCATCGTTTGACATGTCCCAGATAATCCTGAGGTCAACGCATGCGGGGAGAGATTTAAAGTTCGCCAAGTTGTCGTATGATGGCCTTTTCCCCCTACACTTGAACCTCAATCTAATCTCATCCTTATCTTCTAACCCGCACGGAGAACATCTTTCCTGTGGCGTCTTCAGTCCGTGAGGGCTGTATCCTCATGGAGTCTTGCAGCATGGAAACAGGCCCTTCGGCCCAACTCTTCCATGCCGACCATCTAAGCTGATGCACAGAATGCTTCTTGACTGGCTGCATCATGCCTGGTTCAGCGTCAGGAAGAAGGTACAGGAGCCGAAAGATTTTTAACCACCAGCTTCAAGAATAGATTCTCCCCAGGAACAGAGAGGCTCTTGGACACAAGTCAACACAAACCTCAAAAACTAATGACTTCCATTGACCGTGAGTTTGATTGCACCACGGACCATTTTGTTTTGCACTAGTATTACGGTTATTAATTTATTGTATTTTTTAATTATTACATTTATCTGCATGTATTGCATTCACGGGCCTGTGAAGTTACTGTAAGTAAGAATTTTATTATTCTGTTGTCTGTATATGCAATTAAATACTCTGGAACCAATACTCTCTTGGTTCTGAGCTCACGATCTCAATAGGCATGAACTGATCTGAAGGGACCAAGGTAAATATTAGTTCATTTCAGTATTCAGTTTGAGAGTGATTAACTTAAATCTGAAATTTGGGTCTTGAGTAAATAAAGGCAATTACCTCCATATGAGGGAGACTTTGGCTTATTAGATTGAGAACCTCAACTAAGGCAATCTTCCCTTCATATGGAGATAATTGCCTTTATTTATTTAAGACCCAAATTTCAGATTTAATTCAAACTGAATATTTAAATGAACTAATATTTGCCCTGGTCTCTCATGGTCAGTTTGGGATAATTAAAGAAATCCTTCATAAATCTCAACCATTGTAAATAGTAACAGTGTGGGGTAAGTGTGGCACAGGTTTTTTCTTTCAAAAAAAATATTTATTCAAATATTAAAATAATATATACAATACAATAAAACCAAAACAGAACCCACCACCATAATACAAGACAACTATTATACAACTATCTTGCACTCCTTGTCAAGGATGCATACCACCCCCCGCGGTGCCCAGCGGTCCCGGAAATTCCCCAGGGTGCCCGTGGACAGCACCCGGGCGCGGACGTAACCCCGGAAAAGGGGCAGGCAGCCGGCTCGGGCAGAGCCCTCTTCCGCCTGGCGCCGTGACTCGCGGATAGCCAGCTTGGCCCAAGTGTGGCACAGTTGGGAGAGCTGCTGCCTCACAGCACCAGAGACCCAGGTTCGATCCTGATCTCGAGTGCTCTCTGTGTGGAGTTTGCGCGTTCTCCCTGTGACACGCCATTGCATACGGCCATTTAGAACGGAGATGAGGAAAAACTTTTTCAGTCAGAGAGTTGTGAATCTGTGGAATTCTCTGCCTCAGAAGGCAGTGGAGGCCAATTCTCTGAATGCATTCTAGAGAGAGCTAGATAGAGCTCTTAAGGATAGCGGAGTCAGGGGGTATGGGGAGAGGGCAGGAACGGGGTACTGATTGAGAATGATCAGCCATGATCACATTGAATGGTGGTGCTGGCTCGAAGGGCCGAATGGCCTACACCTGCACCTATTGTCTATTGACTATATTGTCTATTGACACATTGGCTTCCTCCAGGCGCTCCACTTTCCTCCCACATCCCAAAGACGTGCGGGTTAGAAGATTAATTGGCCACTGTAAATTGCCCCTAGTGTACAGGGAGTGGATGAGAAAGTGGGATAACATAGAACTAGTGTGCCCAGGTGATCGATGGTCGGCACGGACTCAGTGGGCTGAAGGGTTTGTTTCCATGCTGGATTTCAAAACAGCATCTCCCAGCAGTTTGTTTGTTTTGCACCAACACGTCAGGGGTTTATTTCAAAGAAAGATACAGAGTGCTGGAGTAACTCAGTGGGTCAGGCAGCATCTCTGGAGAACATGGATCGGTGACGTTTCGGGTCGAGACCCCTTCTTCAGACTTTTATCTCCACAGTTTTTGGAGGTGATAGATGGTTGTCAAAAACTGAGTTAATAAAACACTTGAAGAGCTCTTCAACCATGTAAAGAAAGCTGCTCCAAACGAAACCTTTCAAGGGCTGATTTGGTTTCAACGGGCAAGCAAACACATAATTATTAAATCGAAACCCCACTGTGTCTCGAGGGGTGATTTATGTGCAGAATGTTGTTTCACTAATTACAATAGTGGGGATGACTCAGGTCATCACTAACAAACAAAATGAAGGCAACAACTCATCAGAAGGTGGGCGTGGACAGCAGGAATCTGGGAATCTGTACCCTCTTGCCTGTAATTCTTCTAGATGTTGAAATTGCATTCTCCCATTGAGGCTGGCTGTGTCTCATTTCATCTCGGCCACGGACTCAGCGATGTTATCCCGCTGTCTCTCTAAAATCTAAAATCTGGCTGCAGTGTTTACCATGTGCAAAAAGCACTGCAGTTACCACATACAGACATATATACATATATATATATATGTAGTTATCTTATGTACTTACATTGGCCTTGCTTCATATATGTATGTGTGTGTGTATATATGTACATAACTATATATGTATATGTGTATATATATATATATATGTACATAACGGTAGCGCAGCGGTAGAGTTGCTGCTTTACAGCGACTGCAGCGCCGGAGACTCAGGTTCGATCCTGACTACGGGTGCTGCACTGTAAGGAGTTTGTACGTTCTCCCCGTGACCTGCGTGGGTTTTCTCCGAGATCTTTGGTTTCCTCCCACACTCCAAAGACGTACAGGTATGTAGGTTAATTGGCTGGGTAAATGTAAAAATTGTCCCTAGTGGGTGTAGGATAGTGTTAATGTGCGGGGATCGCTGGGCGGCACGGACTTGGAGGGCCGAAAGGGCCTGTTTCCGGCTGTATATATATGATATGATGATGATGATATGATAGTTATCAGCAAGAAGCAAAACCAATGTAAGAACAAGAGATGACTACCATCTGCAGGTGCTTCTTCAAGCTGCAGACCATCCTGACCTGGAATTACATTGCATTCTTCTGACACCGATGTGTCTAAATCCTGGAACTGCCTGCCCAACAGTGTAATGGAGTGTCCCATCAAATGAACTGCAGTGGTTCAAGAAGGTGGCCCACCATCACCTTCTCAAGGTGGCCCACCATCACCTTCTCAAGATCCATTATCGGTTGTCAATAAATGGGCGGGAGAAGGCTGGAGAATGGGGTTGGGAAAGAAAGATAGATCAGCCGTGATCGAATGGTGAAGTACACTGGATGGGCCGAATGGCCTAATTCTGCTCCTGGAACCGATAAAATGCCAGCGATGGCAGCTGGCCCTAAAGGAATAAGTAGTTTTAAAATCCAATGTCTCAAAAAAAACCAGATACTGCCAGAAATACTCATTGGAACAAGGGTCTTCGACCTGAAATGATTAACCCTGTTTCTCCTTCCACAGATGTCCCCTCTGTGTTGGTGAAATGCTTCCAGCAATTTCTGTATTTGTTTCAGGTTTCTGGCATCTTCACTTTTTAAAATTTTCATCTTGGAGGCTTGACTTTATTGATCCATTCTACTGGCCTGCTGTAGATTTCCACTGGACCATAGCCAAAAGCCCGGGTATATTTAGTTCATGTCTACCTCCAGCACTCTTGGGACTGATAAGCAATATTTCACTTTCATTTCCATTTAGAGAAGCCGGTGTACAGGAGGAGTATAAGATTACTGTTTGTTCTGCATTCAATTACATTGTAAGGCAGCAGATGTATCAGTCTCATGTTGGTTGACACATCTGCGTGTGTTTTCATGATTGCATTATTCATTCCGATGACTTTGAGCTTTGCTTTTGAACAATACCACTAATTGACTGTTTCGTGAAAAGAATTTTCAGCGGTTTCTAGTGCAAATTACTCAGTATAAACTGCTGCTGAAAAATGAGGGAACACCGCTGATTTATAGAAACCATATCTACTTTGGCGTATTTGATTCTCGGATAGATTTTTTAATTTAAATATGAACAAGGGCGCAGCGGTAAAGTTGCTGCCTTACAGCGCCAGAGACCCGGGTTCAATCCTAGCCATGGGTGTGTCTGTACAGAGTTTGTACGTTCTCCCTGTAACCGCGTGGGTTTTCTCCGGGTGCTCCGGTTTCCTCCTACATTCCAAAGACATGCAGGTTTGCAGGTTAATTGGCTTTTGTAAATTGTCCCTAGTGCGTGGAATAGAACCAGTGTTCAGTCATCAGGGTCAGCATGGACTCGGTTGGCCGAAGGGCCTGCTTCCACTGTCCCCATCCCCTTTCCCAGTCTTTCGTATCGGGAATCTTTTTTGCTCTGCCCTCAATAAAATCAAAGGCTCTGCTACAACCTTCCTTTGCAATAGAAACCACCAAAGATTCACAACTCTCTAAGAGAAAAAAAAAAGCATTTTCTCTATCTTAATGGGGTGATCCTTATTTAAAACAATGATTCACCCACTATTCTTTTCACTAAGTGGTGGTACCAATAGTTTTGTTTAGTTTAGTTTAGTTTAGTTTAGAGATACAGCACGGAAACAGGCCCTTCAGCCCACCGAATCCGCTCCGACTTGCGATCCCCCACATTAACACTACCCTACACACACTTGGAACAATTTACAATTTTACCAAGCCAATTAACCTGCAAACCTGTACGTCTTTGGAGTGTGGAATGAAACCGGAGATCTTGGATAAAGCCCACGCAGGTCACAGGGAAAACATACAAACTATGGACAGACAACACCCATAGTCAGGATTGAACCCGGGTCTCTGGCGCTGTAAGGCAGCAACTCTACTGCTGCACCACTGTGCTGCCCTGGACTGATGTCTTCATATTGCCTTCACGTAGTCACAAGTCAAACAAAAACCATTTTGAAGTGCTCAAGTACTCCCTTTGGAGTGGGAAAGAAGGCATTTGGTACACTTGCCTTCATTGACTGGTGCATTGAGTACAAGATTCAGGAAACCATGATGCAGCTGGATAAGACTTTGGTAAGGCCGCATTTGGAGTATTGTATGCTCTATTACAGGAACCATGTGGAGGCTTTGGAGAGGGTGCAGAAGAGATTGATCGGAATACAGCCTAGATTTGGGGATATTAGCTACAAGGAGAAATCAAACAAACCTGGATAGTTTTTTCTAAAACACTGGATGTGGAGTGGAGACCTAACAGAAGGTTGAAAAATGTTGAGAGGCACAGATAGGGTAGACAACCAGAACATTTCTACCAGAGTACCAGTATCAAAAATTAGAGGGCATAGCTTTAAGGTGAGAGGGGCAAAGTTTAAAGGAGACGAGCGGGGCAAGTTCTTTTACACAGAGGGTGATGGTGGAGGCAGATGCATTAGACAATAAACAATAGGTGCAGGAGTAGGCCATTCGGCCCTTTGAGCCAGCACTGCCTTTCAATGTGATCATGGCTGATCATTCTCAATCAGTACCCCGTTCCTGCCTTCTCCCCATATCCCCTGACTCTGCTATCCTTAAGTGTTCTATCTAGCTCTCTCTTGAATGCGTGACAATTAGTGGCAATTCAGAGTAGGGTTGCCAACTTTCTAACTTACAAAAACCATTATATGACTCGAACCGTGGGCTGATGTGAAATGGCAGCAGGAAAGGTGAAATTTTGCAGCACCATATATCTTCACGTCACTGTGTCAGGATAATTAGTTTTAAAGTGCAGGAATAATTTGCTTCATTTTTACGTTCATGTCAAATTTATTTAATGTAATTGAAAAGCTCCTGCCCTGTTGTTCAAAGCAAGCCACAGAACATGTTGCATTTACAAGGGAAGCTACAGTGTACATGCTGCACAATGCAACAATCTGTTACAAGGTCTTCGATAAAAGATGCAGCTTTGAAAGCAGGCAGTGCCGACCTGAATCAGCATCAGCCACTTTCTGCACGGAGGTCATGCTTCATCTGACAGACTAGATCGGGGTGGCACAGTAGCTCAGCGGTAGAGCCACTGCCTCAAAGCGCCAGAGACCCGGGTTCAATCCTGACTACGGGCACTTGTCTGTACGGAGTTTGTACGTTCTCCCCGTAACCTGCGTGGGCCTTCTCCGAGACTCCGATTCTCCGAGATCTTCGGTTTGCCTTCCACACTCCAAAGAACCGTACAGGTTTGTAGGTTAATTGGCTTGGTATAAATGTAAAATTGTCCCCAGTGTGTGTGTGTAGGGTGGTGTTAATGTGTGGGGATCGCTGGTCGGTGCGGACTCAGTGGGCCGGAGGGACTGTTTCCGCCCTGTAATCTCTAAACTAAACTAAAAAATTGAATCGGATTGTTATTAAGTCGGGTTTAGAAGAATGACCGGAGATCTTATTGAACCATATAAAACTCTGACTGGGCTTGAGGCTGACCATTGGCAGGGACTTTCCTTTGGTAAGGGATCTAGAAAGGGGGTCACTGTCTCAGGATATGGAGTTCGATATAAAGGACTGTGACGAGAAGAATTTTTTCACGTCAGTTTAAATGAGGTGTTAATGGCCAATCCAAATTTATCTGCTGTTAATTCCCAATAATCAATACCAGACCGCAGTGCCTGGTAAGAGTTGGGAAACAATGTTTAACATTTCAAAACACATCTTGGCTATTTACTGAAGGTTGGAATTTAAAAAAAAATATGAGGCATGATTTTGAAATGAATGTAAAATAAATTAGTCAATGCAGCATTGAAGGTGAATGAAGGTCATGAGGTTATTAATTCACAATGAGAGTAATTAACCTGTGTGTTCATACAAAGAAAAAATGTTTGTGGGATCCTTGCACTGTAGATATTGGACACAGTAATCATATGCAGGATACAAAGATTAGTTTAGTTTAGTTTAGTAAGGTTTAGTTGAGTTGAGTTGAGTTGAGTTTAGTTTAGTTTAGTTTAGTTTAGTTTAGTTTAGTTTAGTTTAGAAATACATTGGAAACAAGCCCTTTGGTTCACCGAGTCTGCACCGACCAGCGATCCCTGTACACTAATTTATCCTACTAGGGGAACTTACAGAAGCCAATTAACCTACGATCCTGCACATCTTTGAAATGTGGGAATAAACCAGAGAAAGGAGATTTTTAAGGGCCTGTCCCAGTTAGGTGATTTTAAGGCGACTGCTGGCAGCTAGGCTGTCGCCGAACGTTTGCCGGGGTGTCGCGGGCATGATCGTGAGGAGTCTTCAATGAATCGTAGCGGATTTCGGCGCGTCGCAGAAAGATTTACCTGCTAGAAATTTCTCGGCGACAGCTGGCTTGTCGCCAGGTATGGTAACTTATTGCGGGCGCTGTCTGTCGCACACTGTCCCCAGGTTTGCTAGGTTGTCGCAGATGCATTTAGAAGCACGTAATATTAAATTAAGCAAAAGGCATTAGAAGATACCAGAAGGTAGTTTTGTTTAACCAATTTATTTACCGTCAGGACATTTGACAGGTAGATTGGAGGCGACAGTTTGACGGTCAGGTGAGCGTGGGAATTCCGCGATGTTTCCGAAGACGGTGTAATCTCTTAGCCAGGTGCTAGTTTCACAGAAAAAAGTAACTTGTATCGACCTGACTCGGCATTGTCGCGGTCATTGTCGTAGGGTAAAAGAAAGTTTTGGCGATCTGCTACGACTTTGACAGTCGCCGGCAGTCACCTTAAAAATCGTGTAACTGGGACAGGCCCTTATTAGTTTAGTTTAGAGATACAACGTGGAAACAGGCCCTTTGGCCCACCGAGTCTGCTCCGATCAGCGAACCCCACACACCAACACTATCCTACATGCACTAGAAACGATTTATAATTTTAACAATGCTAATTAACCTACAAACCTGTACGTCTTTGGAGTGTGGGAGGAAACCGCAGCACCTGGGGAACCACACGGTCACGGGCAGAACGTACAAACTCCGTACAGACAGCACCCGTTGTCTGGATCAAACCATGATCTCTGGCGCTGTAAGATTTTAGATTTTTTTGATTTAGAGATACAGCGCGGAAACAGGCCCTTCGGCCCACCGGGTCCGCGCCGCCCAGCGATCCCCGCACATTATTAACACTGCCCTACACCCTAGGGAATTTTTTTACATTTACCCAGCCAATTAACCTACATACCTGTACGTTTTTGGAGTGTGGGAGGAAGCCGAAGATCTCGGAGAAAACCCACGCAGGTCACGGGGAGAACGTACAAACTCCGTACAGATGGCGCCCGTAGTCAGGATCGAACCTGAGTCTCCGGCGCTGCATTCGCTGTAAGGCAGCAACTCTACCGCTGCGCCACCGTGTCGCCTTGACACAGTTCTCCATACAGAAGCTGTTTTGGCAGTCGACTCTCGGGCATTCTGACGACATGGCCTGCCCATCTGGCTTGGGCTGGGTACAACTCTACCGCTGCGCCACTGTAAGCCCCCGTAAAGAGCTTTAAAAAACTTAGAATTTTAAGATATTATATTTATAACTGTTATTCAATTAAAACCAATTACTTAGCACCAGTGCCTCATTTCAAAATTAGCATGTCCTAATTCCCCTCAGTAATTCCTTCTAACCTCTGTTTGTGGTTCACCTTCGTATACAATCTTGCTGTTCTTCTCCAGATTCCCAGCAATGCTTTTCTTACGCAGGGGAGCGATATCAAAATTGATTCGATGTTTCTGATCAGAGAATCTGAAAGGAACCCTGAATGCCTGTCAGCAGGGTTTCGTTAGCCGTGTGGAAGTTTTCGAAACGGAAATTTGACTTACCTGACAGAACGGTGAAGACCGCAGCGAACGCGTTCAGCTTGAGGCCGTCGATCACGTTGCTGGAATGGAAGAGCTCCAGGCACATCAGACTGAACCCAACTACCAAGAGCACGATGTATAAAACTTCGGAGATGAGTGCCAACCAGAGAACACCTGTAACACAGGAAGCACAG
The DNA here is from genome assembly GCF_053455715.1 of Rhinoraja longicauda. Classification (NCBI taxonomy): domain Eukaryota; kingdom Metazoa; phylum Chordata; class Chondrichthyes; order Rajiformes; family Arhynchobatidae; genus Rhinoraja; species Rhinoraja longicauda. The sequence goes on from NC_135973.1 coordinate 10,864,347, forward strand.
AGGTCAGAAACCAGGCCTGAAGCTACGCAGAGGTTTCAAGAGCAGACAGTCAGTCGTCTTCTGATGGAAGCAAGGCTTAACGATATAATTGTTATTTACTTGCAGAATACTAAGATTGCCGCCAGAATGGATGATTATTGCCACAACATGAATTAAAAGTGAGCAAAACGTAATGTAACTTTGGAAGGAACGGATAAGATATTTTCATAAATATTATACAGGTACTTAAAATAATATTACATCGAACATCGAACATTAGTGTGCAGAAACAGGCTTTTTGGCCCACAATGTCTTTGCCAAACATAATGGCAAGACAATCTCTTGCCTGCCTGCACATGATCCTTACCCCTCCATTCCCTGCATATCCATGTGCCTATCAAGAAGTCTCTTAAGTGCCATTATGGCATCTGCCCCCACCACCACCACCCCAGTCAGCATGTTCCAGGCATTCACCCCGCTCTGCGTTAAAAAAAACTTGCCCTGGACATCATTTTAAAAATCGGCAAGCATCTCTGCTTGTTTTGGCAACAGCTCTGCCCAAGACCACAAGAAATTGCTGAGAGTTGTGGATGTAGCCCAGACTATCCCACAAACCAATCCCCTTCCACCACCCCCCCTCAATCGATTATTGACTCTATCTACACCACACACTGTCTCAGCGACCAACACAATCAAGGACCATTTCCCCCTTGGTCATTCCCTCTTCTCCCCTCTCCCGTTGGGCAGAAGATACAAAAGCTTGAAAGCCTGTCCCACCAGATTGAGGAGCAGCTTCTTCCCTGAGGTTATCAGGTCCTTCCATTAGCTATGGTGTACTCCCGATCTTCCAACCTACCTCACGGCGGATCTTGCACTTTTGTTTTTTAATGTGCACCTTCACTGTAAATATAATGCAATAACGCTTCAACACTACAATCTGCACTCTGGTATTTTTCTCTTTGCACTACCTGCACTTGTACATGGCTTAATTGTACTCACGTACAGTATAATTTGACTGGATAGCATGCAAACAAACCTTTTCACTGTATCACGCTACATTTGACAATAAAAAAATCAATATCAATACCAATCCCAAATACTAAATTGAATTGATTCTAAATCATACATTAACTCCAGTAATTTTTAAAGAACTTAATTACTTTAGACTGATCTCTGTTACATTATAATGTTTTCGACATCCGTGACAAAATTGATATTTAAAATTAAATGATCTTGACCGCATTACACAAATCCAGCCAGGTTCTGATTTTCAGCTAAATGGCTGGCTCATTCTTTCACTGCCCACGTGTGAGTCAGTGTTAGTCAAGCAAATGGAGGCCACATCTCAGGTTAAAATACACTGCACTACAAGATAAAAGTGCCCACCTTCCCCATCCAATGTCAGATGTACAACAGGTAACTCCCCGTTTCAACTAGTGGGAGAGTCAAGGAGGGGGAGGGAGGGAGGGAAGAGCAGGACACAGCCTCAGAATAAAATGACATACCTTTAGAATGGAGATGAAAAGGAATTTCTTTAGTCAGAGGGTGGTGAATCTGTGGAATTCATTGCCACAGAAGGCTGCAGTGGTCAGGAATTGGGTATTTTTAAGGTGGGGATTGGCAGATTCCTGATTAGTAAAGGTGACAGGGATTGTGGGGAGAAGGCAGGAGGATGGGGTTGAGAGGGAAAGATAGATCAGCCATGTTTGAATGGCGGAGTAGACTCGATGGGCAGAGTGGCCAAATTCTGCTCCTATGACTTATGAACTTGTGAACTGTGGAGGCTCACAGTGCTAGATCTTCAGGTAGATCTCAAAGCATCACAATCCTACATATTGAAGAGCGACACAAAAAGCTGGAGTAACTCAACGGGCCAGGCAGGATCTCTGGAGAAAGGAAATAGGTGACGTTTCAGGTCGAGACCCTTCTTTAGACCCTCGCGATCCAAAATGTCACCTTTTTTCCTGGAGATGCTGCCTGGCCCACTGAGTTACTCCGGCGTTTTGTGTCTAACTTCGGTGTAAACCAGCATCTGCTGAATCAACCCTCACTATCCTTCACAATCTACGTCACAATCCTTCATATGGTTGTTGCTTCTGCTGGCTAGTTAACTGCTCATGCTGCCAGCAAGCAGAATTTAGCTAAATATACAACCAGCAATGTGACAATTCAGTGCAGGTTAATTAAGTGTCGGGGATATGATAGTTCCACTGAAAGGGTAATGAATTAACAAAGGGTAATATTCTGAACCTTATTCTACTCTACATCGTCACTGCCTGCCTATAAATATTTCCTCCATCTTGTGAAAGGTGAATAATGATTTAAAGAAACATCATCTGGCTCTTTAAATCCTGTTGGCTGGATACTCCCGAGATGGCTTGCTTGATTAAGTTGCTCCTTGCATGTTACGTGATTAATCCAACCTCAGTTACAATCACTTGCTACTCCTCGCCAGCCATCATGTATTTCGCATGCTGATTGAGAAGACCAATTTACCACCATCATGAACTTAATTGCTGATTCTACTCAGCGCAAATCTTCCCCAGGACTTGGAAAATAAAGATTCCAAGAATTATTTAAATTCCTGTGGGCAATCCGAGAAACATAATCATACAGCAAGGAAACAGGCCCTTCAGCCCAATTTGCTCATGCCGACCAAGATGTCCCATCTTCGCTAGTCCCACCTGCCTGTCTTTGGCCCATCTATATACTAAAACTCTTGTTTGTTTGTTTGTTTGTTCCTGAACTACAGCCAAAACGGTACACGATAGCACGACAATTTTAGGCCCACCTTCCTCACCATCGTCCCTTTGGTGCTAATGGAAGACGTTTCATTGAAATCCGTGTTATATTTTTTGTTATTTACATTTTAAAGTTTAAATCCATCTCCTAGGGAGGGAGGGAGGTAGGGAGGGAGGGAGGGAGGGAGAGGGGGAGGGAGGGAGGGGGGAGGGGGAGGAGGTAGGATAAGGGGGATTGAGAGGGAGGGAAGGGGGAGGGGAAGTGTGGAGGGGAGGGGGAGGGGAGGACGGAGGGGAGGACGGAGGGGGAGGGTGGGAGGAGGAGGGGGGGAGGGAGGATGAGGATGGAGGGTGGGGAGGGGGGAGGGGGGGAGGAGAGTGTGCTGCACCAATGCAGGAGCGGTTTGGGCCCAACAGGTCCACTTGGTCTAGTATCCCTCTAAACGTTTCCTACCCATGTACCCATCCAAATGTCTTTTAAATGCTGTTATTTTGCTTGCCTCAACTACCTCTTTGGCTGCTCGTTCCATATACCCACTATGCTCTGTGTGAAACTTTTGCCCCTCGGGTTCCTAATAAACTTTTCCCCTCTCACTTTAAACATATGCCCTCTTGTTCTTGATTCCCCTACTCTGTGGAAAATTAACATCGCGGAGCCCGCGATCCCTTTGCCATGGATTGATCTCGGAGCTCCAACGGTGGGAGCTTGCGGACTTAACATCAGGGAGCCCGTGGTCTCCGGTCAGAGACTGACATCAGGAACTCCAAGCCGTGGGAGTTTCGACCGCCTTGACACGGGAGCTTCGATCGAACCGACGTGGGAGTTTCAATCAGCCCGATGAGAGTGCTTCGACCGCCGGCAGCGGGAGTTTTGATCGCCCCGACGGATGGTTCGACTGCCCCGACCGCGGGAGAAATAAAGAGGAAGAACGTTGGGCTTTTTTGCCTTCCATCACAGTGAAGAATGTGGGGAATCCGCTGTGGTGGATGTTTATGTTAACTTTTATGTAGTTGTGTGTCTTGTTGCATTTTTTATCGTATGACTGTATGGTAATTCGCATATCATACCTTAATCGGTACATGTGACAATAAAAAAACCTTTGAAGTGCTGGAGAAACTCAGCGGGTCAGACAGCATCTCTGGAAAAAAAGGATGGGCAACGTTTTGGGTTGGGACCCCTCTCCAAAAACCTCGGCATGATATTTGACTCTGCATTAAAATTTGATAAGCAAGTCAACGCTGTGGTAAAAGCCAGCTTCTTCCAACTTCGAACCATAGCTAAAATCAAACCTTTCCTCAAATTCGACGACACAGAAAAAATCATTCACGCTTTCATTTCCTCCCGCCTAGACTACTGCAACTCCCTATACACTGGGATCAGCCAATCTTCCCTGTCCCGCCTGCAACTGGTCCAAAACGCCGCAGCGAGACTCCTGACGGGTACCCGTAAAAGGGACCACATCACCCCGATTCTGGCCTCTCTCCACTGGCTCCCTGTACGGTACAGAATCAACTTCAAGCTCCTCCTATTCACGTATAAAGCCCTAAATGGACACTCCCCCCCCTACATCAAAAATCTTCTAACCCCCCTCTCTAACTCCAGGTCCCTCAGATCGGCCGACTTGGGGCTATTCACTATCCCGCGGTCTAGGCTTAAACTCAGGGGTGACCGCGCTTTTGCGGTTGCAGCTCCTAGACTGTGGAACAGCATCCCTCTCCCGATCAGAACTGCCCCCTCCATCGACTCCTTTAAGTCCAGGCTCAAAACATATTTCTACTCCCTAGCGTTTGAGGCTCATTGAGGAGGCGCTGTGAACTGTTTGCGTACTACTGTATGTTTTCATTTTTTTTTCTATTGGAACCTAATCAAATGTACAGCACTTTGGTCAACGTGGGTTGTTTTTAAATGTGCTATACAAATAAAATTGACTTGACTTGACTTGACTCTCCCGACTCAGAGCCCCGACCCGAAACATCACCCATCCTTTTTCTCCAGAGATGATCCAGAACTTTCTGTCTATCCTCAGTACAAACCGGCAGCTGCAGTTCCTTTCTACACTCTTCACTCTTCCCTCTCTTGACTCTTGCTGGAAACTTCCACGGTCAAAACCAGATGAAAAAGCTATCTGTGCCTTTTCTTACGGTTTCACCAATCTCCCACACAATTATAATCAAAGTTATAATGGGAGAACAGCACACACGATGTGGAAATAAAGGGCCAGCATGTTAGCATAGTTATAGCTATAAATTCTTCCTAATAGGTCTGTTGAAATCTGGTACATAGATTAATTATTTTGTATGTGCCAAAAATGCCATGTTATTGCATTCCAAGGTCAAGGTTTCAAGGTCAGTTTATTGTCACATGCACCAATTATGGTACCGTGAAATTCAAATTACTATACAGCCATACTAAAAATAAGCAACAAGACGCACAACTACATAAAAGTTAAAGCATTCACCACCGCGGTTTCCCCACGTTCCTCACTGTGATGGAAGACAATAAAGTCTAATCTGTTTCCTCTTTATTCTTCTGCGGTCGGGGCAGTCGAACCATCCGCAGTTGGGGCGATCAAAGCCCCCGAGTCGGGGCGATCGAAGCTCCTGCGGTTTGGAGTTCCCGAGGTCGGTCTCCAACCAGAGACCACGAGCTCCACGGTGTTAAAGACCGCAGGCTCCCGCGGTTGAACTCTTGAAGTTGATCTCTAGCAAAGGCCGCCAACTCCTCTATCTTAGGCCGCAATGCGGACGGAGATACGATACAGAAAAAAATCGCATCACCGTCGAGGTAAGAGATTAGAAAAAGTTCCCCCCAACTCCCCCCCCCCCCCCCCCCCCATCCTCCCCCCACATCAAACAAGCTAAAGAACACTAAAAACATACATTTAACACATACAAACAAACAACAAAGATGGAAGGGACACACAGACTGTTGGCGAGGCAGCCATCACCTGGTCTTCTAAGTAAGACAATCATGAAAGTCCAGTACTGGCATGCTGTGTGGTCAGTGTATACATTCGTAGCATTGTGTTTCCTGGACTTCCTCAAGAGCAGTTCCCCAGCTTGTGAGCTCCACCATCTAGAAAGACATGGGAAGGCACAAAATGCTGGAGTAACTCAGCGGGTCAGGCAGCATTCCTGGAGAACATGGATAGGTGACGTTTCGTGTCGCGGCCCTTCTTAAGACTGGACGTTTCGGGTCAGGACTCGTCTTCAGACGAAGAGTTGTAGCTATCTATATACCATATTTCAACAGACCAGTTAGAAATAACTCACAAGTTACAACAATGCTTCTGAAGATGAGCCCCGACTTAAAACGCCAAGTGTGAATAAGGGTCCTGACCCAAAACGTCAATTCTGAAGAAAGGTCCCGATCTAAAAGTTCACCTATCCATGTTCTCTAGGGATGCTGCCTGACCCGCTGAGTTACTTCAGCATTTTGTGTAATTCCTTACGAAACCAGCATCCGCTGTTCCTTGTTTCTGCTGCAAATAAGAAAACGCTCCAAAGAGTGGTAAAAACGGCAGAGAGAATCACCGGCTGCCCACTTCCCTCTATGGAGGATATTGCCATCTCATGCCACCTCAGCAGAGCCACTAACATCATTAAAGACTCCACACACCCCACCTGTTTGAACTGTTCCCCTCTGGCAGGTGTTACAGGTCAGCCAAAACACGCACCTCCAGACTAAGAGACAGTTTCTTCCCCAAAGCAATCTGCACACTCAATATGAAAAGCCACTGAGTATTACTCATGCTGCACTCTTCCACGCTGCTACCTATCTTACATTTTACCTTGCTATCACCATTGTTTATTGATATATTGCAATATTGATTATTTATTTATCTTAAGCCCTAGTTAAATAATATTGTTTTTAATTTGCGTCCTGTGCTTTTATGTTAGTATATTATGCACCAATGGAGTGGCACTAATAATTTTGTTGTATGCAGTGCTATCAACGACAAATAAAGGCATTCATTCATTCATTGATTCATTCATTCATTCCTCCATAGAAGAACACGTGTTCACGGAAACATCAGCATTCACATCAAAGATCCTGACTTAAATAGGAGTCATCCTTCTTTTGTTGTCACTTGATCTTCCCATCAAACGACATTGTGGGATCTCTTTTATACAATGGCTGCTGTAGCCCAAGCCAAAGTCACATCATTGCCTCTCCATGGCAACAAGGTTGATACTAGCTGATGGCCTTGTAACCAATTTCAACTTCCTGCAAATCAACACAAAGTCTTTGAGTCTGATTTTTTTTTTAGTTTCGTTTAATTTCGGGATACAGCATGTAAACAAACCTTTCGGCCCACCGAATCCATGCCATTCAGTGATCCCTGCGCATTAACTCCAATCTACAAACACACTAGGGACAATTTACAGTTTTACCGGCTAATTAACCTCCAAACCTGTACGTCTTTGGAGTGTGGAAGGAAACCGGGACTCCCGGGGAAAATCCACACGGGTTACGGGATGGACGTACAAACTCTGGTCAGACAGCACCCGCAGTCAGGATCGAACCCGGGTCTCTGGCGCTGTGAGGCAGCAACTCTACCGCTGCGCCACCGTGCCGTCCTGGTTTGTGAAATGTAAATATCCATTTTGAATGCGGCAATATCAATCGATACCAACGAGACTAAAGAAGGCAAGATGGATCGTTGAATAAAATTGTACTTTTTGTACATCAGCTTAACCCTTCCAGCAGACCAACACGTGACAATTACATTTCAATAACTTTTAACTTTCACTGAGGTCAGCTGAAACACCAAAGTGCCGCAAAGGAATTTGATATTTGCACACTATTTGCAGAGTGACCCAGAGAACAAGTAAAGCATTTGTTATTACAACAGCAATATGATTCATTTTGACACATTCTCTGATCGTTCTGTTTCACTTCAATTAAATGTACTTCAAGCAGCATCAAATTTATTGGTCTTTTCATATCATCAATGCAAGCCTGAGATATTAGTGTGTGCATTGCATACCAAATTTCACAAATACTTTCAAAGCTACACTCAGTCAGTTTTCATTGTATATAATCCGTTCCAACAGTATTTGAAAGATGTTTTGCTGAAATGTGGAAATTATTATGTGAAGAAGAGCTTCAATACCCGTCAGCAAACACTGGCATGAATATTAATCATTGGATGCACAGCCTGTTTCATTGCCTCCATTTTGGTTGAGTACACAGAAGTGCACAGAAGCAAACACAACATTACCAAATCGTGAAAGGCCTGGATAGAGTAGATGTGGAGAGGATGTTACTACTAGTGGGAGAGTCTAGGACCAGAGGGCATAGCCTCAGAATGAAAGGACGTTCCTTTAGGAAGGAAATGAGGAGGAATCTCTTTAGTCAGAGGATGATGAATCTGTGGAATTCGTTGCCACAGAAGGCTGTGAAGGCCAAGTCAGTGGATATTTTTAAGGCAGATAGATAGATTCTCGATTAGTATGTGTGTCAGGAGTTATGGGGAGAAGGCAGGAGAATGGGGTGAGGAGGGAGAGATAGATCGGCCATGACTGAATGGTGGAGTAGACCTGATGGGCCGAATGGCCTAATTCTGCTCCTATCACTTTTGAACATGAACCAGCAGTGGCTGAATGGCAGTGGTCGATGACAAATCTTTTCAGTCAAACAATAGAGCAGCAGGTAGAACTACTGCCTCATTGTACTGCAGTTGTACAGTGCCCTAGTGAGACCGCACCTGGAGTACTGTGTGCAGTTTTGGTCTCCAAATTTGAGGAAGGATATTCTTGCTATTGAGGGTGTGCAGCGTAGGTTTACTAGGCTAATTCCCGGAATGGCTGGACTGTCATATGTTGAAAGACTGGAGTGACTAGGCTTGTATACACTGGAATTTAGAAGGATGAGAGGAGATCTTATCGAAACGTATAAGATTATTAAGGGGTTGGACACGTTAGAGGCAGGAAACATGTTCCCAATGTTGGGGGAGTCCAGAACAAGGGGCCACAGTTTAAGAATAAGGGGTAGGCCATTTAGAACTGAGATGAGGAAAAACTTTTTCAGTCAGAGAGTTGTGAATCTGTGGAATTCTCTGCCTCAGAAGGCAGTGGAGGCCAATTCTCTGAATGCATTCAAGAGAGAGCTAGATAGAGCTCTTAAGGATAGCGGAGTCAGGGGGTATGGAGAGAAGGCAGGAAAGGGGTACTGATTGAGAATGATCAGCCATGATCACATTGAATGGCTGTGCTGGCTCGAAGGGCCGAATGGCCTCCTCCTGCACCTATTGTCTATTATCCAGCAATCCTTCTTAGATCATTACCTATGCTGCTGTACTATGCTTACATGTTCTGTTGTGCTGCTGCAAGCAAGAATTTCCTTGTACTATCTGGGACATGTAACAATAAAACACTCTTGACTCTTGAGTTCCACCAGTACTTTGTGTCCTTTTGTGTAAACCAGCATCTGCAGTTTCTTGCTTTGACGCACCTACTGTAGATACTCCTAGATTAGGGGTGCAAAAGATCAAACAAAGATCGGGTACCATTAAACTGTCTTCATGCAGAGGTATTCTCCGTGTAGCATGAAACCAGGACACCAGGTGTCACAATATTGCGAGCCGCTGGTAAAGGCAGTGGTTAAAGTCAGTCACATTCCCCTTCCTAACAGAGAAGCTTCACCAACGCACAAAGTACGATACCACCCATGCAAGGTACAACTGATAAGAAAACTGGAGAAGTTCAAACTTCATTGAAAACTGTACTAGCGAGAAAGCAAGTTGGGTTCAAAGCAGGTGTGCCAATCTTCACCATCCAACAAAATGCAGAAAGAACTGTGGTCACCATAACCACAGTGGTGCAGCTGGTAGCACTGCTGTCTCACAGCGCCAGCGTCCCAGCTTCGATCCAGACCTTGGGTGCTGTCTGTGTGGTGTTTGTACGTTCTCCCTGTGACCGCGTGGGTTTCCTCCGGGCGCTCCAGGTTCCTCCCCCATCCCAAACATGTGTGGGTTTTGTAGGTTAATTGGCCCTCTGTAAAATTGCCCCAGATGTGTCGGGAATGGATGAGAAAGTGGGATAAGGATAATCGATGGCCAGGATGTACTCGGTGGGCCGAATGGCCTGATTCCATGCTGTTTCTCCAAACTAAACGTGGGCGGCACAGTGGCCCATTGGTAGAGTTGCTGCCTTACAGCGCCAGAGACCCGGGTTCGATCCTGACTACAGGTGCTGCCTGTACGGAGTTTTACGTTCTCCATGTGACCTGCGTGGGTTTTCTCCTGGATCTCTGGTTTCCCCCCAAACTCCAAAAACGTACAGGTTTGTAGGTTAATTGGCTTGCTATAATTGTAAATTATCCCTAGTGTGTGTAGGGTAGTGTTAATGTGTGGGGATCGCTGGTTGGCACGGACTCGGTGGGCCGAAGGGCCTGCTTCCACGCTGTCTCTCTGGACTAAACTAAACTAAAACTAAAGTAAACTTAAACCATAAAAGCTTTTGATAGGGTCTGGCACAAGACACACTGACTCACAAATTATAAGCTTCGCATCAGCAAATCCTTAATAATACTAATAGAATAAATCTACAGCAAACAAGAAGTGGAGTACTGATCAATAACAATGGTCTTGAATGATGTGAAACCTATGTAGGAGCGTACCCTAGGATATCAGGTCTTACCCTCTACTTTTGCCTCCTCTTTTTAACAAATCATGTCTAATGCCTTAATGGATTACTGGAAACTATATCAGCGCCAGAGTCCCAGGTTCGATCCAGACTCTGGGTGCTGTCTGTGTGGTGGTTGCATGTTCTCCCTGTGACCACGTGGGTTTCCTCCAGGCACTCCAGGTTCCTCCCCCATCCCAAACATGTGTGGGTTTGTAAGTTAATTGGCCCTCTGTAAAATTGCCCCAGATGTGTAGGGAATGGATGGGAAAGTGGGATAAGGTTGATCGATGGTCAGGATGTACTCGGTGGGCCGACACATGGTGGGGTTTTCGTTTAGTTTAGTTTAGAAAAACAACACGGACACTGGCCCTTCAGCCCATCGAGTACGCGCCGCCCAGCGATCCCCGTACACTAACACTAAGGACAATTTACAAATTTTTACCAAAGCCAATTAACCTACAAACCTGCACGATTTTGGAGTGTGGGAGGAAACCGGAGCACCTGGGGGAAACCCACGCGGTCACGGGGAGAGCATACAAACTCCATACAGACAGCACTCACAGGCAGGGTCGAACCCGGGTCTCTGGCGCTGTAAAGCAGCAAAACTACCGCTGCGCCACCGTGCCGTAGGTGACTTGTTGGTTCACTGGTGTGTAAAGACAAGGATGAGGAGGCAAAGATCGACAACTTTGTGCCTTACGATTGACTCGGATCTGATGGCAAGGGCCACCCAAATTTCCTGTCAAATACGCCAAGAGTTATTGATTGGAAATAAATGCTGAGAAAGGCAAAATAATGACAGTTTCCCAAGATCACTGCCAGCGATGTCAACATGATGATCAACAGTGAACGAATAGAAAGGGAAACTATTCTCCCAGTTGTAGGCGACTGGCAGTAACCATCAGGAAACATTTAATAAGAACTAGACCAAGTGGACCCGTTGGGCCCAAACCTCTCCTGCATTGGTGCAGCACCCTTTCCTACCCCCTCCCTCCCCTCCCCCTCCCCACTTCCCCTTCCCCTCTTCATCCCTCTCAACCCCCCTTATCCACCCTCCCTCCCCCCCACCTCCCTCCTCCCCACCTCTCCCTCCCTCCCTCCCCCCCCCTCCCTCCCTCCCTAGGAGATAGATTTAAACTTTAAAATGTGAATAACTTTAAAAATATAACACCGATTTCAATAAAACTACTTGCTTTACCATTAAAGCGATGATGGTGAGTAAGGTGGGCCTAAAATTGTCACGCTATCGTGTACCGTTTTGGCTGTAGTTCAATCACAAATAAACAAACAAACGATAGTTTTAGTATATAGATGTCGATCAGAATAGGCTGACTAACCACGTTAATGAAAACCCGGATATGCAGAAATATTTTATTTAAGATAAAGTCATGGCCGTGAGAAACGATCACACTGAAAAAAATCTACGGGCCGGGTTTGAGGCACTTGAGATGCACTGTGTTGGAAGGCTAGTGCTTGACTCTTACCTTGAGCATCGGCCCAGTGAAACCTTCAACTGAAACTTAGAAGCGCAAGGTAGGAATCTGCAGTGATTTGTACACATGACATGAACACCGGCCGCCCTTGCCAACGTCATAATGTAGGGCATTATAAGGAAACAGACACAGGGAACTGCAGGTGCCAGTTTACAACAAAAAATCCACACAAAGTGCTGGAGTAACCCAGCAAGGAAGGCAATACACCTCTGGAGTACGTGGATGGGTTGACGTTTTGGGTCGAGACCTTTCTTCAGATTCATTGTGGTGGGGGGAGGGGGTTAGGGGGAATGAGAAAGCTGGAAGAGGGGTGGGGGTAGGACAAAATCTGGCAAGTGATAGGTGGATACAGATGAGAGGGGGGCGGGGGTTGATAGGCAGATGGTTGGTTAAAGAACGGAGATGTAAAGTGTGAGATAAGGATAGAAGAGGTGCAAATTGTGAAGCAAGAGGAAGGAACATAGGCGGGAAGGGATGGGAGAGGGGATAAACGGGTACGAATCCAGATAGGGCAGAGGGAATGGAAGCGGAACAGAGTACTGATTCTGGATGATCAACCATGATCATATTGAATGGTGATGCTGGCTCAATGGGCTGAATGGCCTACTCTGACACCTATTTTCTATATGTCTATGAACATCTGCACCCACTAATAGCAGGTCCTGCTTGGGACTGGTTTGTCTTATAACTGAGGGAATTAAAATTACATGCAGATTTCTTCCAAATTATATGCCTTCAAACAAACTACAGTAATTGTGGTCGTTTGATTTCTTTGTTACAGCGGTAGAGTTGCTGCCTCACAGCGCCAGAGACCCGGGTTCGATCCTGACTACGGGTCTTGTCTATACGGAGTTCCTACGTTCTCCCCGTGACCTTGTGGGTTTTCTCCGAGTGCTCCAGTTTCCTCCCACACTCCAAAGAACTGCGGGTTTGTCGGTCAATTGGCTTTGGAAAAAAATTGTACGTTATCCCTAGTGTGTAGGATAGTGTTAGTGTAACGGGGATCGCTGGTCGGCGTGGGCTCGGTGGGCCGAAGGGCCTGTTAACACGCTGTATCTCTAAAGCCTAAAGTCAAAGAGAAAAAGCGGATTCAATATTGGTAATTGGGAAACTTCAGGATTGTTATAAAAAGGTCCAACTAAGCTAAACTACATTGCAGCTCGGCTCTCTTCAACCTTCACGGAGACAGTGAGTTCTTGGTGAAGTCACCACCATCCTGTCTTGAATTGGGCAGGAAAACAATTATTCTCTGCCTCACAGCGAACAATTTGTAGACCGCGGATGCGGAATTGGTTATTACCTGAGGAGACTCGTCCGTCTATATGCGAGAAGATTCATAGCATCTTTGATAAAAAGAGATCAGATTATAAATCTTCCCACTTGCGTTGATAGGCTGCAACTCAGGGAGGTTATTCATAATTGTGCCTGCTACTTAAAGCCTCAGGAAAACGTCAGGAGGGTTTTAATTTGCACATAAAAGAAACAGAAAATGTGGAAAGACTCAGCAAGATGGGCAACAGTGTTGGACGTAGTTCATGTGATCTTTGGCCGGTTCTCATGAAGGGTCTTCAACTTGAAATGTCAACTACAGTTTCTCTTTTAGATGCTGAAACAAGGAACTGCAGACACTAGTTTACAAAGAAATAAGACACAAACATAGAAATATAGAAAATAGGTGCAGGAATAGGCCATTCAGCCCTTCAAGCCAGCACCGCCATTCAATGTGATCATGGCTGATCATCCAAAATCAGCACCCGTTTCCTGCTTTTTCACATACCCCTTGATTCCGTTAGCCCGGAGAGCTGCATCTAACTCTCCCTTGAAAACATCCAGTGAATTGGCCCCCACTGCCTTCTGTGGCAGAGAGTTCCACAGATTCACAACTCTCTGGGTGAAAATGTTTTTCCTCATCACAGTCTAAATGGCCTACCCCTTATTCTTAAACTGTGACCCCTGATTCTGGACTCCCCCAACATCAGGAACAATTTTCCTGCATCTAGCCTGTCCAATCCCTTAAGAATTTTATGTTTCTATAAGATCCCTTCTCATCCTCCTAAATTCAAGTGAATATAAGCCCAGTCGACCCATTCTTTCATCATACGTCAGTCCCATTATCCCGGGAATTAACCTGGTGAACCAATGCTGCAAAAAGTAGGAGACCAAAACTGCACACAATACTCCAGGTGCGGTCTCACCAGGGCCCTGTACAACTGCAGTAGGACCTCCTTGCTCCTGTACTCAAATCCTCTCGCTATGAAGGCCAAGATGCCATTTGCTTCGTTCACTGCTTGCTGTACCTGCATGCTTACTTTCAGTAACTGATGTACAAGGACACCCAGGTCTCGTTGTACCTCCCCTTTTCCTAATCTGACGCCATTCAGATATATAATCTGCCTTCCTGTTCTTGCCCCCAAAGTGGATAACTTCACATTTATTCACATTATACTGCATCTGCCATGCATCTGCCCACTCACCCAACCTATCCAAATCACCCCGCAGCCTCATAAAATCCTCCTCACAGCTCACACTGCCACCCAGCTTTGTGTCATCCGCAAACTTGGAGATGTCACATTTAATTCCTTCATCTAAATCGTTAATATATATTGTAAATAACTGGTGTTCCAGCACTGAGCCTTGCGGCACCACACTAGTCACTGCCTGAAATTCTGAAAAGGACCCGTTAATTCCTACTCTTTGCTTCCTGTCTGCCAACCAGCTCTCTGTCCATGTCAATACCCTACCCCCAATACCATGTGCTCTAATTTTGCACACTAATCTCTTGTGTGGGACCTAGTCGAAGGCTTTTTGAAAGCCAGATACACCACATTCACTGGCTCTGCCTTATCCATTCTACTTGTTACATCCTTAAAAAATTCCAGAAGATTAGTCAAACATGATTTCCCCTTCATAAATCCATGCTGACTTTGACCGATCCTGTCACTGCTTTCCAAATGCACTGCTATAATATCTTTAACAATCGACTCAAGCATCTTCCCCGCTACCGGTGTCAAGCCAACTGTCTATAATTCCGTGTTTTCTCGCTCCCTCCCTTCTTAAAAAGTGGGGTTAGATTAGCTACCCTCCAGTCCACAGGAACTGATCCAGAGTCTATAGATCATTGGACAATGATCACCAATGCATCCACAATTTCTAGGGCCACCTCCTTGAGTATTCTGGGATGTAGACCATCAGGCCCTGCCTTCAGTTCCAACAGTTTACCTGACACCATTTCCTGACTAAGGTGGATTCCCTTCGGTTCCTCCCTCCCACCAGATCCTCGGTCCACTAGTATTTCTGTGAGATTATTTGTGTCTTCCTTAGTGAAGACAGAACCAAAGTTCCATAGCAAAGACAGAACTGCAGATACAGCTTTCCAAAAAAAGACACACAGTGCTGGAGTAACTCAGCGGGTCAGGCAGCACCTCTGGAAAACATGGATAGGTAATGTTTCGGGTTGGGTCCCTTCTTCAGACTTTATTTCCACAGCCTTTGGAGATTGGAAGAAGAGTCCTGACCTGAAATGTCAACTGTCCCTGTTCTCCGGGGATGCTGCCTGACCCGCTGAGTTACTCCAAAGTTTTGTGGCTCTTTTAGAGGTTTCTTGATCTAATGAGTACTTTTTACACTTTTCTGTTTTTATTTCAGCGTTCCAGCACCTGCACGGCACTTGTCTTGCTCTCAGGGGCTCGTGCAAACCCTGACAGAGTGTGGCCACTTAATGCTAAGCATGTAAATAGAGTGAAAAATGATAGACAATAGACAATAGGTGCAGGAGTAGGCCATTCGGCCCTTCGAGCCAGCACCGCCATTCAATGTGATCATGGCTGATCATTCTCAATCAGTACCCCGTTCCTGCCTTCTCCCCATACCCCCTGACGCCGCTATCCTTAAGAGCTCTATCTAGCTCTCTCTTGAATGCATTCAGAGAATTGGCCTCCACTGCCTTCTGAGGCAGAGAATTCCACAGATTCACAACTCTCTGACTGAAAAAGTTTTTCCTCATCTCCGTTCTAAATGGCCTACTCCTTATTCTTAAACTGTGGCCCCTGGTTCTGGACTCCCCCAACATTGGGAACATGTTTCCTGCCTCTAACGTGTCCAACCTCTTAATAATCGTAAACGTTTTGATAAGATCCCCTCTCATCCTTCTAAATTTTCAACCATTCAAAGATTGAATTATACTTTATCATCTCATGTACCTAGGTACAGTGATATGCCTTGTTTTGCATTCAACCCAGTAAAAAAATCATGTAGCAGACACACCTAGGCAGCACACAAGTGTCTCCACGTTTTGACACCGACAAAGTTAAAAAAGTTCACCGAACAGTCATTTCAATCATTCCTTGATTTTATGTTGATCATAAGATCATAAGTGATAGGAGCAGAATTAGGCCATTCGGCCCATCAAGTCAATTCCGCCATTCAATCATGGCTGATCTATCTCTCCCTCCTAACCCCATTCTCCTGCCTTCTCCCCACAGGTAAGTGGGAAACCAAAGCTCTGAATGTGATGGGAAGCTACAGCAGTTGAGTCCCTTGTTTATTGACTGCGATCAAACCTGTGTGAGGTGAGTACAGAATTCCTCGCAATGAGTGCCCCCACAGTATGTCAGACAGAACTCCATGCTGTCTGCACTGCCAACATGACACGGGTATCAGTGTAGATCAATACATTGCTTCCAAGGAAAGCTGTCAGGAGTCGAACGACTGGACAGTTTCTGCCCTCATACAAGTGGAGCCACAAGGAACTTCAGATGCTGGCACTTTGAGTGAAACACAAAGTGCAGGTGTAACTCAGCGGGCCAGACAGCATCATGCAAAGGCAACATTTCAGTTTGAGGAAGGGTCCCGATCCAGATCGTCACCTTATCCATGTTCTCCACAGACCTGGTGAGTTACTCCAGCACCTTGCGTGTTTTCCTCCTCATTTAAGTCTGGGAATCAGATACAGTAAGGATCTTCAAATCCACAATAGTAGCCTGAAAGAATAACTTGCTGGAAGCCGCTAAATAATACGTCCCCTTTGTGAAGCTTCGTGAGCAAAGTCACTGGTACCTGCCATTAATGTAGACATGACTAAAGCTGAGGTGGTACATTTGATGAGTGGCAGACCAGTCGGTGTTAAATCTTTTTGTTTAGTTTAGTTTTGAGATACAGCGCGGAAACAGGCCCTTCAGCCCACCGGGTCCACGCCGACCCCAGCGATCCACGCACACTAACACTATCCTACACACACGAGTGACAATTTTTGCATTTACCAAGGCAATTTACCTACACGTACTTCTTTGGGGTGTGGAGGAAACCGAAGATCTCGGAGAAAATCCACGCAGGTCACGGGGAGAACGTGCAAACTCTGTGCAGACAGCACCCGTGGTCGGGATGGAACCCAGGTCTACGGCGCTGCAAGCGCTCTAAGGCAGCAACTCTACTGCTGCGCCACTGTGCAGCCGGTGGCTGCCATTAATTATCCCTCTCCTTCTAGAGTGGAGTAGAATATGACAGAAGTGATTGCTATTTTGTGGACAAAGAGCCAAAGGTAGTGCTGCCCTCAAACACTTTAATTACTGCCTTACAGCTCTTGCAGCACTGGGTGGCGCCACCAGCAGTGGCTTGCTGCCTCACCAACAGTCTGTCCGTTCTTTCTTATTTTATTGTTATTTTTAGTGTGTGTTAAAAAGTATGTTTTAGGGTTCCTTAGTTTGTTTTATGTGGGGGTGGATGGGGGGGGGGGGGGTTGGGGGAAACTTTCTTTCAATCTCTTACCTCGACGGAGATGTGATTTGTTTCCGTATCGTATCTCCGTCCCCACTGCGGCCTAACATCGTGGAGTTGGCGGCCTTTCCTGGAGACCGACGGGCGCTCCAAGCTGCGGGAGTCTGCGGGACTTTAACATGGCGGAGCTTGCGATCCCTTTGCCGGGGATCGAAGCCCCAACCGCGGGGCCTGGGGACTTCAATATCGTGAAGCCCGCGGTCTCTGGTAAGAAGAGGCCGACTCAGGAGCATGGCGCGGAGAGATTTTCAACCGCCCCGACGCGGGAGTTTCGATCACCCCGACGGGGGCTTCGATCGCCCCGACTGCGGAGGGTTCGACTGCCCCGACCGCGGGAGAACAAGGGGAAGAAGATTGCACTTTATTGCCTTCCATCACAGTGAGGAATGTGGAATCCACTGTGATGGATGTTTATATTGACATTTATGTGGTTGTGTGTCTGGTTGCTTTTCACTTGGTATGACTGCATGTTAACTCAAATTTCACTGTACCTCAATTGGTACATGTGACAATAAACTGACCTTGACCTTGAATTCCCCTTCCCATTCCCACATTGACCTCTCTGTCCTGGGCCTCCTCCTTTGTCAGAGTGAGGCCAAACGCAAATTGGAGGAACAGAACCTCATATTTCGCTTGGGCAGCTTACAACCCAGCGGTATGAGTATTGATTTCTCTAACTTCAAGTAACCCTTGCATCCCCTCTCTCTCTCTCTCCCCCGCCCCTCCCCCACACAAGTCTACATACCAGTTTTAAAGTCGTCTTGTTGAGTCTCATTGTCCGTCACCCGTTTTCACCTAGCCCACATCTGACAAAGGCCTGTTTCCTTTACCCTCATTACCTTTTTGCATATCCCTCTGTATCACCACCTGTATCTCTCGTTTCCCTTTCCCCTGACCGACTTCGGGTCTGAAGAAGGGCCTCGACCCGAAACGTCACCTATTCCTTTTCTCCAGAGATGCTGCCTGTCCCGGTGACCTGCTCCAGCTTTTTGTGTCTATCTTTGGTTTAAACCGACATCTGCAGCTGCTTCCTACACCACTCACCATTTTGATTCAGGTGTCGGCAGGGCTTGGCTATTTCTATCGCCGTTCCTGCAGATTGGAATCAGACAAATAATTGTAGAAGGTTACAGCACAAAAGCAGTCAGTATCCGATCAGTCTAGGTGATTAATTGAATTGACCTTGCGCCCTACGATTTGCCTCTTTCAAGTGGGAGTCAGCTTTCAAAGGGCAGCACAAATGCTATGCTAACGTAACCTTTCAGCATAAGTCTAAGAGGAAAAAAGAATACATAAAGAGAGGAAATGAACACAGTGAGACACTGTTAAATCAGGCGGCTGTAACAAATAATTGCAGTCTCACAATACAGGTTCGCCAATATACTATTGCCGAAGGCATTGTCATGTGGCAAATTACTGTGGCAATCTGGATTACATGGTTACTTTATTAAGTAACCAGAACAGAATAACACCCATAAGACATGTCTTAAATGTTGGATATTTCATCATTATATTATTTTTTATTAATTCCCTTACAAACAATAGACAATAGACAATAGGTGCAGGAGTAGGCCATTCAGCCCTTCGAGCCAGCACCGCCATTCAATGCGATCATGGCTGATCACTCTCAATCAGTACCCCGTTCCTGCCTTCTCCCCATACCCCCTCACTCCGCTATCCTTAAGAGCTCTATCCAGCTCTCTCTTGAAAGCATCCAACGAACTGGCCTCCACTGCCTTCTGAGGCAGAGAATTCCACACCTTCACCACTCTCTGACTGAAAAAGTTCTTCCTCATCTCCGTTCTAAATGGCCTACCCCTTATTCTTAAACTGTGGCCCCTTGTTCTGGACTCCCCCAACATTGGGAACATGTTTCCTGCCTCTAATGTGTCCAATCCCCTAATTATCTTATATGTTTCAATAAGATCCCCCCTCATCCTTCTAAATTCCAGTGTATACAAGCCCAATCGCTCCAGCCTTTCAACATACGACAGTCCCGCCATTCCGGGAATTAACCTAGTGAACCTACGCTGCACGCCCTCCATAGCAAGACTATCCTTCCTCAAATTTGGAGACCAAAACTGCACACAGTACTCCAGGTGCGGTCTCACCAGGGCCCGGTACAACTGTAGAAGGACCTCTTTGCTCCTATACTCAACTCCTCTTGTTACGAAGGCCAACATTCCAACGGCTTTCTTCACTGCCTGCTGTACCTGCATGCTTCCTTTCATTGACTGATGCACTAGGACACCCAGATCTCGTTGAACTCCCCCTCCTCCTAACTTGACACCATTCAGATAATAATCTGCCTTTCTATTCTTACTTCCAAAGTGAATAACCTCACACTTATCTACATTAAACTGCATCTGCCATGTATCCGCCCACTCACACAACCTGTCCAAGTCACCCTGCAGCCTTATTGCATCTTCCTCACAATTCACACTACCCCCCAGCTTAGTATCATCTGCAAATTTGCTAATGGTACTTTTAATCCCTTCGTCTAAGTCATTGATGTATATCGTAAATAGCTGGGGTCCCAGCACCGAACCTTGCGGTACCCCACTGGTCACTGCCTCCCATTCCGAAAGGGACCCATTTATCCCCACTCTTTGCTTTCTGTCTGTCAACCAATTTTCTATCCATGTCAGTACCCTACCCCCAATACCATGTGCCCTAATTTTGCCCACTAATCTCCTACGTGGGACCTTGTCGAAGGCTTTCTGAAAGTCGAGGTACACCACATCCACTGACTCTCCCCTGTCAATTTTCCTAGTTACATCCTCAAAAAATTCCAGTAGATTTGTCAAGCATGATTTCCCCTTCGTAAATCCATGCTGACTCGGAATGATCCCGTTACTGCTATCCAAATGCTCAGCAATTTCGTCTTTTATAATTGACTCCAGCATCTTCCCCACCACTGATGTCAGACTAACTGGTCTATAATTACCCGTTTTCTCTCTCCCTCCTTTCTTAAAAAGTGGGATAACATTTGCTATCCTCCAATCCACAGGAACTGATCCTGAATCTATAGAACATTGAAAAATGATCTCCAATGCTTCCACTATTTCTAGAGCCACCTCCTTAAGTACTCTGGGATGCAGACCATCAGGCCCTAGGGATTTATCAGCCTTCAGTCCCATCAGTCTACCCAAAACCATTTCCTGCCTAATGTGGATTTCCTTCAGTTCCTCCATCACCCTAGGTTCTCCGGCCCCTAGAACATTTGGGAGATTGTGTGTATCTTCCTCAGTGAAGACAGATCCAAAGTAACGGTTTAACTCGTCTGCCATTTCTTTGTTCCCCATAATAAATTCCCCTGCTTCTGTCTTCAAGGGACCCACATTTGCCTTGACTATTTTTTTCCTCTTCACGTACCTAAAAAAACTTTTGCTATCCCCCTTTATATTATTGGCTAGTTTACCCTCGTACCTCATCTTTTCTCCCCGTATTGCCTTTTTAGTTAACTTTTGTTGCTCTTTAAAAGAGTCCCAATCCTCTGTCTTCCCACTCTTCTTTGCTATGTTATACTTCCTCTCCTTAATTTTTATGCTGTCCCTGACTTCCCTTGTCAGCCACAGGTGTCTCTTACTCCCCTTAGAGTCTTTCCACCTCTTTGGAATAAATTGATCCTGCAATCTCTGCATTATTCCCAGGAATACCTGCCATTGCTGTTCTACCGTCTTCCCTGCTAGGGCCTCCTTCCAATCAATTTTGGCCAGCTCCTGCCTCATGCCTCTGTAATCCCCTTTGCTATACTGTAATACCGACACTTCCGATTTTCCCTTCTGCCTTTCCATTTGCAGAGTAAAACTTATCATGTTGTGATCACTGCCTCCTAATGGCTCTTTTA
This sequence comes from Rhinoraja longicauda, assembly GCF_053455715.1. Classification (NCBI taxonomy): domain Eukaryota; kingdom Metazoa; phylum Chordata; class Chondrichthyes; order Rajiformes; family Arhynchobatidae; genus Rhinoraja; species Rhinoraja longicauda. Next base: position 10,885,814 of record NC_135973.1, read on the forward strand.
CCTCTAGTCCCCTTATCAGATCAGGATCATTACACAACACTAAATCCAGAATTGCCTTCTCCCTGGTAGGCTCCAGTACATTCCAGTACATTCACCCAAATTTAGCTCCCACAATATTATTGCAATTTGTGTTTTTAAAAAAAAGCTAAATAGCCAATACAGATTAGTTTAGTTTAGTTTTGAGTTACCGCAGCGAAACAGGTCCTTTGACCCACTGAGTCCGCACTGACCAGCGATTCCCGCACAATAACACTATCCTACACACACTAGGGACAATTTTACATTGATACCGAGCCAACTAACCTACAAACCTGTACGTCTTTGGAGTGTGGGAGAAAAGCGAAGATCTCGGAGAAAAACTAAGCAAATCACAGGGAGAACGTACAAACTCCGTACAGACAACACCCGTAGTCAGGATTGAACGCGGGTCTCTGGCGCTGTGAGGCAGCAACTCTACCGCTGTGCCACCGTGCTGCCCTGTGGTACGGATTGCAGAAAGGAGGTATTTTCAACAGTTCGGAAGCCTGACATGATTGCCAATTGGCATGGGATGATGTGGCCATCAGAAAAACAGCCCAAGTCCACACCCCACCATCAAACACCCATTTATTCATTAATCCTACCCTAACCTATTTATCTTATGTAAGAAAATGGCCCCTACTGCTTTTGGAGGCTGCACTGAAAGGAGAAAAGTATTCAAATCGTCATCAATCCAAATAATTGCTCGAAGAGGTTATAAATATCGAGGCATGCAGCGTAGAAACAGGCCCCCCTGACTGCCAAGTCCACGCCTACCTTGAAACAACCCATCTACACTAATTATATTTTATTTTCCACAGTCCCATCAACTTCCCCCAGACTATGCCATTTGCCTACTCAATTTAGAGGCCATTTTACCTACTAACTCACATGCCTTTGGAGTGCTGGAGAAAACGTTTTCCTTGGTCAGCAGATTGCCTCAACTACTTTTTCTCCACCACCAAATGAATAATATTTTTTTTCAATCCAATTCTTACTATATAATAACAAAACACATCAGAAACGACTTCTGCAGCCTCTTTGATGCTTTAGGGAGACCAGTAACAGCAATAAACTGTGCGGTAGAATTGCTGCCTTAGAGCGCCAGAGACCCGGGTTCGATCCTGACTACGGGTGCTGTCTGTACGGAGTTTGCACGTTCTCCACGTGAACACGTGGGTTTTCTCCGGGTGCTCCGGTTTCCTCCAACACTCCAAAAACGTACAGGTTTGTAGGTTAATTTGGCTTCTGTAAAAATTGTAAATTGTCCCAATTGTGTAGGATCGTGCTAGTGTACGGGGGTCGCTGGTTGGCATGAACTCGGTGGGCCAAAGGGCCCGTTTCTGCGCTGTATCACTAAACTAATGTGGCCTCCAATCACAGTGCACATGTACAATTTTCCCATGCGCTATACTTGTGATACATCCCAGCCCCAGAGGGGGTAACCTTTTCAAAATTTATGCCTGCGCACGATCACGTCTGCAATCTATAAGTGATCCTCTTGCAAGATCGTTGCTCTGCATTTCAGTAAGAAGTCGGTCTGGAGTGTGGGTCCGTCTTATCATCAAAGATTCTCTCTGCCTCCTTGGTCTTCTTAACTGCTTAGTCATGAGCATCCAAGCAGTGCCTTTGCACCTGCTCTTGTTCACTGTCACTTCTGCCTTGTTCAGCTGCCTGAGTGCTCCCCTTGTCCCACGCAGATGGGGCAGCGACTTCATCACAGGGTTGATGGGCTCCAGAGTTTTGTTACTTCTACAACAATGCTCCAGTTAATTCTCCCGGTTCCTCTGCGTCACCATGAACATCTTCTCTCATGCTCAACGACCCCGGTGAAAATACGTGGGTCACCTCGTGGATCTTGCAGATCTGTGCACAACTCTCCCGTGTAACGCCATTTAGTTTAGTTTCATTTCGTTCAGAGATACAGAGGGGAAATAGGCCCCTTCGGCCCACCGAGTCCGCACCGACCAACAATCCCCGCACGTTAACACTATCCCCTACGTACAGTAGGGGTGATTTTACATTTATACCAAGCCAACTAACCTACAAACCTGCACGTGTTTGGAGTGTGGAAAGAAACCAAGGATCTCGGAGAAAACCCACGCAGGTCACAGGGAAAACGTACAAACTCCGTACAGACAGCACCGGTAGTCAGAATGGAACCCGGGTCTCTAGCGCTGTAAGGCAGCAACTCTACCCCTGCGCCATCGTGCCGACATTGGATGTTTCCTAGCTCCCAGCTCCCGTTGTAATTTTTATGTATGTTTGCTTTAAAGGAGCGGGCAAGTGTTACATATTGAAGGTACAAAGTACTGCTGATGCTGGAATCGTCGGCAAAATACAAAGTGCTGGAAGAACTCAGCGAGTCAGGCAGCATCTGTGGAAGGAATGGTCAGGCGACGTTTTGGGTCAGGACTCTTCAGATTGGAGGTTGGCTTTAGTTGATTCCAAGTGGTTGATGTTCTGGCAGCTTCCACAGCAGTAGCCCCAGGTTCAATGTGCTCAACAACCTGCATCGATTTTCTAGGCTACAATTTTTCAGCTCTCTCTATATTTCTTCCTTTGGGTGTAGATGGGGATCATCTAGACTGACCACATGGGGTGACAACGTTGTCCTGCTCTTCAAACATCTGAAAGCTATCTGCTTGTGAATTGCTCTGTAAGTATAACTGATGCTGCCTTACAGCGCCAGAGACCTGGGTTTGATCCTGACTGTGGGTACTGTCTGTGCGGAGTTTGTACGTTCTCCCCATGACTTGCGTTGGTTTTCCCAGGGAGCTCCGGTTTCCTCCCACACTCCCAAGACGCACAGGTTTGTTGACTAATTGGTGAAATTGAAAATTGTCCCCAGCGTATGTAGGATAGTGTTAGTGTGCGGGGATCGCTGGTCAGCACAGACTCGGTGGGCCGAAGAGCCTGATTCCTCACTGTATCTCTAAACTAAACTAAACTGGGTTCTGGCATATTTTGTTTAATTATAAGTCTTTAAAAAATATATATATATTTATTATTTTCTTTCTTTATTGTCTGTCTGTCTCTTTATTTAATTATTTGTTATTATGATTAAAAGTTATTGAACTTCAAAGTAAAGCATTTCTTATCCATGTACATGGAAATGGTGGATAGCTTTAGCCAAGACCCTTTTAGGAAAGATGGAGTCCGGTGCGATATTCTGGGGAACACCTCTACTCACTTGTGTAAGCAGGAGCTGCAGATGCTCCTGGTTTAAACCGAAGATGGACACAAACGTTAGAAGGGTCTCGAGCCGAAGGGTCTCGACCCATTTCTTCTCTCCGGAGATGCTGCCAGTCCCGCTGAGTTACTCCAGTTTTTGTGTCTACCTCTGTTTACTTCCTTCCAGTCGCTGATTGTATACCTTATCCTGTCTGCCACTGGCTTCTCAATAAATTTCCCAAACCAAGTTTTATACTTGCCTCTGATTATAATTTCTTGCCAAAAAATGGATTACCTTGGCAACTCACTCGCACGTCAGACCCTCGAGGAACCGGCAGATCTAACACAGTGCTGTACAATCAATATCATGTGTAACTTGAGGGTCAATGAACTTTATTGCTGAAAGTGCTGAATAATTCACAAGCATATTAGCTGCCCACAAGTGCAGCCTTTCCATTTGCAATTCAATTGTCTTTTAGCTTGCCATCTCACATTGTTTGTGGCCATTTCAAATCATCACCAATGACCCACTTTGGACAAAGGAGACCATGAAGGGAGGTCCTTGAGTAAAATCACTTTAGAACAGGATAGACACTAGGTACTCAGCGAGTCAGGCAGCATCCCTGGAGAAAAAGGATGGGTGATGTTTCGGGTCGGGACCCTTCATCAGACTCTACAAAAAAAGACAAGTTCTGCTAAGCAGAGGAGAGTGTTAGTTGAGGGAAATTGGTAGAGACTTTGTTGGAGGAAGAAGTGAAGGTCCTTGAGGCACTCCTGGTGGGGGATGGAGTGACCATGTAGAATGACCATGGAAAAGATGCATGAGCAGGTGGCCTTGAAACCGATAGTTGTTAAAGAGTTAAAGGGCGTGCGAGGTGTCCTGGGCATAGATGGGAAGGGGTTGGACAAGGAGAGATAAGATCTCGATCCAAAACATCACCCATCCTTTTTCTCCAGAGATGCTGCCTGACCCATTGAGTTACTACAGCACCTTGAGTCTATTTAGTTTAGTTTAGTTTGAAGAAACAGCATGGAAACAGACCCTTCAGTCGACCAAATCTGCTTTCACCAGCGATCCCCGCACATTAAAACTGTCCTACACACACCAAGGACAATTTACAATCTTACCAAGCCAATTAACCTGCAAACCTGTACGTCTTTGGAGCGTGGGAGGAAACCGGAGCTCCCAGAGAAAATCCACACAGTTTATGGGGGAACTTACAAACTCCGTACAGACAGCGCCCCTGGTCAGGATCGAACCCGGGTCTCTGGCGCTGTAAGGCAGCAACTCTACCGCTGCGCCACCGTGCTATCTATCTTTGGTGTGTACCAGTATCGGCAGTTCCTTGTTTCTACACTTTAGAACTGGAATAGCTTCACTACAGCGGAGATGAATGGTAACTTCTGCCACATTGATGAATGGTAACTTCTGCCACATTGTCTTTTGCATTATGATATATAACGGCAAAGCCTGAATCTAAAATAAACAGTTTGGCTAGAATCAATATAGATTTCCATTTCTTAGCATTAGAATCGCTTCACCTGGAAATGAAAGTGGCAATGGAGATGTGAATGAAAATATGACATTGTGAGAAACCAGTTACATTTACAGAGCAGAAGCCAATGGATGGGTTTCTGACATTTCAGGGACAGGACAACCCTGTGTGCTTCCCCTTGTGTGATTACTCTGTATGTAACCCACTTGTGCAATGGAGATTGATGGAGACACAGGAACTGCAGATGATGGTTTACAAAAAAATACAAAAAGTGCTGGAGTAACTCAGCTGAGACTGAAGAAGGGTCTCAACCCAAAACGTCACCCATTCCTTCTCTCCAGAGATGTTGCCTGTCCTGCTGCGTTACTCCAGCATTTCGTGTCTGTCTTCGGTTTAAACCAGCATCTGCAGTTGCTTCCTACAACAGTTACTCCAGCACTTTAGTTTCGTTTAGTTTATTGTTACAGTGAGAAGCTTGTGTGGTGTCCTATCCAGTTAACGGAAAGACAATAGATGATTCCAATCGAGCCGCCCACAGTGTGTGAATGTCTGTGTACCTGCACTGATTCCTGGCATGTTAATGACTCAGAGAATGTAGAGGTGAAGCAGCAATTTGCTTCTGATGAAAGGTCATTGCCACAAATGTTAACTCCTCTCCAAAGATGCTAAGATTAGGATTACCAGCAACATCTGCTTAAAATTCAACATTTCTGAGACCCACGGTATCATCCTGTGGTATTAATACCACGCTATTTATTGGACATTCCCTTCCTCTGTGAACTTTAGTTTCGTTTAGTTTAGTTTAGAGATACAACGCGGAAACATGCCCTTTGGCCCACCGAGTTTGTGCAAACCAGCGATCCCCGCACACTTACACCATCCTACACACAATTTTACAAAATTGTGTGTAAAAATACACAATTTTATACCAAGCCAATTAATCTTCAAAGCTGTGCGTCTTTGGAGTGTGGGAAGAAACCGGAGCACCCGGAGGAAACCCACGCAGGTCCCGTGGAGAACGTACAAACTCGGTACAGACAAGCACCCGTAGTCAGGATCGAACCCGGGTCTCTGGTGCTGTAAGGCAGTAGCTCTAACGCTGCGCCACCATGCTGCTTGGGAGCTCAGATTAAGGCTTTATGTTAGTTCACCACAGGTGCCCTGTGGTGTAGTTGTGGGAAGAACTGAGGTGTTCTTCCATTTTGTCTTTCAACATGGGCAGCGTTCACTCTGTGGGAATTGAACTTTACTCCAGAGGCCGACAGAGGCAAAAACAAGTCTGCTAAAAGTCTTCAGGGTGGCCACGGTGGCACAGCGGTAGAGTTGCTGCCTGACAGACCTTGCAGCGCCGGAGACCCGAGTTCAATCCCAACTACGGGTCCTGTCTGTACGGAGTTTGTACGTTCTCCCTGTGACGCCGTGGGTTTTCTCCGAGATCTTCTGGTTCCTCCCACACTTCAAAGACGTACAGGTTTGTAGGTTAATTGGCTTGGTATAAGTGTAAATTGTCCCTAGTGTGTGTCGGATAGAGTGAAGGGCCTGTCGCATTTTAGGTGATTTTAAGGCGACTGCCGGCGACTGTCAAAGTCGTAGCAGATCGCCGAACTTTTCTTTTACCCGACGACAATGACCACGACAATGCCGAGTTAGCTCGAGATTACAGCGTCTTCGGAAACATCACGAAATTCCCACGCTGTCATTGCTTTTCTGGCGTCCTAATTTCCGCTGAAATCACTAGCAAGTCGGTAAGTACCTGAGAGTTTTGAACTATAACACCTTGTATGGGTTACTTAAAAACCAAGCTTCACTGTAACAAGGCATAAACTGGATTTACTTCCAGTTTATTAATAGCTGTATTAAAAAAAAAAAAATTAAAAGTGGATTTTTGTGAAAGGTGTGTGGGCATTCTTTGAAAATGTACGGGAGATGCATATCTGGTTTCTGGGTTGCATATCTGGGTTGGGAGCCCACTTTAAATGTAATGGCTGATGGCCATAAACATCGCAAAAATTCCCACGCTTACCTGACCGTCAAACTATCGCCTCCAATCTACCTGTCAAATGTCCTGACGGTAAATAAATTGGTTAAACACAAGCATTTTATGGTATTTTGAAATGACTTTACTTATTTTAATATAATGTGCTTCTAAATGCATCTAAGAGAACCTATCAAACCTGGGGACAGCATGCGACAGCGCCCGCAATAAGCTACGATACCTGGCGACAAGCCAGCTGTCGCCGAGAAATTTCACCCCGGATGATTTCTCAGCGACGCGCCGAGATCCACTACGATTCTTCGAAGACTCCTCACGATCATGCCGCGACACCCGGCAAACTGTCGGCGACAGCCTAGTCACCGACAGTCGCCTTAAAATTGCCTAAAGTGGGCCAGGCCCTTGAGTGTGTGGGAATGTCTAGTCGGTGCGGACTCGATGGGCCGAAGGGCCTGTTTCCGCGCTGTATCTCTAAACTAAACACAACGAAAATCTTGTGAACTCAAGGCTTCGCCTAGGAACCCTAATCTTCCTGCACAGATAAAGACGTCTGTCTTTCAGTGGAAAGTTACTGGCTGCAGGATCTCAAGAGATAACCCTGTAAACAAGTTACTTTTATGCTATGAGAAATTATATAAAAATACTAAAAGCTTTGAATCCCGTGGAGCACTCTCTTGCTTGACTGTTCTCCTTGTCTGACAAGTTATTACGAATAAAGTCGCTCCAGTTTGAATGTCACGTCTGGTGTAAATTATTCCGACACGACACCTCTGTGGATTTCATGTCAAGTTTTTTGAAACTTAAAACCTTGCACTTTGCTATCCACTTATTTTTTGGATGGTGATGTGTAAAGGAAGTCCCCAACATTGTTCAAGTCCCTCGTACAACGGTCACTTCAGGGTGCACACAACGTGTCGGAGTAACACAGCAGGTCGGGCAGCATCTCTGGAGAAAAGGAACAGGTGACGTTTCGGGTCGGAAACTTTCTTCAGACTGAAAGTAGATGGGGGTCTGGAGGTAGGAAAAGGCCAGAACAAATCAGGGCCGGAAACAGATGACCAAGGAAGGGTGGAGCCCACAATGGTCCATTGTTGGCTGGGGGAAGAGGTGATAACGAGGGGTGGAGCCCACAATGGTCCATTGTTGGCTGGGGGAAGAGGTGATAACGAAGGGATACAGGGATGCGGACAGTGGAACTAGCAGTATGACTAGGGTGAGAGTGGGGGTGAGGGTTGGGGGGGGGGGGGGATGGAGAGGGATTGCAGGGTTACTTAAACTTCAGGATTTCGTTCCAGGGTGTTCATTGTGCTGCTTTAGACTCTCCTGTGTTACACTGTGATTCTGCCCGATTCTGGTGCATTCCGTGTGAGGACAAGAAGATCTTTGAAGCCCGATGGATGTTTCTTATGATCAAAATCATAAGAAGTTTAGGAAGCTTTTGTTTTCTACAGGCTTTTGATTTATAAAATGCTTGACTACATCAAAATTAGAGAGATGTTTTCCTTGCTAGATTGCAGATTGCTTGCAACACAGTGGCAGACCCATTGCTGCATTAGCCTCACGGCTCCAGCGACCCAGGTTCAATCCTGGCCTCTGCCGCTATCGATCCAAAGTTTACACGTCCATCTATGACTATGTGGGTTTCCCCCCAGTGCTCCAGTTTCCTTTTCTTTCCCAAAGACAGATTGGTTGCCAGGTTATCAGCCAATTAACCTGGACAGAGTTGATAGGAATGTGGGGAGAAAATAGGATTAGTGCAAATGAGAGCTTAAGGCCTGTTGAATTTATAACCATTTTCTGCAACACAGTGTGCATTCAATCCATGCAGTTCATTCCAGCTCTTAACCTTCAGTCCTTTTTACCCCTTTTATTTCCCCGTAATCATTCAATTTACATGCCCGTGCATTCCTCTTTTGCCACTTGCAGTAGTTAAACACAGGGACAATCACACTACCGGCACATCTGTTCGATGAACTTTTTGTAACTGTCGGCCCCAGTAACGTGGCGGCTCTTGTGCACTGCTGTACGATTTTACCGGGTTGTATACAAAACAAAGCATCTCACTGTATCTAGGCACATGCGACAATAAAGTATTATTGAATCATTGAATCTTAGAAGACGTGGGAGGAAACTGGAGGATCTGAATGAAACGCACCGGGAGAAGAAATAAAACACCACAACTTGGCAGCCGGCGCCTGGACTGAACCTCAGTCACTGGAACTGAGTAACACCAGCGCTAACTGCAGTGCCTCTGGGCTGCCTCGTTGACTTTGCACACTTCCATGAGTGACACAGAACACTGAAGGGCACATCACAGGAACAGGCCCTTTGGCCCACGATGTCCGTGCCAAACATAATGCCGAGATAAACTCATCTCATCTGTCTGTGCAGGATCGATATCCCTCCAATCCCTGCATATCCATGTGCCTATATCTAAAACCCCATCAATGCCACTATCATACCTGACTCCACTACAACCTCTGACAGCGAGTCCGCCGTGTAAAAAACATACCCCGCACATCTCCTTTAAACGTTGCCCCAGACTCTAAAGCTGTGCCCTCTTGTCTTTGACATTTCCACTCAGGGAAAAGGATTCAGTGTGGAACATACTGAATTCACAGACTACACTGGCACACTTTAGACTTTGGAGATACAGCGCGGAAACAGGCCCTTCGGCCCACCGAGTCCTTGCTGACCAGCGATCACCCCGTGCACTAGCACTGACCTGCACACCAGGGACAACTTACAATTTTACCAATGCCAACCCTTGACATCTTTGGACCGTGGGAGGAAACCGGCGCACCCGGAGAAAACCCACGAGGTCACAGGGGGAACGTACAAATTTCGTTCAGACAGCAGTATAAGAAAATAACTGCAGATGCTGGTACAAATTGATTTATTCACAAAATGCTGGAGTAACTCAGCAGGTCAGGCAGTATCTCGGGAGAGAAGGAATGGGTGACGTTTCGGGTCGAGACCCTTCTTCAGACTGATGTCGGGGGTGGGACAAAGGAAGGATATAGGTGGAGACAGGAAGATAGAGGGAGATCTGGGAAGGAGGAGGGGAAGGGAGGGACAGAGGAGCTATCTGAAGTTGGAGAAGTCGACGTTCATACCACCGGGCCGCAAACTGCCCAGGCGAAATATGAGGTGCTGCTCCTCCAATTTCCGGCGGGCCTCACTATGGCAATGGAGGAGGCCCATGACAGAGAGGTCAGACTGGGAATGGGAGGGGGAGTTAAAGTGCTGGGCCACCGGGAGATCAGTTGCGTTAATGCGGACCGAGCGCAGGTGTTCAGCGTCCAGACAGCACCCGTAATCAGGATCGAACCCGGGTCTATGGCGCTATAAGGCAGCAACTCTACTACTGTGCCACTGTGCTCCCCTTCAATATAGATTATTTGTAATTATCTGCAATTAAAACATACTCAACAAAATTTTGCTCAGCTCAAAATACTAATAAAAAGTAGAAAAAACCCCAATCTAATCAAATATGTTGCATTTCCATACAACAATGTAACACACTAATTTCTGAGGAAGGGTCTCGACCCGAAACGTCACCCATTCCTTCTCTCCCGAGATGCTGCCTGACATGCTGAGTTACTCCAGCATTGTGTGAATAAATACCTTCGATTTGTACCAGCATCTGCAGTTATTTTCTTACACTCATTTCAAAGTCTTGGAACTAAATCCTTGCCTCTGACGCAGGGCCGTCTTAACGCATGGGCCTGATGGGCACTTGCCCGGGGCCCCACGAGCATAGGGGCCCCATGCTGATCTGTGTATGTTAAGTGACTTGCAATAAATAAATACTACTTTAAAAATGTAGGTTCAATAAGTGCTTTTTTCGCAACATTTTCCATCCCTAAGTGCTTCTCACAGCGATCTGTAAGTACTTTTCGCAACAATGTAGCACCCTAAGTCCATCGCTAAGTGCTTTTCGGTAAGTGCTTTTCGCCGGCACGACAGGGGGGGGCTGGTAGGGAAAGGGGGGTGGGGGAGAGTAACGGTAGGGGCCCCAGTACACTGCTTTGCCCGGGGGCCCATAATGCTGTAAAAACGGCCCTGCTCTGACGATCAATGGCCATTAGGTTCTCCAGGCGTTGCTTATGGCATGATGTTTGTTACACATACAGTACTGTTGTAAGGAAATGTTGAACCTATGAATATTTTCGAGATGTTTAAAACATCTCTAAATCTGGTTAATTATCGGCATCAATTCAAAGGTGAGGCAACATATTGCGGATTCCCCAGGTCTCTTATTACTTACTTCTCTCAGACGCAGGCGCCAAATCAATAAAATTCTGGCACTTTTCACCTAAAATAAAAGAGAGCTAAAATTATTTCATTTCCATCAACGTTAACAAGTTCCAAAACATTATCTCTCGGCATCTTAAAATCTAAAGTAGAAAGCCCGTTTTGATCTTTCTCCTGGGAATTCTCAATTCTCAGAGAACATAGAGTCTGAGAAAGGTATAAAAAGTTGACAGAGATATGAAAGGTATTTGCCCAACCACCCCGCATCAGTATTCATCTCGATGCAAGCAAGTAGTTTTGAAGAGGGAATTTTGTTTTTAAACTACGCTGTGGGTTTTTTTAACCTTATATTTTATTCCAGGATTTCAGGAGCATACTTGGAAAAGCAGAACTCGAAGATGTGTCCTATACTGCTTATCAATTCCATTTTGTGGCCGCTATTTTTCTTCTTGTAGCCTGTTCAGATGCAAGGTCAATCATTGAAGCTACATTGATCATGGTACCATTGATCATGGTACCTAGGATCATGGTACCTAAGGAGGCCCCAAATGCAAGGTGGTAAAAGGAGTGCATTATATTTTCAATCCTTCTAGTTGGCAAACCCACTGGAGCAATAAACTCACTGCTACAGTGGCCCCGGTTCAATACTGACCTCTGCCGCTATCAATCTGAAGTTCGCATGTTCTATCTATGACCATGTGGACCATGTGTCCTTTTCTTTCCCAAAGACACATTGGTTGCCAGATAATCAGCCAATTAACCCGGACAGAGTTGACCCATCTACGTTAATTCCCGGAATGGCGGGACTGTCCTATGTTGAAAGACTGGAGCGGCTAGGCTTGTATACACTGGAATTTAGAAGGATGAAAGGGGATCTTATCAAAACATATAAGATTATTAAGGGGTTGGACACGTTAGAGGCAGGAAACATGTTCCCAATGTTGGGGGAATCCAGAACCAGTCAGCTGAAATGATACATGATTACAATGGAGCCATCCGCAGTGTACAGATATATGATAAAGGGAACATTGCAAGATAAAGTTCAGTAGAGTCCAATTAAAGATAGTCCGAGGGTCTCCAATAAGGTAGGTAGTAGCTCTGTAGTTGTTGATAGGAGAGTTCAGTTGCCTGATAACAGCTGGGAAGAAACTGTCCCTGAATCTGGAGGTGTGTGTTTTCACACTTCTGTACCGCTTGCCTGACGAGAGAGGGGAGAAGAGGGAGTGGCCGGGGTGCGACTCGTCCTCGATGATGCTGCTGGCCTTGCCGAGGCAGAGTGAGGTGAAAAATGGAATCAATGGGAGGGAGGTTGGTTTGTGTGATGGTCTGGGCTGTGCCCACAATTCTCTGCAATTCCCTGCGGCCTTGAATGGAGCTGTTCCGTGATTTGGAGGGACAGCAAGGATAACATGCAACGTAAATGTTAAAAAAATAAAACTGCACCCACTCCAACCGTCGGTGTGAAAGTCATGCAGGACTGTGGTGGCGTGATCCTGTTTCAAAGGTTTTTTATTTCTTTTCACCCCCCCCCGAGTTTTAGATGGAATGCTCGTTCTACTGACCCTGGACGTTTGCTTCTGGGTTGACAACATTCAACCACCTGCAAGTCGGTTGACCTGTTACTGCACTTTAACATGCTTGAACTTTCCATTTATAATCTGGCATTGGGTAAGTCGAGTATAACATATGATGAGCGTTTGTCAGCGCTGGGCCTGTACTCGCTGGAGTTCAGAAGAATGAGCTGGGGACCTCATTGAAACGTACCGAATAGTGAAAGGCTATTGAGTAGATGTGGAGAGTGGAGAGTGGAAAGGATGACAATAGACAATAGACAATAGACAATAGGCGCAGGAGGAGGCCATTTGGCCCTTCGGCCCTTTAAGCCAGCACCGCCATTCAATGTGATCATGGCTGATCATTCTCAATCAGTACCCCGTTCCTGCCTTCTCCCCATACCCCCTGACTCCGCTATCCTTCTCTATCTAGCTCTATCTTGAATGCATTCAGAGAATTGGCCTCCACTGCCTTCTGAGGCAGAGAATTCCACAGATTCACAACTCTCTGACTGAAAAGGTTTTTCCTCATCTCCATTCTAAATGGCCTACCCCTTATTCTTAAACTGTGGCCCCTTGTTCTGGACTCCCCCCAACATTGGGAACATGTTTCCTGCCTCTAACGTGTCCAACCCCTTAATAATCTTATACGTTTCGATAAGATGGTTCCACTAGTGGGAGAGTTTCGGACTAGCGGTTATCGCCTCAGAATTATAGGACGTTCCTTTATGAAGGAGGTGAGGAGGAATTTATTTTGTCAGGGGGTGGTGAACCTGTGGAATTCCTTGCCACGGAAGGCTGCAGAGGCCAAGTCAATGGATATTTTTAAGGCAGAGATAGATAGATTCTTGATTAGTACGAGTATCAGGGGTTATGGGGAGAAGGAAGGAGAATGGGGTTAGGAGGGAGATAGATCAGCCATGATTGAATGGAGGGATAGACCTGATGGGCCGAATGGCCTAATCATTAGGCCATCACTTATGAGTATAAATGAGGCAGTGTTGTCAGTGTGGGCTGGTTGGAACCCAGGGCCTGTCTCCATGCTCTATGACTCTATTCATAAGTTGAGTTGATTAAGGTTATAAATTGAATTGATTATGGTCAGGTATAAGTATAAGTACTTTCTACAAAGTCTGTTATGTCAAATGCAAACTCAACCTCTTGCTTCCCACAGTTACATCAAAGAGAGGACTGACAAGAGTAAATAGAATTTTTGGTTAGGAAAGAACTGCAGATGTTGGTTTAAATCGAAGATAGACACAAAATGGAGGAGTAACTCAACGGGACAGGCAGCATCTCCGGAGAGACAAAATGGATGACGTTTCGGATCGAGACGCTTGCTAAATAGAATTTTTGTTCCCATTCAAATCTCCAGCTGTCTGGAGTGGTTGAACATTGGCCAAACTAAGTTCTGATTCAAAATCCTATGTCTCTGCTCCCACTACCTGTGTCAATCTCTCTGTTTAACTCTGAAAACTCACTCAGATGTAAAATCATGGCAGAATCATAGAGTCAAACTGCGTGGAAACAGCCCCTTTGGTTCAACTTGCCTACACTGATCAACATGTCCCATCTACAATACTCTGAATGCCGCCTCATCAAAGTCTTATATAACTGCAACATGACCTCCCAATCTCTATACTGAATACTCTGACTGATGAAGGCCAACATGCCAAAAAGCCTTATTGACCACCCTGTCTACCTGTGGAGCCACTTTTAACGAACTATGTACCTGCACTCCTGGATCATTCTGGTGTACAACACTTCCCAGAGCCCCACCATTCACTGTGTAGGTCCTGCCCATGTTAAGTCTTCGCAAAATGCAACACCTCACATTTCTCTGTATTAAATTTAATCAACCGTTCCTCAGCTCACCTGCTCAACCGATCGACATCCCGCTGCATTTTCCGATAACCATCTTCACTATCTACAATACCACCCACTTTTGTACCATCTGCAGTCTTGCCAATCATGCCATGCACGTTCTCATCCAAATCATGAGCTTCAAATAACTTTGGAAGATACCGAAAATGGTATGAAAGACCGTATAGAAATGCAAGTGTTCTTTGTAAACGTTGGACACAGTAGGGTGCCAGGTGGTGCAGCTGGTAGAGCTGCTGCCTCGCTGCTGTGGAGTCCCAGGTTCGATCCCGTCCTCGGAGTTTGAACATTCTTCCTGTGACAGCGTGGATTCCTTCTCAGTGCTCTGGTTTCCTCCCACATCCCAAAGATGTGTGCGTCTGTCGGTTAATTGGCACACTGTTCCCACGGGTGGAGGGAGTGGATGTGAAAGTGGGATAACACAGAACTAGTGTGAGTGGGTGATCGATGGTCGGCGTGAACTCAGTAAACTGAGGGGTCTATTTCCATGCTGGGTCTCCAGACATCAAGTAAACAGATATTTTACTGAGGTTCCCACTTAATCCGTAATTGGAAAACTACCACACGAAAATAGCTACAAATAATGATGAGGTAATTTAAGACTCTGAAATAAGCATTGCAGAAAGCGAAATGGTTAGCAGGTTGTAACAAAAATGTTCAATTAAGAGAAATAACACCTTTCGAGCTGCCTGTGATATCGAGGCTACCTGTTCCATCAACAGCTACACAGTGACACTCTCCCACTCACACAGAGAGCATTAATTCTAGACACGCATTTCATCAAACATTGTGTAGGAAGGAATTGCAGATGCTGGTTTTCACCGAAGATAGACACAAAAAATGCTGGAGTAACTCAGCGGGACAGGCAGCACCCCAGGAGAGAAGGAACGGGTGGCGTTTCGGGTCGAGACCCTTCTTCAGACTGAAAAGGGGGCTTCTGGAATAAACGTGACACGTGGTGTCTGGCTCAGCTCAGTGTCGGTTGTTCTTTGCTTTCTGTCGTGGGATTCAGTAAATCCTACAACTATCACGTCGGGGTCACGAGTTGTGGTGAGAGATTGGAAAGTGGTCGTGATCGGAGAGACCTTGGTGGCCTTGTGCATGAATCACTGAGAGTTAACTAGCAGCAACGACAGATAATTAGGAAGGCAAACAATATGTTGGCCTTTATTGCGTGAGGATTTGAGTGCAAGTAGAGAGATACCTTACGGCAATTACATGCAGCCTTAATGAGACTGCACCTGGAGTTATTAGAGCAGGTTTAGTTCAGTTTAGTGTAGTTTAGAGATACAGCGTGGAAACAGGCCCTTCAACCCACCGAGTCCTCGCTGATGAGCGATCCCCCGAGAACTAGCACCATCCTACACACTGGGGACAATTTACAGAAGCCAATTTACCTGCAAGCCTGCACGTCTTTGGAATGTAGGATGAAACCAGAGTACCCGGAGAAAACCCACGCGGTCACTGGGTGAACGAGCAAACTTCGTACAGACAGCACCCGTAGTCAGGATCGAACCGGGGTCTCTGGCGCTGTGAGGCAGCAACTCTACCGCTGCACCACCGTGCCACCCACACTGGTCCGGTCTCCTTATATGTGAAAGCATTAAGTGCAATGATGATGTAATGAATGATCCCTTGCTGCACACTTTGCTGCTGTAACACTGTAACAATCTCCCCTGTGTGGGACGAATAAAGGAATATATTATTATTCTTGCTGGGATGGCGGATCTGTCCTGAGGGATGACAATATAGACCGGGACTGCGCTTACTCAAGTTTAGACGAGGGGGTGACATACCAACCACTTACGGGTTTAGGTGCGGAGCCTAGCATACCTCGAAGCACGATGCTCATTATCTCAAAATTATTGTTGGCTATCCAGGACTGAGATAGGGAGAAATGGTCTTCACCCACAGGGTAAGTCTATGGAATGTCCTCTGTCGTTGTATATATTGTCGACAGAATTTTATGAATGGAAGCAAGGGAAATGGGATCTGTGCAGGGAAGTGATGTTGAGGTAAAAAAAAAGTTAATCGATGAATAACGTACTAGATATGAGAGACTAAGAGATCTTTTCTCTTGCTTCCGGTTACCTTCTTAATTTAGTTTATAAATAAGGCATGGAGACAGGTCCTTCGGCCCACCGGGTCCGCGGCGACCATCAATCACTCGTTTACACTTGATCTATGCTATCCCATTTTCTCATCCTCCCCCTCCACACCAGGGGCAATTTACAGAGGCCAACTAACCCTCAAACCCACACGTCTTTGGGAAGTAGCTGGAAACCAGAGCACCCGAAGGAAACTCAAACTTTCACAGGGAGAACATGGAAACTCCATACAGACAGCACCCAAGGTCAGGATCGAACCTGGTCTCTTGCGTTGTGAGGCGGTAACACTTCCAGCCGTGCTACTGTCTCACCCACTGTGTTGTTCTCCTCATCTTATATTTTGAACACACTTGGTCAGATGTTGAATTCTGAAGGTTGTAAGGACATATAGTCAGACTTAGCATGAAGCTTTATTGGAACAGTGCAGGTCAAATAGACAATAGACAATAGACAATAGGTGCAGGAGTAGGCCATTTGGCCCTTCGAGCCAGCACCACCATTCAATGTGATCATGGCTGATCATTCTCAATCAGTACCCCGTTCCTGCCTTCTCCCCATACCCCCTGACTCCGCTATCCTTAAGAGCTCTATCTAGCTCTCTCTTGAATGCATTCAGAGAACTGGCCTCCACTGCCTTCTGAGGCAGAGAATTCCACAGATTTACAACTCTCTGACTGAAAAAGTTTTTCCTCATCTCCGTTCTAAATGGCCTACCCCTTATTCTTAAATTGTGGTCCCTGGTTCCGGACTCCCCCAACATTGGGAACATGTTTCCTGCCTCTAAAGTGTCCAACCCCTTAATAATCTTATATGTTTCAATAAGATCCCCTCTCATCCTTCTAAATTCCAGTGTATACAAGCCTAGTCACTCCAGTCTTTCAACATATGACAGTCCCGCCATTCCGGGAATTAACCTAGTAAACCTACGCTGCACGCCCTCATTAGCAAGAATATCCTTCCTCAAATTTGGAGACCAAAACTGCACACAGTACTCCAGGTGCGGTCTCACTAGGGCCCTGTGCTGGTTATATTGTATTCCTGAATTCTCCTCCCTCGTTCTTCACTTTAATAATATTTATCTAGGAATGTACTTAAATCACTGTACTTAAATCCCACAACTATTATTCCTGACAGAATTAGATTCGATTCTGATTGATTAAAGAAATTTTATTTTGCTAGCATTGTTACAACAACAAAAAATTGCACTACTTGCGTTACTCTGTTTTGGAGAAATCGTCTGCATGTTAAAGGCATAAATTGGCTGCAGTAATGTTTGGTTCTCTATTGCCCAAGCTTTCAATCTGTCCTAATGTTAGCTAGTTCATCGGAGCTAGTACTGAGCAAAATATTTTTGAAAGAGCATGATGCAACCAAAGACATCAGCACTTATCAATAATCATGATTAATATAATCCTGAGTGGTATTGAGGGACTGTTCATCTTCGGCAGTCCATTGTTTCCACTCTAGTTGTAAGGCATCTGGGGTGATCAATGAAGCCAAAGTTAACACCCCACTTCTTCTTCTTCAGAAGAAGAAGAAGAAGGGTCTCCACCCGAAACATCACCCATCCCTTCCACCCAGAGATGCTGCCTGTCCCGCTGAGTTACTCCAGCATCTTGCGTCGATCTTCAGTTTAATTCATCATCAGCAGTTCCTTCCTACACACATCATTCTCGTAAACCTCCTCTGGACTCTCCCCATCCTTCCTCAGAAATGGGCAATTTCTTCCCCTTCTGCTTTCTTACTTTCTCCCATACCCGAGCTGCAAACAGGTCCTCTCAAAGGCCAGGCTCAAAGGTGTGGAGCGTGCAAATGGCGTGGGCTGTCCAACACAGCTGATTGAATGTAACCAGGGCCTCAGTACCAGACGTGTTGGCCTGGGAGAGGATTATCCTTCCCGTGACTTTGGAGGATTTTGCAGTTCCTTGAGGTTTGCTGCTGTAGGGACTGGTGTATCAGTGCTGCCTGGTACACCGTTAGCTTTGGGTCTGAGGTCTATAATCGCCAAATATTTTCTCGGGGCGGGTAATAAACCTCTCTTGTCGCTGGTTGCTTCAGCGTAGCAGTGTGGGCTGGGACATGACCTTGGTATTATTGGTCTTGAGTGTAACGCTCATGCTCTCCTCTGCTTTGGTGAACGATTCGACCATGTTTAGGAGGTCTGACCATGCACAAACATGAGCATCATCCAGCATTTGATGGACGACTATCTTGTCAGATGTACTAATTTTCTGGATTGGAGCTAATTCAAGGATGAAGGTCAAAGACCAGTGAGTCAGTGATCTAAGTCAATGTCGTAGAAGCTGAGTAGCACGTGCACAGGAATCCATTTTCTGCGCGTATTTTTAGACTTTTAGACTTTAGAGATACAGTGTGGAAACAGGCCCTTCAGCCACCGAGGCTGTGCTGGCCAGCAATTCCCGTACACCAGCACCATCCAACCCACCCCTGCGGCAATTTACAATTTCTAACCAAAGGTGGGAGGAAACCCACGCAGTCACAGGGAGAACGTACAAACTCCACACAGACAGCACCCGCAGTCAGGATGGAACCGGGGTCTGTGGCACTGTAGGGCAGCAACTCTACCGCTGCGCCACCGTGCACTGTTAATAATTTAAAAGTTAAAAATATTGAAATTGACAATCCCAGGTCACAAACCTTCCCACTTTGAGTCAGAAAAGTCTTAAAGTCTTAAAACTTTTTTTAGAACTGAGATGAGGAAAAACTTTTTCAGTCAGAGAGTTGTGAATCTGTGGAATTCTCTGCCTCAGAAGGCAGTGGAGGCCAATTCTCTGAGTGCGTTCAAGAGAGAGCTGGATAGAGCTCTTAAGGATAGCGGAGTCAGGGGGTATGGGGAGAAGGCAGGAACGGGGTACTGATTGAGAATGATCAGCCATGATCACATTGAATGGCGGTGCTGGCTCGAAGGGCCGAATGGCCTCCTCCTGCACCTATTGTCTATTGTCTATTGTCTATAAAACCGGCCACTTGCAATATCAGGGCAGTTTTTCTTTCCTCGCAGAAGTTTCCCGATACACCAAGTACTTTCAGAAATCTCTATTTCTATCATATTCCCAGCTTAGCTCTGTGCTCACTGGTGCAGCAGGGTTCCTCTATGTTTGACTGCCCTCAGCCTTCTTCTGTTCACACCTCCTCCAGACAGATCAGTTGTGATTAACAGGCATCCATCGCCCCCTTTACGATGACACCAACACCATTTGTGTCACCTGGATAATCTCGGATCCCATCCTTTCACGGATATTATGCATGTTCTCACCTCCCTCCTCACCTCTGAAACTTAAACCATGCTTCTTCACCCACTCTTATTGTTTCCTCATTGATTGATCGATTGATTGGCGCAGCTTGGAAGCAGGTCCATCTCGACCCGAAACGTCACCTATTCCTTTTCTCCGGAGATGCTGCCTGACCCCGCTGCGTTACTCCAGCTTTTTGTGACTGCCTTCGGTTTGAACCAGCGTCTGCAGTTCCTCCCGACACATGGAAGCAGGCCCTTCGGCCCACCGAGTCCAATGCCGGCCATCGATCGCCCGTTCACGCTAGCCCTATGTTATCCCCGTGCCTGCAAATTAGAGAGGCCAATTAACTTACGAACCTGCGCGGCTTCATGATGTGGGAGGAAACCGGAGCATTCTGAGTCAGAGAGTTGTAAATCTGTGGAATTCTCTGCCTCAGAAGGCAGTGGAGGCCAATTCTCTGAATGCATTCAAGAGAGAGCTTGATAGAGCTCTTAAGGATAGCGGAGTCAGGGGGTATGGGGAGAAAGCAGGAACGGGGTACTGACTGAGAATGATCAGCCATGATCACATTGAATGGTGGTGCTGGCTCGAAGGGCCGAATGGCCTCCTCCTGCACCTATTGTCTATTGTCTATTGTCTATTGTCATTCGCAGCGAACCCACGTGGTCACAGGGAGAACATGCAAGCTCCACACAGACAGCACCCAAGGTCAGGATCGGACCTGGCTATCTGGCACCGAGAGGTAGCAGTTCTACTCGTTGCACCACTGCGACGAAAGGTCGATGACCTGAAACAATAACTCTACCTCTCTTTCCTCTGAAGCTGCCTGACCTGCTCAGAATTGCCAGCATGGTCTTTTTTTCATTTGTGCCAATAATTTAGATATTACTTATAAGGCAGCTGCACATAAATCCCACTGTTCTAGTTTTTACGGGAAGAACATTGTGTAATTTGGGTTTGTTTACACAGATGGGCCCCGCTTCACACCCATTTGGGTAATGGAAAAACCTGCCTTACAGAATTCATAGATCACTCCCCACGGTTTGTGTTTTGAAATAAAGTTTGCTCTCAGGACCATTCTTCACACTGATGGAGTGGGGGAAGAAAGATGGAAAAGAGAGGTTATGCTTTCCCCCCCCAACACCACCTCTCCTTTCCACCTTGCTCCCCCTTCATCCATCTGTCTGAAGTAAGGTCCCGATTCGAAGCATCATCTGTGCATTCTCTCCACAGATGCTTCCAGACTCACTGAGTTCCTCAAACGTTATCAAAGTCCCAATAAGATTGTTCTTAGGTCATAAGGACATAAGTGATAGGAGCAGAATTAGGCCATTCACCCCATCAAGTCCACTCCATCATTCGATCGTGGCTGATCTATCTCTCCCTCCTAACCCCATTCTCCTGCCTTCTCCCCATAACTCCTGACACCCTTAATAATCAAGAATCTATCTATATCTGCCTTAAAAATGTCCATTGACATGGCCTCCACGGCCTTCTGTAGCAAAGAATTCCACAGATTCACCACCCTCTGACTAAATAAATTTCTCCTCATCTCCTCCTTAAAGTAACGTCCTTTAATTCCGAGGCTATAACTTCTAGTCCTAGACTCTCCCACAAGTGGAAACATCCTCTCTACATCCACTCTATCCAAGCCTTTTACTATTTTGTAAGTTTCAAAGATGTCCCTCCTCATCCTTCTAAACTCCAGCGAGTACAGGCCCAGTGCCATCAAATGCTCATCATAGGTTAACCCAATCAATCCTGGCATCATTCTTGTAAGCCTCCTCTGGACCTTCTCCAGAGCCAGCACATCCTTCCTCAGATATGGTTCTTGAACATAGATGTGTACTTATCTGTACACATACAGTACACCAAAAATTGGAAAACTTTTCCTAATTTTTTCATGTTCTTCAGAATTGTCCGAAGTTCACAAGCGATTGAGGGCTGTTAGCGTGCAGCCATAATTTTGATTTACTTCCATTCAAACAACGGTAAATTAAAGTTTCTTGGATGTTTGGCAAAGATAAGCCAAAAGGGCTAAATCACCTGTTTCTGGATTGCCAGCAAAATGGGAGCTTTGCTGCTGGAGTTTATCCACATGTATCCGGTCGGCAGGTTGGAGGTTATTATCAATGGGACCTTCTACACACAGAACAATTATTAACTATTCACAATGATTTCGGGATAATAACCATTAATAGCGATGTCAAGAAGAAAAATTAGGATAAATGACCCCCCTCTAAAGATAGCGTAAGAAAATAACTGCAGATGCTGGTACAAATCGAAGGTATTTATTCACAAAATGCTGGAGTAACTCAGCAGGTCAGGCAGCATCTCAGGGGAGAAGGAATGGGCGGCGTTCCAATAAAACGCAGCGCAGTGGGATTACTAACACAAAATTTGGGTCAGTTACTACAGCATTGACACAGGTTATGTCAGAGCGCTTTATAGGCGGTGAGAAGCAATGATCAGTGGAAGAAAGTAGTCTAGCAGGTACAAAATGACTATATTAATGATATTGTAAAGTTTGCTTTTGTTCTTGTGATCTGGATTTCATTGAGATGGACATTATCTTTTAGTAAGAAAGAACTGCAGAAGTCTGAAGAAGGGTCTCGACCCGAAACGTCACCCATTTCTTCTCTCCTGAGATGCTGCCTGACCTGCTGAGTTACTCCAGCATTTTGTGAATAAATACCACTCTAAAGATAGGTCTGGGGACTATTAGCAACCTTTGTTTACTCTGCGGATTTGTTGGGTCTACGGTACCTGTATTAAATGATATTGATTTCAGTGACTTTGCCTGCTCCTTAATTTTAAAAGCAATCTCCTAAATATATCACCATTAAATGCGGTTGGGAAAGAAAACGCCTCCTTTCTTTGCTTCAGACCTTCAAGTCAGGAATGGCTGCTTCAAATTTCCAGATATTTATAGCCAAGCGCCTAACATTATAAATTGTTAACCGATGGTTCACTTGGTTTTGGGTGAAAAAGCTTTCATTTTTTAGTGTCTCAAAATGTGTTTAAGAGAATATTAATCAAGTCCATTGTCCTTAAGCAAAGCATGATTTATCCTTTGAGAATTTTCTATTTACTGAGAAACTTCGGGAATGAAAGTCAATAATGACCTTGACGTAGCCAGTTCGTTTCTACACTCGTAAATTATGTGCTAGGCCATCATTAAAGTCGAGCACAACTTTGACCATCAGCGATGAACATGATATTGTCTTGTTAAATCTCTATTTTGAGTTTTAATATTGTCATCCTCACGACTTTTCATATGACTTATGAAAGGGCAGTAAAGAATCTTTTGATTAATGTGTTAATGATGGGCAAAATCGCACGATAATTAATAAACGCCTCTTTTTAATAGGCAGTTTGATTTGCAACGGGCGCCAACATCACTGGAGCACCATGTACAATATCGAGACCTTCATTTTAACCAGGGAAAGATTATTTTATTGAATTGTTTGATTTTAATTGGATTGGTTTCTCTGGAAGGGAGGAGGTTGTGGGGCAATCTGACAGCAGAGATACTGTGGGTCAGACAGTCCGAACCTATTTCCCAATTTGTAAATGTGAAAGGTTGGAGGGACATAGCCTTGAGGTTTAGAGAGGCAAAGTTTAATGGAAATGTGCCAGGCACGTTTTTTACACAAGGAATGGTGGTTGCCAAGATTGTGCTGTCACAAGAGTGTGGTGGAGGCAGATACGACAGTAGTGTTTAAGAAGCTTTTGGAGAGGCCCATGAATATACAGGGAGTGGGGGGATATGGATTATGCGCAGGCAGATAAGAGATTGTGTCGGCATCGTGTTCACCACAGACATTGTGGGCTGAAGGGCCTGTTTCAGTGCCGTGCTGGTCTATGTGCTATAATTAACCACCTCACCGTGAATTTCATCTTGATTCAGGTTTGCTATAAAAAGTTGCTCCGAGGGAGGATGTAAAAAAAAATGAAAGGACTTCATCTCGAGACTCAGTTTCATCTTAATTTGGTTTTAGTTTTAGTTTACAGTTGCAGCACAGAAAGAGGCCCACCCAGTTCACGCGCGTTCGCATTAGTTATCCCACTTTCGCATCCACTCCCTGCACACTGGGGACAATTTACAGAGAGGTCCAATAACCTACAAACCCGCCCGTCTCTGGGGTGTGGGAGGAAAACGGAGCACCTGGAGGAAACCCACACGGTCACAGTGAGAACTTGCGGAACAAATCTTTTTACACACAGAGAGTGGTGGGAGCCTGGAATGCATTGCCAGGGGTGGTGGTGGAGGAAGGTGTGACAGTGGTGTTCGAGGGGCTTTTACATGGGCACATGGAAGTGCAGGGAATAGAGGGATAGGGATCATGTACAGGCAGACTAGTGAACATGTTCGACACAAACACTGTAGGCTAAAGGACCTATTCCTGTACTCTACCGTTCTATGTTCCATGTCGTTGTGAGATGCGGGCTGAACAAGGTGAGTCATCGCTTTGTGCAGCTCAGAACTGATCTGAATAAGGACACCGTGATCAGCAAAGATACTAGAGGACCAAGATAGACCACTCGACCCTGAAAACCGTAGTATGTCATGGCGCCATTTTAGTAGGCAGAAACATGCAGAAACGTTTAAAAAGAAAAATAACAAAATTTTGTGAACTGATAGATGAGATATATTCTGCATTTTAATGGTATCATCACACATACTGTTCCCCCAAAACACTGATTACACTGCGAGAGGCATAGCGAACGGCGGGTTTTGCCTACTAAAATGGCGGACGATACGCTCCTTTGCGTACTACACTTCAGTATAGGCGATTTCACGGAGTGGTTCATCTTGTTCTTCTAGTATCTTTGATGATCAGTCACCTAGCCTGCACCTCACCATTTAGAACAGAGATGAAGACAAACTTTTTCAGTCAGAGAGTTGTGAATCTGTGGAATTCTCTGCCTCAGAGGGCAGTGGAGGCCAATTCTCTGAATACATTCAAGAGAGAGCTAGATAGAGCTCTTAAGGATAGCGGAGTCAGGGGGTATGGGGAGAAGGCAGGAACGGGGTACTGATTGAGAATGATCAGCCATGATCACATTGAATGGCGGTGCTGGCTCGAAGGGCCGAATGGCCTACTCCTGCACCTATTGTCTATTGTCTATTGTCTCACAGTGAAGGGAGCTCCTGTGAATCATTTTGCACATTACTGAGCATTGAACGATGAACATTTTAATGGGAAGCCGTCGATGTCTGACGCAGGCTCGTTAATTGACTTCTCCTTGCCGGTCCCCGTACAAAGTGCCTTCGAGATCCCATGATGGGCACCCCGGGAACGATTGGGTTAACGTATGATGAGCATTTGACGGCACTGGGCCTGTACTCGCCAGAGTGTTAGAAGGATGAGAGGGGGGACCTCACTGAAACTTACGTTATAGTGAAAGGACTGGATAGAGTGGATGTGGAGAGGATGTTTCCACTAGTGGGAGAGTCTACGATCAGAGGAGACAGCCTCAGAATAAAAGAATGTACCTTTGGAAAGGAGAAGAGGACTTTCTTTAGTCAGAGGGTGGTGAATCTGTGGAATTCATTGCCACAGACGGCTGTAGAGGCCAAGTCATTGGGTATTTTTAAAACGGAGATTAACAGGTTCTTGATAAGTAAGAGCGTCAGGGGTTATGGGAAGAAGTCAGGAGAATGGGATTTGAGAGGGAAAGATAGATCAGCCAAGATTGAATGGCAGAGTAGACTCGACAGGCCAAATGGTCTAATTCTGCTCCTAGGACTTATGGATTTATGAACTCTTTCAAAATGTGCCCCTGTGTGGCTGCATCATTCAGATGGGGCATAGGTTTTACAACTGGGGCAGCCCAACCCATACACCAGAGGTGAAAAGCCACAGTTTTGATCAGCTCACAAAACATATCCTCTGATTTCATTCATCAGGTTAGTCTATTGATTAAACAGGATAGCAAGTTGTTCGGAATCCTGTTTTTCTTAATGATTAGTGATCCTAATACCCTTCTGGTTAGTAATCCTGTTTTCCCTAATGATTAGTAATCTGGATTTACTTAAAGAGGATAATCTGCAGTTTAATTAGGTCTCCAATCCTGGCGTTTGCAAAAAAAAAAAAAGTTTAGCTCTCTCTTAACATTGTTGGGGTTACTGATGCAGCACAAATCTCCCTCCTGCCACGATGCAAAAATAAACCTGAAAGTAGAGAGTCACAGAGGGCCAAAGCAGATAATGCGTAAAACTTTGTGATATATGATACGCAATTAATTTGCTTGGATTTGCCCCAGTGCAGCAGAAGGCTAGCACTCACCACACTCTACCATCTGAGCACATCACCGCAGGGCCCAATTTCATGAGTGGTGAGCACCAGTCCCAGCTTGCAAATGGTGATTAAAACCAGCCCGTACCTTTCAAAGATGAAGGTAGGATTAACATTGTGAGTGAAATCACCACTGATGTTTAAACAAAGCTTCATAAGGTCACAGGTTCAAGATCAGAATTAGGCCATTCGGCCCATCACGTCTACTCCGCCATTCAATCATGGCTGATATATCTTCCCCTCTCAACCCCATACTCCTGCCTTCTCCCCAAAACCCCTGACTCCCGTACTAATCAAGAATCTGTCAATCTCTGCCTTGAAAATATCCACTGACTTGGCCTCCACAGCCGTCTGTGGCAATGAATTCCACAGATTCACCACCCTCTGACTAAAGAAATTCCTCCTCATCTCCTTCCTAAAGGAACGTCTTTTAATTCTGAGGCTATGACCTCCGGTCCTAGACTCTCCCACTAGTGGAAACATTCTCTCCACATCCACTCTATCCAGGCCTTTCACTATTCGGTAAGTTTCAATGAGGTTCCCCCTCATCCTTCTAAACTCCGGTGAGCACAGGCCCAGTGCTGACATACTGTAAGTTAATCCACTCATTCTTAGGATCTTTCTCTAAAAACCTCCTCCAGACCCTCTCAACGACAGCACATCCTTCCTCAGATATGGGGCCCAAAATTGCTCACAAAACTCCAGATGCAGTCTGACCAGCCCCTTATAGATCCTCAGCGTTACATCCCTGTTTTTGTATTCTAGTCATCTCGAAATAATTGCTAGCATTGCTTTTGCCTCTCGAAATAAATGCTAACATTGCCGGTGGACACAAATGAGGGGTAGCAGTGGAGGACTGTGTGTGGATGAGGTGGGCGGGAGGACAGAGGTTTGGTACCCATCAAAGGTCAAGGAGCCTTTTGACGGTGCGATTACCTCACTGAATACATCTTTAGGTGTCGTAGAGCGATACAGCGCAGAAACAGGCCCTTTGGCCCACCTTGCCCACGCCGACCAACATGCCCCATCTACACTAATCCCACCTGCCCGCATTTGGCCCATATCCATCTAAAGCTTTCCTCTGCATGTACCTTGTCTGGCAGACGAAATGTGTAGGAAGGAACTGCAGGTGCTGGTTTAAACCGAAGATAGACACAAAATGCTGGAGTGGCAGCTCGGCAGTGATGGACACAAAATGCTGGAGTGGCAGTATTGAATGCAGCTCGTTCAATATATCCACCTCCCTCTGTGTGGAAAAAGTTGCCCCTCATCCTATGAATTAGTCTTGTGAATCTTGTTTGGACTATCTCTTACACCAGTATGTCTAACCCTTAAATTAGGGCCTGTGCACAGTACTCCAGGTGAGGCCGCACCAGTATCCTATGCCTTTGTGATATTTCCTTATGCCTAAAGTACAACTATCATGCAATAAAGGCAAATGTGCCATTCATCTTCCTAACAACCTGCTGCATAAGGCCTGTAGTGTAGGAAAAAAACTGCAGATGCTGGTACAAATCGAAGGTACAGAGCGGGACATTCCTTCTCTCCAGAGATGCTGCCTGACCTGCTGAGTTACTCCAGTATTTTGTGATCCCTGCTACTTAAGGCCTGCTAACTTACAGTGATCCATTCATAAGAACACACATCATATTACTCAGATCTTTGCTCATCTACCATCTTTATCCTTTTAGATAACAATCGGCCTTTAGATTCCTCTTAACCTCACTGTCACCCGCATTAAATTGCCAGTTGCCAAGTTTTTGCCACTCACTCAGCCTATCCACGTTGAATCCAATTCTGTCTTCAATGCAATAACCAATAATCAATGTCGGCAGGAACTGTAGATGTTGGTTTACACCGAAGATAGACGCAAAATGCTGGATTAACTCATCAGGTCAAGCAGCATCTCTGGAGAAAAGGAAGAGGTGACGTTTCGGGTCGATACCCTTCTTCAAACCATGCTACTACGACTAAGGTGCTAACAGACTTGAACTAAAAACATGACCTGATATATTGTGCACCCCAGCCTTTTATGTGGCACCATGTTAAATGCTTTCTGAAAATCCAAATACACTGCATCTAGAGGAATCATCCATGCTTGTTATGATGTTGAACACATTATGATTATGATTCTTATTATGATTCTTGCACTAGGCGTTATTCTCGACTGTAATCAGGAATTGTCTTTCCGCTGATTGGTTAGCGCACGAGAAAAGCTTTTCACTGTACCTCGGTAAACGTGAGAATAAACGAAACTAAACTAAACATCCTCAAAGAGTTCCAGCAAATTTGTCAAACATGAGTCACCTTTCACAAAACCACATTGACTTGCTGTGATTACATTAAAGTCTCCCTAAATGGGTACGTATTTCTTCCTTGATTAAAGACTCTAGCATCTGCAGTTTTTTGCTCTTCAAGTAAGCAAGTGCTCTCATTCTCCAGATCAGTAAGGGTGAAAATCACAGTGGAAATACATTTTCCATGTTGCCTTATTTCACTGGTTTCACTGAGAGGAATCTTAGCCAGAGAAAAGGTACTAGCACAAACAAAAATCTGTAAATCTGTGAAAAACTTGGTCAAATTCCTCAGTTGCCTTTAATAATAGACCCAGGAATTAGTCATGTAGAGACACAAGGAAATGCAGATGCTGAAACCTTGAGCAAGACACTAAAGTGCTGGAGTAACTCATCGGATCTGTCAGCATTTGCAAAAGGAACGGACAGGTGGTACTTCAGGTGGGGACTTGCTTGACTTTAAATTAAACAGAATTTGAACAGGAATGTGTGATTTTGTTTAGTTTGATTCATAGGTACAGCGCAGAAACAGGCCCTTCGGCCCACCGAGTCTGCACCGATGGGCGATCCCCACACATCAACACTATCCTACACACATTCAGGACAGTTTACATTTATACCAAGCCAATGAACCTACAAACCTGTACGTCTTTGGAGCGTGGGAAGAAACCGAAGATCTCGGAGAAAACCCACGCAGGTCCCGGGGAGGACGTACAAACTCCGTACAGACAGCACCCGTGGTCAGGATCGAACACGGGTCCCTGGCGCTGTAAGGCAGCAACTCTACCGCTGCGCCTCTGTGCCACTAATAAAGTATACAGAGAGATTTCCAGGCCTTGGTCACAGTCTGATATCTCATTCAGAAGATGACAGCTCCAACAATGGATGGGACAGGTTTGGAGGGATATGGACCAAGTGCAGACAGGTGGGACTAGTGTAGCTGGGACATTTTGGCCATTGTGGGCCAGTTGGGCCGAAGAGCCTGTTTCCACACTGTATCACTCTGTGACTATGACAACATCACACACCCCTAGGGCTGTACGGAATTCCCAGCCTGGACATTTTTTGGATTGCAGGAGCGCCATAACATTCTGACTCAAAGGCCAGACTGCGATCAACTGGGCCAAGCCAGCCCAATGAACAGCCCACAACAGACTCAAAGTCGCACTTTAATATTGTGATTTCACTTTCCATTTGTAAGAAAACCATTATGTTTCTATATTGATTCGTTGACGCAAGACAAAACTCGAACATGGAAACGATTTATTTAAGTCAGGTTCCCAATGACCCCGATCAATATAACTGATGAGAAAAGCTTTTCAAATATGCTAAAGGATTTTATTGTGCCAGTAGGTCCTAGGTATATTGATGAGAGGATTGTTTACATTTGTGGATAGTTTGGTGGTGTGTAAAAAAAATATATGATGCTCAGGTATTGAAAGGTGTACAAAGGAGGCCTCTCATTTTTATCTGCTGAACTATTTTGAACAATTCCCTCTACAAAGTTGACGGCACAGTGGCGCAGTGGTAGAGTTGCTGCCTTACAGCGCTTGCAGCGCCGGAGACCCAGGTTCAATCCCGACTACAGGTGCTGTCTGTACGGAGGTTTTACATTCTTCATGTGACTGCGTGGGTTTTCTCCGAGATCTTCGGTTTCCTCCCACACTCTAAAGACGTACAGTTTTGGGGGTTAATTGGCTTGGGTTTGTATACTTGGTATAAGTGTAAATTGTCCCCAGTGTGTGTAGGCTTGTGTTAATGTGCATGGGTCGAGGGGCCTGTTTCCGCACGGTATCTCGAATCTAAACCAAATTAAAACGTGAAGTTAAAAAATAACGTTTCAAAAGCTAGAAAGGAACTGAGCAACAAAGTGGAATGTGGCTGACATTTTTTTCAGTTATAAAGAAGAAAGTTAAGCTTGGAGTCTTACATTTTTGAGTGATTGAAAGACACAGCATAGAAACAGGCCTGATGGCTCTCCGAGTCTATGCTGACCTTCGATCACCCATTCACACTAGTTCTATGTTACCCGTCTTTCACATCCAAAACTGAGACCGCACCTGGAGCACTGTGTGCAGTTTTGGTCTCCAAATTTGAGGAAGGATATTCTTGCTATTGAGGGCGTGCAGCGTAGGTTTACTAGGTTAATTCCCGGAATGGCGGGACTGTCATATGTTGAAAGACTGGAGCGACAAGGCTTGTATACACTGGAGTTTAGAAGGATGTGAGGAGATCTTATCGAAACGTATAAGATTATTAAGGAGTTGGACACGTTAGAGGCAGGAAACATGTTCCCAATGTTGGGGGAGTCCGGAACAAGGGGCCACAGTTTAAGAATAAGGGGTAGCCCATTTAGACCTGAGATGAGGAAAAACTTTTTCAGTCAGAGAGTTGTGAATCTGTGGAATTCTCTGCCTCAGAAGGCAGTGGAGACCAATTCTCTGAATGTATTCAAGAGAGAGCTAACTAGAGCTCTTAAGGATAGCGGAGTCAGGGGGTATGGGGAGAAGGCAGGAACAGGGTACTGATTGAGAATGGTCAGCCATGATCACATTGAATGGCGGTGCTGGCTCAAAGGGCCGAATGGCCTCCTCCTGCACCTATTGTCTATTATCCACGGCCTACACACTCATGGCAATTTCCAGAGGGCAATGAACGTACAAACCCGCACATATTTGGGATGTGGAAGGAAACTGGAGCACCTGGAGGAATCCCATGTGGTCACAGAGAGAATGCGCAAACTTCAACACAGGCAGCACCCAAGGTCAAGATCGAACCCAGGCCTCTGGCGCTTTGAGGCAGCAGCTCTACCAGCTGCACTTAAATAAGTCACTTTCACATTTCCTTATCTTACTTATAAAACAGTGAGTTGTTCCACACCATCGAATCATTAAATATCTCACCCAACAAAACAAAATAACTGGTGCTGGAATCTGAAATAAAAACAGAAAATGTTGGAGATAATAAGCAAAAGAGGCAGCACGTTGAAAGGGAAATGGAGTCAAAATTTAACAGATTTCCATGTTGTTTCTCCTCCCTCATCCTTTTCTACACCTCGAAACCCCGGACGGTGGGACCGGGAACCCGCCCGAAGGCTCGTTGGTCGGCGTTCCCGGAGGGAGCTGGAGACGGCGGGGGCGAGGAGCATGGACCAGTAGAAGGGTGAACCAGGGTAATGCCCCCAGCGCCTTCAAGGTCGGCTGCCCCCGAGACACAAAGATGACCGGGCGAGGAGAGGAACAGGAACTGCTCCAGTACATCGAGTGCATGGGCCGAATGGACTTTGGACTTCGAATAATGGCGCCAAAAATGGCGGCGCCCACAAGTGTAAAAGATGCAAAATGAATTTCACTGTGCATATATAACAACTACAGCACGGAAACAGGCCCGTTCGGCCCTTCCAGTCCACGCCGACCACTCTCTCCGACCTAGTCTCATTTACCTGCACTCAGACCATAACTCTCTAATCCCCTCTTATCCATATACCTATCCAATTTACTCTTAAATAATAAAATCGAGCCAGCCTCCACCACTTCCACCGGAAGCCCATTCCATACAGCCACCACCCTCTGAGTAAAGAAGTTACCCCTCGTGTTACCTCTAAACTTATGTCCCTCAATTCTGAAGCTATGTCCCCTTGTTGGAATCTTCCCCACTCTCCAAGGGAAAAGCCTACCCACGTCAACTATGTCCGTCCCTCTCAAAATTTTAAAAACCTCTATCAGTTGTACATGTAACAGATAAAGCACCACCACCAAACCTCTTTACATCTCAACTCCTTCCAGTTCTGATGGAAGGTGAGTGATGGAAATTATCGTCATTATTTTTCTCTCTACAGGTTCTGACGGTCCTCTGAGTTTTCCAGCATTTTCTGTTTTATTTAGTGCAGAGTTATATACTGTCACTTCAAAAGGCAGATGTGCAGAGATAAGTACTTTGAACATCAGACTATACAAAGTACCGGAGTGTTTCTTCCCATGTCCCAAATCACCCTGGTACGCTGTGCTTGCAATGGGTACCGACTACAAGATACACTGTGGATCTTGGCAAACCCACCACTTCAACCAGTAGAAGGGCAAGAACAACAGGGATATGGAAACACAAAATCGCCTCCAAATTGCCCTCCAAATCACATATAATCCTAGTTTGAAATTGTATCATTGTTCCTTCAATAACATCTGGTTAAAATACTCCAACCTTCAGCACCACACTGGGGCTTTAGTCAGAGTGTCACACCACTTGGAAACAGGCCCTTCAGTCCAAATTGCCCATCGCGTCCAGGATACCCATCTGCACTGGTCCCACCTGCCCATGTTTGGACCATGTCCATCTAGATCTTTCCTTTCCATGTACCTGCCCAACTGTATTTTGAATTTGTTATAGTATCTGCCTCAATGACCTCCTTTGATAGCTCATTCCACGCATCTACCACCATCTGTATGAAAAAGTTGCCCTTTAGGTTCCTATTAAATCTTCCCCCTGTCACCTTAAACCTACGTCCCATGCTTCTTGATTCCCCTACCCTATCTATTCCCCTCATGATTTTGTACACCTCTGGAAGATCACCCCTCAGACTCCTGCGCTTCAAGGAAAAAAGTCCTAGCCTGCTCAGCCTCTCCCTATAGCCCAGGCCCTCAAGTCCAGGTAACATCTTTGTAAATCTTCACTGCACTCTTTCCAGCTTCCAGCTTCATGACATCCTTCCGATAGTCCAAAACTAAACACAACACTCGAAATGTGGCCTCACCAACGCATCGTACAACTACAACATAACATCCTGACTTCTATATTCAATACCCTGACTGATGAAGGTCAATGTACCAAAAGCCTTCTTAACCAGCATCTCTACATGTGATGCCACATTCAGAGAACTATCTACCTGCACTCCTCGATCCCTCAGTTCTGCAATGCTCCCCAGGGCCAGGTCATTCTCTGTGAAGGTCTGGTTTGACTTCCTAAAATCCCCCAACAACTTGCACTTATCGGCATTAAACTCCATTGGTTTTCCCTCAGCCCACTTGCCCAACTGAACAAGATCCTGCTGTAACCTTTGATAACCATCTTCACTATCAACGAAAACACCCACTTTCGTGTCATTGGCAAACTTACTAAACATGCCTTGAACATCCTCATCCAAATTGCTGATATAAACCACAAACTTCAATGGGCCCAGCACCACCGATCCCTGAGGGAACACCACAAATCAGAGGTTTCGAGTCCAGGGCATTTGTTTAATGGACTGAAGCAATTCATGAAGGCAGCTAACCAAGACTTTCTCAAAAGTTAATAAATTATGCCCTTCATAAACAACCCAAAGGAAAAACTAAAAACATCTTAAAGAAAAATTGAAATTGATTTTCAGAGTAGAAAGGTTGATATTTAAAATAGAACGTCAGTCACTTTGTCTGTGATTAAGGATTTATATTCATCTCAGATTGATAATGAATTCCAAAAGACAGCGTGTATCTGCTGTAAACTTGAGTCAGGATGATGAGCAAATAATATCAGTTGTTTGGCACAGTTGCTGCCTTACAGCGCCAGAGACCCAGGTTCGATCCTGCCTAGGGGTACTGTCTGTACGGAGTTTGCACATTCTCCCCGTGACCGCGTGGGTTTTCCCCTGGTGCTCCGGTTTCCTCCCACATTCCAAAGAGGTATGGGTTTGCAGGTGAGCTGGTTTCGGTAAGTTTGGAAATTGTCCACAGCGTTTGTGTAGGGAGTGCAACGGGGGGGGGGGGGGGGAGATCGCTGGTCGGCGTGGACTCGTTGGGCCGAAGGACCTGTTTCCGCACCGTCTCTCTAACGCCTAAAATCCATTCCCAGCTTTCTGTAAACTGTTGCTGAAGATTGCATCTGCAACAGTTGTAAATTGTTACTGGGAACTAAAAGTACAGCATTCAAATGGTAGCTCAGCAGAATAAAATCCATTAATTTTGGTTGAAAGTTCCTCGGGTTTCTTGGATAAAATTCCCTTTCAGAGAATAGGCAAGTGAACGTGTTATATTACTCTAATTAGCATGGCCATTGCTGTCATAAAATGCAATAGCTCCTGCACTGACTAACCCGCACACCAAAACCAGCTTTCCCACTGCACATTTTCCCTTTACTTTGTAAGCATTTCATTTTATGAGCCATAAAGTCGTAGAGTAATAGTCATAGAGTCATAGTCATGGCCTTCAGCCTACCAAACATCGACTTACCCCAATCTAATTTTGATTTCCTCTAAACTTCATCACCCCTCGAGTCAACCACTCATTACACAATCGTGGTCATTTACAGTGGCCGATTTTAGAGATGGGAAGAAACCCCAGCACCCAGAAGAAACCAAAGTGGTCACAGGTAAACGTCACACGGATGACACGGAAGGCCAGGACTGAACCTGGCTTAGTGGATGAAGGATCTGCAGGTGCAGGTTTACGCCGAAGTTAGACACAAAATGCAGGAGTAACTCAGCGGGTCAGGCAGCATCTTTGGAGAAAAGGAATAGGTGACCCTTCTTCAGACTCGGCCCCAAACGTCACCTGTTTCTTTTCTCCCGAGATGCTGCATGACCCGCTGAGTTACTCCAGCATTTTGTGTCTATCTTCTGGCTTAGTGGAGATGTGAGGCAGTAGGTCTACTTGCTGTGCCACATTGCCACCAATGTATCGTCTAACTTTTCAATAATGTTATCATTTTTTTATTTTCCTTCCGAAGTCATTGCCAGTTAGAGAGAGTTAGTTGGTAAATAATAACAGTAAGCAGCGTGTGCCCAAAATGGCTGGCTGAAGGAAAGTCCTCTTTGTTACCATGAAACTGATGGGCTGCAGAAGCCAATCTAATGTCGAGGTGCCTCTCACTGAATGAGTCCTAGTCAGCATTAACACACAATTGGGAAGTCAGATAGTCAGAGAATCATAGAATTATACAACACGGAAATAGGCCCTCCGGCCCAACTCATCCATGCCAACCAAGCTAGCTCCATTTGCCTGCCTTTGCCAACTTCCTCGAACAGCTTGGGTAAGAAGGAACTGCTTACACAAACTGTTGGAGGAGGTTCCTTGCCGGTTTAAACCAAAGATAGACACAAAAAGTTGGAGTATCTCAGCGGGACCGGCAGCATCTCTGGAGAGAAGGAACGGATGACGTTTCGGGTCGAGACCCTTCTTCTCCTCTCAGCTGAAGAAGGGTCTCGACCCGAAAGGTCACCCATTTCTTCTCTCCAGAGATGCTGCCTGTCCCGTTGAGTTACTCCAGCTTTTTGTGTCTATCCTCCGACAGCTTGTTCTACACAACTACCACCCTCTTTATAGAAAAAGTTGCCCCCAAGTTCCTTGCAATGTTTCTCCTCTCAGCTGAAATCTATATTCACTAGTTTTAGTGACTCTTAACCCTGGAACAAGTCTGTGACCGTTCACCTTGTCTCTCCCCCGCCTTGATCTTAAATACATGATGAATGATGATGGTCAGCAAGGTGGTGCAGCGGTAGAGTTGCTGCCTTACAGCGCTTATAGCGGCAGAGACCTGGGTTCGATCCCGACCACGGGCGCTTGTCTGTACAGAGGCTGTACGTTCTCCCCATGATCGCGTGGGTTTACTCTGAGATCTTCAGTTTCCTCTCACACAGGTTTGTAGGTTGATTGGCTTGGTGTAAATGTAAATCACCACTAGTGTGCGTGGGATAGTGTTAGTGTGCGAGGATCGCTGGTTGGCGCGGACTCGGTGGGCCGAAGGGCCTGTTTCGGCGCTGTATCTCTAAACTAAACTAAACTAGATTGACAGTAATGTGGCACAGCCAGAAGAAGCCCACTAACGACATCTCCAGGGTCCGTGATTAATGTTCACCTACCTTTCCTGATGTGACCACCCATGAGGTCTATTAGCCCGTTCTCAGATCTGAACTACACTGGAGTTCAGGTAAACACGAGCTGCCAGAGGAGGTATGTCGTACGAGGGCAGCATTTAAAAGGCAATTGGACGGGTACATGTAGGAAGGAACTGCAGGCGCTGGTTTACACCGAAGACAGACACAAAATGCTGGAGTAACTCAGCGGGACAGGCGACATCTCTGGAGAGAAGGAATGGGTGACGTTTCAGGTCGAGACCCTTCTTCAGACTGAAGGATGGTCTCGATCCGAAACGTCTCCCATTCCTTCTCTCCAGAGATGCAGCCTGTCCCGCTGAGTTACTCCAGCATTTTGTGTCTATGGACGGGGTACATGGATAGGAAATGTTTAGAGATGTACGGGCCAAACACAGGCAGGTGGGACTAATGTAGATGGGGCCTCTTGGTTGGCACGGCCAAGTTGGGTCGAAGGGCCCGTTTCCATGCTGTACGACTCCATGATGCTACAGTGCTAATTCCATCATTAGTAAAAAGGAAAAAGTCTGAAGAAGGGTCTCGACCCAAAACGTCACCCATTCCCTCTCTCCTAGATGCTGCCTGACCCGCTGAGTTACTCCAGCATTTTGTGATACCTTCGAATTTGTACCAGCATCTGCAGTTATTTTCCTACATTAGTAAAAAGCAAGTCATTTCTTCCATGGAAGGTCATACTATCCAGGTACACCATGTTTCTAAATCTTAAATCAGTGTGCCCCTTTTACATCAATGCAATTAGTTCTCCCTCATTCTCGTTGAAACAATATTTGCCGAGGCTCGGCTCATCCAGAAGATTTACAATGTGTTTCAACATTCCTATTGTAATAAGCTCATCACAAAAGTTATTAACTATCATCTTAATTATTAATGTTTCCTTATATTGCCACAGAAGACAGCAGCTCATTAACGTCATCAGTTACTACACCAAAGTGCACACAGTTACATTTGCAATTGTTCGGTCAGCGGATGGTGTCAGGTCAACCGACTCTGCGCACTGAGCATTCTGTAAATCATATCCGCGATAAAATGGTCGTATCAACTCTTTTCAAATGGTCTTGATACAAGGGTCTGTGGAGGCATCATCCTTGGGTGCACTCAAGCGTAGGATAAGTAGATTTATAATCAGGAGGTTAATCGGTAGCTGAAGGGAGATCTTGATTCGTAAAGGTGTCAGAGGGGGTTATGGGGCGAAGGCAGGAGAATGGGGTTGAGAGGAAAAGATAGACCAGCCAGGGTTGAATGGCGGAGTAGACCTGATGGGCCGAATGGCCTAATTCTGCTCCCATCACTTATGAAGTTGTGAAAGGACAGAGTAATATCTCTTTTGCCATCATCCTATTGAATGGCTGAAGAGGTTAAATCGCCTCTCCTGTCTATACATCTTACATTATGATCAACCCGCTGCCCAAAGAGTGCTTTTCCAATTAACTGATTACTCAGCAGACAAGAAACTGCAGGTGTAGGCTTGCAAAAAAAATGGCACAATGTGCTGGAGTAACTCAGCAGGTCAGGCAGGATCTCTGGAGAACATGGTGAGGCAATGTTTTGGGTCTGAAGAAGGGTCCCGACCTGAAGTGTCACCTATCCATGTTCTGCAGAGGTGCTGCCTGACCCACTGAGTCCACACTTCATCCAGCACTTTGTGTCTTTATTTTTAAAACTTAGTCCCCGCACGAGTGTATCCATGGAAGATTCAGGGTGAGAAACAGAAGACCAATAACTCTGAGGGATCAGGGTTTGGCTAAAGCGAGCATTCCTGAGACTACAAGAATAGCTTTGTCACTTAAATACAACTGTAGAATTCAGCTCTTCAAACCCGTCAATCGACAGAGTGGGTGCAGCAGCTTTGATTTAAATCGGATGTTGCCAGAATGATAAATCGTCTATCAGGGTACCACTGGTAATCTGGCTCCACAAGCCAGTCGCACAGCAGTAGAGTTGCTGCCTCACGGCGCCAGAGACCCAGGTTCAATCCTTACTAAGGGTACTGTCTGCACAGAGCTATTGTCCCTAGTGTGTGGGATGGAACTAATAGACAATAGACAATAGACAATAGGTGCAGGAGGAGGCCATTCGGCCCTTCGAGCCAACACCGCCATTCAATGTGATCATGGCTGATCATCCTCAATCAGTACCCCTTTCCTGCCTTCTCCCCAGACCCCCTGACTCCGCTATCCTTAAGAGCTCTATCTAGCTCTCTCTTGAATGCATTCAGAGAATTGACCTCCACTGCCTTCTGAGGCAGAGAATTCCACAGATTCGCAACTCTCTGACTGAAAAAGTATTTCCTCATCTCAGTTCTAAATGGCCTACCCCTTATTCTTAAACTGTGGCCCCTTGTTCTGGAATCCCCCAACATTGGGAACATGTTTCCTGCCTCTAACGTGTCCAACCCCTTAATAATCTTATACGTTTCGATAAGATCCTTCTAAATTCCAGTGTATACAAGCCTAGTCGCTCCAGTCTTTCAACATATGACAGTCCCGCCATTCCGGGAATTAACCTAGTAAACCTACGCTGCACGCCCTCAATAGCAAGAATATTCTTCCTCAAATTTGGAGACCAAAACTGCACACAGTACTCCAGGTGCGGTCTCACTAGGGCCCTGTACAGCATGGAAACAGCATGTGTGGGAGACTGCTGGTCAGTGTGGACTCGGTGGGCCGAAGGGCTTGTTTCCATGCTGTAACAATAAATTAAACTAAACTATACTATACACACTCCTGATAGACACAAAATGCTGGAGTAATTCAGTCGGACTGACAGCATTTCCAGAGAGAAGGAATTGGTGAGGTTTCGGGTTGAGACCTTTCCTTCTCACCAGAGACACTACCTGTCCCGCTGAGTTACTCCAGCATTTTGCGTCTATCTTCAGTGTAAACCCGCGTTATTCACTGGAATTTAGAAGGATGAGAGGGGATCAAATAGAAGGGTATAAAATTAAAAAGGACTGGACAAGCTAGATGCAGGATAAATGTTCCCAATGTGGAGGGAGTCCAGAACCAGGGGCCACAGTCTAGGAATAATAAATGGAGGCCATTTAAAACTGAGATGAGAAAAATCGTTTTCACCCAGAGAGTTGTGAATTTGTGGAATTCTCTGCCACAGAGGGCAGTGGAGGCCAATTCACAAGATGAATTTAAAAGAGAGTTAGATAGAGCTCTAGGGGCTAGCGTAATCAAGGGATATGGGGAGAAGGCAGGCACGGGTTACTGATTGTGGATGATCAGCCATGATCACAATGAATGGCAGTGCTGGCTCGAAGGGCCAAATGGCCTCCTCCTGCACCTATTTTCTATGTTTCTATGCCTACACACACTCATCCTTTGCTGAGCCTCCATGCGTGGCTATCACCCAGAGGTGTTGGGTAATGTTGACTGCTGTCTCTAACAGGTGGCAGTGGCACTATTGCACTGCCTGCTTAGCACTGGTGGATCAGGATAATTATGGTCTGCTCCTCACCAAGGGCCAAGGACTTCCCGTCTGAGGATCCAGAGCAGAAAGACCGAGCAGATGGTAGACTTCCCCCAGGAATAGCACCACGGCAACTTCACACAAACAGCCTCGCGTTCTCCAGCACAAGTCCCTGCACTGAATGTCTGTGAGACGGATTTTTGCTCTCCAAACATACAGATGGTGTGAATCTGTAAATCGCATCTTGCGTGTGTTTGTGCCAGGAGCCCTTGCAATGCCATCATCTAGCACGTCACACGGTGGCATTTGCGGGTGGCACGGTGGCGGCACCAGAGACACACGGGTTCAATCCTGATCTTGGGCCCTGCCTGTGTGGAGTTTGCACGTTCTCCCCGTGACCACGTGGGTTTCCTCCGGGTGATCCGGCTTCTTCCCACGTCCCCTAAGATGTGCGGGTTTGTAGGTTAATTAGCCTCTGTAAATCGTCCCTAGTGTAGGGAGTGGGTGCGAAAGTGGGCTTGGATAGAGTGGATGTGGAGAGGATGTTTCCACTAGTGGGAGAGTCTCGGACTAGAGGTCGTAACCTCAGAATTAAAGGACGTTCTTTTAGGAAGATGAGGAGAAGGGTGGTGAACCTGTGAAATTCTTTACCACAGAAGGCTGTGGAGGCATCATCCTTGGGTACACTCAAGCGTAGGATAAGTAGATTTATAATCAGGAGGTGAATCGGTAGCTGAAGGGAGATCTTGATTAGTAAAGGTGTCAGAGGGGGTTATGGGGCGAAGGCAGGAGAATGGGGTTGAGAGGAAAAGATAGATCAGCCAGGGTTGAATGGTGGAGTAGACCTGATGGGCCGAATGGCCTAATTCTGCTCCCACGTCAGTGGATATTTTAAAAGCAGATAGATTCTTGATTAGTACAGGTATCGGAGGTTATGGGGAGAAGGCAGGAAAATGGGGTTAGGAGGGAAAGATAGATCAGTCATGATTGAATGGTGGAGTAGACTTGATGAGCCGAATGACCTAATTCTACACCTATTCCTTATGACCTTATAATCTTATGAACGTGGAAGAAAACATAGAACTAGTGTGATCCTGAATTTCCTCTAATCTTGGTACCAAAAGCCATCAGTATCAGACACCCAATATTCATAATTCTGACTGTGTATCAACTGGGTAATTCACAAGGTGTCTGTCTGCAGGCATTTGAAAGGAAAGTCTCTCCTGTCTTCTCATAATCAGGTCCATCAACAATCCCCAGCACTTTCTGACAAAGAAGAGTCGCTCTGGAAAAAAACCCATTTTGAAATGGCAGAGCCTTTGAAACGGTGTACAGCCCATATTGGCAGCTCTGACTGTTTATTAAGGTGTCCACAATCTTGATCTCTGACTCAGAACTAAAGGCATGTCTGTCGAACAATTTGCATTCTACCGACATGCATTCTGATATCTTTAAAACAGTTGTCACATTGCCCTGAATTTTTACTCATACCTCTGACAGATTTTCCAACTTCACAAATTTGCTAATGTATCTATTTTAAGCTGCCTAAAATCTCTGATTATGGTTTTTAGATTAAGCAGCTTAGGAAATGAAACTGTTTTGAAACTAATTTCAAAATGGCTGTATGTATTGAAACATTCTACTTTGTACACTGTAATTATTCTTAATCGAGCAATATTATCCAAAACTACTGAAGTGTTTCCAATTGCTCAACTAATTAATATTGAGATATCGAGAGTGTTTTTCTCAACTAAGTTCTAAATAAATAGCCAGAAGACCATTAACTCTGGTCTACAATAGTCTTGTTTTGATAAAAACTAGAAGAGAGAAAATACTGTACGAGGTTGCAGGTTAGTAAACCTGTATAGAAATGGCAGGAAGGAACTGCAGATGCTGGTTTAAACCAAAGATGGACACCAAAAGGTGGAGTAACTCAGCGGAACAGGCAGCATCTCTGGAGAAAAGGAATGGGTGACGTTTTGGGTCGAGGCCCTTTTTCTTCAGAAGAAGATCTTCGCCTGTCAGTCAGTGGAAGACATCCACAGTGTACAGATACACGATAACGTGAATAACGTGAATAACGTCTAATGCAAGATGAAGTCCAGTGAAGTCCAATTCAAAGTCCGAGGATCTCCTATGAGGTAGATAGTAGCTCAGGACTGATCTCTGGTTGTTGGTAGGATGGTTCAGTTGCCTGATGGTCTGTAAAGGTATATGACAGATGAAGGGAATGTCAGGCAAGACCTCCGCTTGACAAAACCATGCTGACTTCAGCCTATTTTATCATGAACTTCTAAGTACTCCATAACCTCATCCTTTATAATGGACTCTAGTTGAGACACAGGTAAGACCTCAAACGTTTAAGAAACATTTAGGCATGTACGTGGATATGATAGGTTTAGAGGGATAGGGGCCAAACGCAGGCTGGTGAGAATAGTGTAGATGGGACATGTTGGTCAGCATGGGCAAGATGGGCCGAAGAGCCTGTTTCCACGCTTCATGACTCTCTGACAGATAAGTGGGAACATTGACAATATTTCTTTTGCTCCACAGACTAGACTGTCCACTGCCAGCTCCCAAACTCTAGCCTGCTTGCCAAAGTTTAGAAGGCATGTGCAATTAAATGTGGAAGTCAGAATGTGCAGTCCAAGGTGACTTGTTCCTCCAGCATCTCTGCAATAATAGTGGCTCACCCAGAGACTAATGCTTGTGGTAAATTGAGCAGAATGAACTTGCTGCAATTGCCTCGTAGACACAAATTAAACTTGCCAGAGGAGATTAGCTGCAGTACACACTAAAGTACGAACCTTTAATGCAATGATAAGTGTTAATTCTTGCCGAGGAATCAAATCCGATTGAAAATTAGCTTTTAAAGGCAGACGGTTTCATTGCTTCAAATTGTCCTCGTTGTTAACGCTGGGGCACTGTTCAAAGGATAAAGGATTGCCCATTAAGAAGGCTACAAGGCAATTTTTTTCTCTCTCAGTGGGTTGCAAGTCCCTGGAGCTTTACATCCACCACCCTTTGAGGGAGAGAGTCTTTAAATATAGTCATAGAGTCATT
Organism: Rhinoraja longicauda; assembly: GCF_053455715.1. Lineage (NCBI taxonomy): Eukaryota > Metazoa > Chordata > Chondrichthyes > Rajiformes > Arhynchobatidae > Rhinoraja > Rhinoraja longicauda. Next base: position 10,928,485 of record NC_135973.1, read on the forward strand.
CAGCGTGGAAACAGGCCCAACTTGCCCACATCGACCAACATGTCCCATCTACACTAGTCCCACTTGCCTGCATGTGGCCCCGATCCCTCTAAACCTGTCCTATCCATGTACCTGTCTGATTGCTTCTTAAAAACGTTGCAATAGTCGCGGCCTCAACGACCTCCTCCGGCAGCTCATTCCATACACCCACCACCCTTTGCGTAAAATTGTAAATTGTCCCCCAGTGTGTAGGATGGTGCTAGTGTATGGGGTGATCACTGATTGGTGGCCCAAAGGGGCGGGGGAAACCTTTCTTTTATTAGGTCTCTTCCCCGGGGCGCAGCTCGGCCGCGGGGCCTACCATCGCCCGGAGCGGCTCGGCCGCTGGACTTAACATCGCCGGTGCGGCTCGGCCGCGGGACGTTTCAGTGCCCGGTGCGGCTCGGCCGCGGGACGTTTCAGTGCCCGGTGCGGCTCGGCTGCGGGACGTTTCAGTGCCCGGCGCGGCTCGGCTGCGGGACTTAACATCGCCGGCGCGGCTCGGCTGCGGGACGTTTCAGTGCCCGGTGCGGCTCGGCCGCGGGACGTTTCAGTGCCCGGTGCGGCTCGGCCGCGGGACGTTTCAGTGCCCGGGGTGGCTCGGCCGCGGGGCCTTCCATCCCCTTGCGGGGGCTGTGCGTGTCGGTTGCCTCGGTAGGGGTCGAGCTGTCTGTCCGTAGGTGCGGGGGGAAGACTATTGTTGCCTCCATCACAGTGAGGGGGTGTTTGGAGTCACTGTGATGGATGTTTGTGTTGGGGTCGTGTGTCCTGTGTTCTTTTCTTTTTTGCTGTGTCTTGTGACTGCTGAAATTTCGTTTGGTATTTATACCGAATGACAATAAAGTTTTGTTATACTGTTATAATAAGCAGCAGTCCCTCTTGTTTCCTGCGGAGTCAAGCCCATGAACTTAGCTGCATCTGACTCCAGCCCGGGCCAACAAAGTCACTCCGCGCCAAATACGGCTTTGCACATTCCCCGATTAACTTTGTTGTGTCAAGGAGTAGTCTTGCATTTACCGCATGAATTAGCCGGTCTCTCCAAAGACATTCCGTCTGTAATTTCATTCAATTTTTACATAATTAAAATCATTAGTAATTAATGGCCTTCCATTTCGTTTGCGACACCGATTACTTGCTTCAATAATTCAATTAAAGTGCCTTTCTTTGCTCTCCCCGGCACCTGACACCGATTAGCATTTTCTGCACGGTCTTCGGTGGTACAGCTGCAGCAGCAACGACAACAACAACAACAATAACAACTGAGAATGATTCAAAAGCGGGCATGAAAAATGTTGTTGGGCAAACACATCAAGGTTTATGGAAACCCGAGACAGATTGAGAAATAAATCGATCATGATCTACCTGAACGGCAGAAGAGAACTCAAACGGCAAAACCTTTTTTTGTCAAAGGCAGCAAAGGTCGCAAGGTCATAAGGGATAGGAGCAGAATTAGGCCATTCGGCCCATCAAGTCTGCTCCACCATTCAATCATGGCTGGTAGACACAAAATGCCGGTGTAACTCAGCGGGTCAGGCAGCATCTCAGGAGAGAAGGAATGGGTGACGTTTCTGGTCGAGACCCTTCTTCAGACATCAGTCAGACTGATGTCTGAAACGTCACCCATTCCTTCTCTCCTGAGATGCTGCCTGACCCGCTGAGTTACTCCAGCATTTTGTGTCTACCTTCCATTTGAACCAGCATCTGCAGTTACTTTCCTGTTCAATCATGGCTGATCTATCTCTCCCTCCTAACCCCATTCTCCTGCCTTTTCCCCATAACCCCTGACACCCGCACTAATCAAAATAAAGTTAGGAGGTGCAGGCTGAAATTTGTTGAAAAGCACCTGGGAATGACCTTGTGTGCCTTTGAAGAGTTTGTTTGTCTTTTAACAAACACAGAAATGGAAATATGTGTCTTTTATATCCTCTGCCTCTGAATCAATGACAGTGATGAAGGTTTAATGTCTCAATTCATATTCATAAACATCCCAGCCAATTGCTCAGAGATTAATTATTTCCTTTGTGCTCCAATACAACTTGTCAATGTCATTTTCTTTTATGGGTCTTCTATAAGTCAAGCTATTGTAGTTATTTAATTTAGTAATGAACCATTCCTTTACTCAAAGTAACACTGAGAATGCTTGTTGCCAAACATAGTCATGTTTATTGTTACGAGGCGGAGAAGTGCTATTTGCCATTTCACCGCTTACAGGAAATGCAATGAGGAATTTAATTCCGACCTGGTTTAGGGGAAATAAAACAAATCCATCTGTCCTTGTCTTCGAACAATTACACATAATTTTCCCTTTTACCTTTAAAATTATGTTCGGAAATTTGCTGTCATTTTTGCCTTGCGGAGATGTGAATCCTTTGAATCGCACTTAATTTGGGTGACTTATAAACAGTTACAAAAGCAATTAAGAAAAGTAGGAACTGCAAAAATGAGCGCTGCAGTTGTCATGTCTGTCTGTGGTCAGGACTGCCTGGGCGATGCTCACAATTGCACTTGAGGTAAATGAATTAACAGCAGAGTTTAGGCATCGCCAACAGCTCTGCTTTCCAGATTGCAGATCATTCCCCGCCAGGAGTAGCTTCAGGAGTCCTGAAAATCGCTGATGAAGTGTGTAGGAAGAAAACATAGAAAAATAGGTGCAGGAGTAGGCCATTCGGCCCTTCGAGCCAGCACCGCCATTCAATATGATCACGATCATGGTCATCTAAAATCAGTACCCCGTTCCTGCTTTTTCCCCTTATCCCTTAATTCCTTTAGCCCTAAGAACTAAATCTAACTCTCTCCTGAAAACATCCAGTGAATTGGCCTCCACCTCCTCCTGCGGCAGAGAATTGCACAGATTCACAACTCTCTGGGTGAAGAGGTATTTCCTCGTCTTAGTCCTAAATGGCCTACCCCTTATTCTTAAACTGTGACCCCTAGGTCTGGACTCCCCCAACATCGGGAACATTTTTCCTGCTTCTAGCCTGTCCAATCCTTTAAGAATTTTATGTTTTCTATAAGATCCCCTCTCCTCATCCTAAATTCCAGTGAATACAAACCCAATCGACACATTCTTTCATCATACAACAGAGTTGCCATCCCGGGAATTAACCTGGTGAACCTACGCTGCACTCCCTCAATAGCAATAATGTCCTTCCTCAAATTAGGAGACCAAAACTGCACGCAATACTCCAGGTGCAGCCTCACCAGGGCCCTGTACAACTGCAGTAGGACCTCCTTGCTCCGAAACTCAAATCCTCTCGCAATGAAGGCCAACATGCCATTAGCTTTCTTCACTGCATGCTGTACCTACATGCTTACTTTCAGTGCCCGGTGTACAACCACACCCAGGTCTTGTTGCACTTCCCCTTTTCCTAATCTGACACCATTCAGATAATAATCTGCCTTCCTGTTCTTGCCACCAAAGTGGATAACCTCACTTTAATCCACATTATACTGCATCTGCCATGCATCTGCCCACTCACCCAACCTATCCAAGTCACCCTGCAGCCTCATAGCATCCTCATCGCAGCTCACACTGCCACCCAGCTTTGTGTCATCCGCAAACTTGGAGATGTTACATTTAATTCCTTCATCTAAATCGTTAATATATGTTGTAAATAACTGGGGTCCCAGCACCGAGCCTTGCGGCACCCCACTAGTCACTGCCTGCCATTCTGAAAAGGACCCGTTAATTCCCACTCTTTGCTTCCTGTCTGCCAACCAGTTCTCTATCCATGTCAATATTAGAGCCCCAATACCATGTGCTCTAATTTTGCCACCTCCAGACCATTGGGCCCTGGGGATTTATCTACCTTCAGTTCCAACAGTTTACCTAACACCTTTTCCTGGCTAATGTGGACTCCCTTCAGTTCCTCCCTCCCACTAGATCCTCGGTCCCCTAGTATTTCTGGGAGATTGTTTGTGTCTTCCGTAGTGAAGACAGAACCAAAGTACTCGATTAACTGTTCTGCCATTTTCTTGTTTGCCGTTATAAATTCACCTGTCTCTGATTGTAAGGGACCTACATTTGTCTTCACTAATCTTTTCCTTTTTACATATCTGAAGAAGCTTTTAGAGTCAGTTTTTATATTCCCCGCAAGCTTTCTTTCATGCTCTTTTTCTCCCCCTCTTAATTAATCCCTTTGTCCTCCTCTGTTGAGTTCTAAATTTCTCCCAGTCCTCTGGTTTGCTGCGTCCTCTGGCCAATTTATATGCCTTTTCCTTGGATTTAACACTATCCTTGATTTCCCTTCGTTAGCCAGGGTTGAGACGCCTTCCCCGTTTTATTTTTTCAGAATTGCATCGAAGATGGACACAAAATGCTGGAAGTAACTCAGCGGGACAGACAGCATCTCTAGAGGGAAGGAATGGGTGACGTTTCGGGTCGAGGCCCTTCTTCAGAAGAAGGGTCTGAAGAAGGGTCCCATTCCTTCTCTCCAGAGATGCTGCCTGTCCCGCTGAGTTACTCCAGCATTTTGTGTCTGCCTCCAAATTCAGGGACAGTTTATTCGCAGCTTTTATCAGGCAACTGAACCATCTTCTCAACAGCTGGAGTGCTGTCCTGACCTCCCATCTACCTCATTGGAAACGTCTAAACCAATTAAAATCAGACTTCATCTTGCTCTAAATGTTGTACCCTTGATCTGCACACTGTCGACAGCTTGATTGTAAACATGTATCGTCCTTTCTTTGACTGGATTGCATGCAACAAAAGCTTTTCACTGTACCCTGGTGCACATGACAATAATAACCTGAACTAAACTTAAAAAGACTGGCGTCTGTGTGATAAACAGCAGATCCTCTTGATTCCTGCAGAATCCAGCCCATTAATTTCTTACTGCATCTTACTCCAACCCATGCCAACAAAGACACGCTATATCAAATACAGCTTTGTACATTCCCTTATTAACTTGTTGTGTGAGATATCTGAAATGAAGAAACAAGGTATACACTGGAATTTAGAAGAATGAGAGGGGATCTTATCGAAACGTATAAGATTATTAAGGGGTTGGACACGTTAGAGGCAGGAAACATGTTCCCAATGTTGGGGGAGTCCAGAACAAGGGGCCACAGTTTAAGAATAAGGGGTAGGCCATTTAGAACTGAGATGAGCAAAAACTTTTTCAGTCAGAGAGTTGTGAATCTGTGGAATTCTCTGCCTCAGAAGGCAGTGGAGGCCAATTCTCTGAATGCATTCCACAGATCGAGCTCTTAAGGATAGCGGAGTCAGGGGGTATGGGGAGAAGGCAGGAACGGGGTACTGATTGAGAATGATCAGCCATGATCACATTGAATGGCGGTGCTGGCTCGATGGGCCGAATGGCCTCCTCCTGCACCTATTGTCTATTGTCTAAGCCTTCGCATATGCTGGTTTACAGAAAAGGACACAATGTGCTGGAGTAACTCAGCAGGTCAGGCAGCATTTCTGGAGACTGTTTTCACAAGGAACTGTAGATGCGGGTTCATACCAAGGAAAGACACAAAGTGCTGGAGTAGCTCAGCGGGTCAGGCAGCATCCCTGGAGAACGTGGATAGATGATGTTTTGGATCGGGGACCTTTAATCAGTCGCAAAAAGTTGTTCTCTTTGCGTCCTTCTCTTGTACTGAAGAGTTTCCTGAGATGTTTAAGACTATCTAATTGTTGAGACTGTCGGGTGTGCATTCCTTGTGACCCTGAATTGATTACGACCAGTCCTCACGCAAGATCCTTGCTTTGGTGTGCTAAACCAATGTGCTCATTAATCATTCGTTATCCAGGTATGGTGCTTACAAGTGACCTTCCTTGTTGCCTTTCTCATGATAAATTTCCCGATCATTCAGCGAGTGATGGGAATAAATGAGAAAACATTTTCCTGGAAAAAAAAGAGCAATGGGTGTCCAATAATTCAGATTTAATTAGTAGGAAGTTTGCAGGGAAGTTGAGAGGAACCTTTTCATCCAAATTGCAGTGGGGTCTCAAACGTGCCACTGGAAAAGATGATAGAGACAGAAATCATTTTTAAAAAACCACCTGGATATTCTATAAAGTACTGGACTATGTACCAAGATCTCAGAAGGAGGAATAGGTTCCATTGAACCTTTTTGGCTTCTATGTACACAATGGAATGAATGACCCATTTCAATGCTGCTAAATCTCTGTGCTTTTATCATTCTTATTCACCTTTGCTCCCTTAGCCAGCCCCCCTCTCCTGGAGACCTCGTTAACCACGTCCTAAGCCACAACAATGTCGGTGCACCCACCCCTCCCGAGCTGGCCGACTAGCATTGACTCCTGCTGAAATAATATCGCAAGTTTAAAGTTGAGACACGCACACACGCCCCCCCCACACACACACTCCTACACACACGCCCTCACACACACCCCTACATGCACACACCCCCCTACACGCACCTGTACACACCCACACACCCCTACACACACCACTACACACACGCACACATCCACAACTACACACACGCACACATCCACAACCTTCTCCAGGCATACAAGATTCCAAGAAGTTTATGTTTGACCGTCTAGAGTTTTGTTCGTCTGTGCTTTCCTGTACCCTACCATTACTCGTTTTGCCTTCAGCTGCCAAGGTCTGAAGAAATCCCTTCCAAAATCCTTCTACGTCTCTATTCCTTTAAATAGCTGCATAAAACATAACCACTCTGAGATGCCTTTCTTTTAAAATGGGTCAAAATTGCCATGTATCACCTCATTCCCCATGGAGTGCTTTGGGACAGTTTACAATGATAACACTGCTAGTTGGTAAAAGCAAGTCGACTTTCTTTATGGGGGCCACAGGAAAACTGTTTTAAATGGCAAGGTTTCAATTATGCCCCATTACTTTGAGGGTCTTAGGCCAATAGTAAGAACCTTATAATGTAATACACAATGGTTACAATGTTACTTTATTTGTCACATGTACTGAGGTACAGTATACTGAGCAGACACTAAAAGCTGGAGTAATAGACAATAGACAATAGGTGCAGGAGTAGGCCATTCGGCCCATCGAGCCAGCACCGCCTTTCAATGTGATCATGGCTGATCATTCTCAATCAGTACCCCGTTCCTGCCTTCTCCCCATACCCCCTGACTCCGCTATCCTTAAGAGCTCTATCTAGCTCTCTCTTGAATGCATTCACTGAATTGGCCTCCACTGCCTTCTGAGGCAGAGAATTCCACAGATTCACAACTCTGACTGAAAAAGTTTTTCCTCATCTCAGTTCTAAATGGCCTACCCCTTATTCTTAAACTGTGGCCCCTTGTTCTGGACTCCCCCAACATTGGGAACATGTTTCCAGCCTCTAACGTGTCCAGCCCCTTAATAATTTTATACGTTTCGATAAGATCCCCTCTGATCCTTCTAAATTCCAGTGTATACAAGCCTAGTCGCTCCAGCCTTTCAACATATGACAGTCAGTAAGTCAGCGGGTCAGGCATCATCTCTGAAAGGAACAGGTGACGTTTCAGGCTGAAGAAGGGTCTCGACCCGCAACTTCACCCTTTCCTTTTCTCCAGACATGCTAGCCGACCCGCTGAGCTGCTCCTGTTTTTTGTGTCGATCTTAAGGTATAAAGCAACATCTTTGTTTGTGCACTTGTCCGTGCTGACGTTATTTTGTGATGTGATGTTGTCTTTCATTTCTCATATCAATCTGCACCAGGAATAAGGGCAAACTACCTGTTTGGTTATATTTAGTAACATAGTATGTTGAATTGGCAGCAGCAAATGGTCTGAAAATGATTTTCAAATCTTCACTGTCATCGGTACTTAGTGTCTTGCTGAACAATGTGTTTGTGACATATCTCTGAACACCAATGTGTGTGTATATATATATATATATATATATATATATATATATCAGAAAAGAACAGTATTTTTAAATACATTCATATGTTTCGGGCGGCTGAAACAGGAAACTATACCCACAAATCTAGAATTGAGAAAATGTTTAAGAAACAGTTAAGACAGGTACATGGATAGATTCATTCACAAAATGCTGGAGTAACTCAGCAGGTCAGGCAGCATCTCGGGAGAGAAGGAATGGGTGACGTTTCGGGTCGAGACCCTTCTTCAGGTTTGGAGGGAAATGGACCAAACGCGGGCAGGTGGGACTAGTGTAGCTGGGACACAACATGTTGGCCTATGTGGGCAAGTTGGGCCGAAGAGCCTGTTTCCACAGTGCATCACTCTATGACTCTAAAAGAGAAAATGCTGGATACAATCAGCAGCTGTGGAGCAAGTAACAGGTAATGTTTCAGGTTGATGACCCATATCAAGTTTGAAACGGGAGGAAAGAGAGGAAGGCAGGAGAGGTAATTGATGAAAGGAATGAGAACTCAAGCCAAGAGAGGACTAGAGTGTATGATAAAAGCAAAAACAACAACAACAACAACAAAATCTGTGGGAATAAAAAGTTAGCATTTGGTTCAGTGGTGCTTTTGCTGGTCACGAATGCAACTGCATAGAGAAACGTTTTTGCAAATATTACACCTGCGGGCGCCGCCATTTTTAGCGCCATGATTCAAAGTCCAAAGTCCGGTCGGCCCGCACGTTCGGGATAGTGGAGTCGTTCCCGCGAACTGACGTCCCTTTTCTCTCTTCGCCCCGCCTAGCCATCTGGTTCAACACCTGAAACTCCCCACAGATGTTACCTGACCAGCCGAGGGTTCCCAGCATCTTCTGCCGTTGTTTTTGATTTCCAACATCTGTAGTTTATTTGAATTGCATATACATGGAGAGTTGTGGAGAAACAATATGGCCCTACAATGAGATATGGGAATCGCCAGCCAGGTCGAGACTGAGTCCAGAAGGTAGTAACATGCTCAGTAGAAAAATGCAGTACTGTGCCCTGACCTCATATTGAAATTGAACTGGCAGCACAGAATTAAGAATCAGATTCGAATTCGGAATAATTTACTGTCAAATATGCAATCAAATTTCCTGTTTGCTTGAAGTTCATAGAGTATACAGTACATATGGTAATGATAGGTACCACAATAACCACAATGACAAATGCAAAACCACAGAATGGTACAAAGATTGCAATCTGCTGCCTCACAGAGCCAGAGACGAGTATTATATGCACGGGGTGATCGTTGATCGGCACGGACTCAATGGCGCAGAAACAGGTTCTTCGGCCCACCGAATCCGCGCCAACTGGCAATCGCCGGCACAAGCACTATCCTACATGCTGGCGACAATTTACAATCTACAGAGGCCAACTAACCCACAAACCTGTAACTCTTTGGAATGTGGGAGGAAACAGGAGCACCCGGAGAAAACCCATGCCGTCACGGGGAAAACGTACAGATAGCACCTGTAGTCAGGATTGAACCCAGGTCTCTGCCTCTGTAAGGCAGCAACGCTACCGCTGCGCCACCGCGCCAAAGTTCTCCAAACAAAAGCAGCATGGCACGGTGGCACAGCGGTAAAGTTGTTGTCTTACAGCGCCAGAGACCCGGGTTCAATCCTGACTGTGGGTGCTGTCTGTATGGAGTTTGTACATTCTCCCCGTGACCTGCGTGGGTTTTCCCCGGGTGCTTCAGTTTCTTCCTACACTCCAAAGATGCACAGGTCTGTTGTTTAATTGGCTTTGGTAAAATTGTAAATTGTCCAAGTGTGTGCGGGATAGTGTGAGCGTGCGGGCTGATCGCCGGTCGGCGCAAACTCAGTGGGCCGAAGGGGCTGTTTTTGCACGCTTAAAAAAAAAGCAGCACCATTCTTTTCCGAGCAGGGTTACTGATATTGCTCAGCCTGAAGTTTAATGATGGATAGTCAGAGGAACAGATTGCCGTGAATGAGTGGAATCCGAAAATTGTGTTGGTCATCGTCATGCCAGGAGGTGGAGATGGAAATTTCTCAGAAGACCTTGGGTTCAGTGAAGGTGTCTAGATGGATCAGGATTTTTAACAAGTCAAGATCAAATATGCTATTTTCTACGGTGAAGACACCCAACTAAAGAATTTTTGTCGCAAGCTTTTAATTTCACATCATTACCGATTTTGTTGAAATGCGCAGGCAAATTAGGTAACATAATTCTATTAATTACACATCCATTGCATCTCTCCAGTAACGAGTTAAAAGGCAATTTTTCACACTTGAAAGGGCACATGAACTCATTTTTATGCAAACTGCTTTCTTAATATTTTATAAATTTCAGTGCGATAAATTTACAGCGAATTGTATTTGAGTTTCAATTATTCATTCGCTCAACCAATTCTTGCTGTGCATCAAATAATACATCAGCGTCCATGAGGGATCACAACTGCTGCCATTCCGCGGCGCGCCAAACTATACTATCCCATTCAGTGTGAACGCCTCCACTACTTTTCCCTCTGTTTCTTGGCATCACTCCGGGTACAGCGTAGAAACAGGCCCTTCAGCCCACACTGCCCGCACCGATTAGCGATCACCCCGTACACTAGTCCTATCCTACACACACCAGGGGCAATCTAACCAATCTGACTAACCTACAAACCAGGTATTTATTCACAAAATGCTGGAGTAACTCAGCAGGTCAGGCAGCATCTCAGGAGAGAAGGAATGGGAGACGTTTCGGGTCGAGACCCTTCTTCAAACCTACAAACCAGCACGTCTTTGGAGTGTGGGAGGAAACCGGAACACCTGGAGAAAGTCCACACGGTCACAGGGAGAACGTACAAACTCCGTGCAGGCCGCACCCATAGTCTTAGAACATAGAACGGCACGATGGCACTGGGCGGCACGGTGGCGCAGCGGTAGAGTTGCTGCCTTGCAGCGAATGCAGTGCCTGAGACTCAGGTTCGATCCTGACTACGGGCGCCGTCTGCACGGAGTTTGTACGTTCTCCCCATGACCTGTGTGGGTTTTCTCCGGGATCTTCGGTTTCCTCCCACACTCCAAAGACGTACAGGTACGTAGGTCAATTGGCTCGGTAAATGTAAAAATTGTCCGTAGTGGGTATAGGATAGTGTTAAGGTGCGGGGATCGCTGGGCGGCACGGACCCGGTGGGCCGAAGGGCCTGTTCCTGCGCTGTATCTCTAAATCTAAAAATCTAAATCTAGAACAGTACAGCACAGGAACGGCCCATCAGCCCACAATGTTTGTGTTGAACGTGGTGCCAAGCTAAACTAATCTTATCTGTCTGTAAATGATCCATATCCCTCTACTACCTGCACTTCCTTGGGTCTATCTAAAAGCTTCTTTAACACCACTATCATACCTGCCTCCACCCCCACCTCGGTCCATGCTTTCCAGGTCCCCACCAGTCGTTACTTCTCTCAGTGGCCCCACCTGATGCCACATTGCTTCTCAGTTGTATGGCGTTGTTGTTGTTGTTGATGCCATTGTTTCAGATGTTTCTTGTGGAAGTGTCACTTCTTTCTAAAAAAAACTAATGGTTGTGCTTCCATTGGCTATTTTGTTCACTGAACAACGATCTGACCCTTTCACCCCATCACCCATCGCATGCAGCCCATCATCGTTGGTCACCTCCAACGGGATCCCACCAGTAGTCACATCTTCCCATCTTCACTTCTTCCTGCTTTCCACAGAGACCGTTCCCTCTGCAACTCCCTGGTTCACCCATCTCTTCCCACCCACACCACCCCTGCCCCAGGGTGCAACCGAAGGAGATGCAACACCTGTCCCTATACCTCCCCCCTCGACTCCGTCCAGGGACCCCGACAGTCCTTTCAGGTGAGGCAGAAGATCACTTGCACCTCCTCCAACCTCATCTACTGTATCCGGTGGTCTATCCGGTATGATAGTGCGGACTCCTATATATCGGCGAGACCAAGCATAGGCTTGGCAATCATTTCGCTGAACCCTTATGCTCAGTCCACCTTGGCCTATGTGATCTCCCGGTTGCCATACATTTTAACTCCCCTTCCCATTCCCATACTGTCCAATCTGTCCTGGGCCTTTTCCACTGTCAGAGTGAGAGCACAGGCAAATTGGAAGAACAGCACCTCATATTTTACAACCTGGCGATGTAAACGTTGCCTTCTCTAATTCCAAGTAACTCCTGCATTCCTTCTCCCCCCTCTCCTCCACCCGAGTCATCCTAGTTCCACTGTCCTCATCCTTGCATCCCTGTCGTTAGCACATCTTCCCCAGCCAACAATGGACCATGATGGACTCCACCCTTCACGAGGTCATCTGTGGCTGGCATCTGTTTCGTTCGGGGGCTTCTCCATCTTTCAGTCTGAAGAAGGATTCCAACCCGAAACGTCACCTGTTCCTTTCCTCCAGAGATGCTGCCTGTCCCGCTGAGTTACTCCAGCATTTTGTGTCAATCTTCGGTATGAACCAGCATCTGAAGTTCCTTTCCCTAAACAAGCTGACCCAAAAGGTGATAAAAAGTTGTCGGAAAGAACTGCAGATGAACTGCGGATGCTGGTTTATACCAGAGATGATTTGACCCATAAAGTACTTTAATATTTATCTTTGCTGTTTCAAAGCATAGCATTAGCAATGGCAGCTCACTTGTTTAAAGCACATCACGGTGGAATTTCTCGCCCTTGTCAGAATGATCTTCAAAGTTAGATTTCACTTAGGAAAGCTAGAGTTTATGAATCATTAAATTGCATTTTAAATACATAACTTAGTCCACAGTGTCACATTAAGCTCGATGTTTTATAATGCTAAGATATGGAACCATTGCACTCCATGGAAACTGTTGTGACTATTTTAATCTGTAATTTTAAACTAGATCTGATTACAGTAATTAACTAACATAAATCTTTCGTAAAATGGTAAAATATTTATGCAGCTTCCAAATCCAACTGTATATGTAATAGGGCTGTATTTCAAACAGTTGCAAAAGAATTGTCTCATGTGTAAGTTAAATAATTTAAACTTAAAAAAAAAAACAGATTCAAAATAAATTACAGCATTTCAGAGGCATCATATCTCAAAGATAGTCCTGCAAGGAAAAACGGGAACATAGAAGCAGGAGGCAGCCACCCTTCCCAGGAGCTTGTCTAGCCAGGCAGTGAGTTCATAAAATGACCTTTTCTCCATCTCCCTCAGTTAAACATGATTGACAAAAAAATATTGATCTCAGGCTTAATGTTGAATGGTGCAGCTCGAGAGCTCAGGTTCATGTTCACAAGTGATAGGAGCAGAATTAGGCCATTCAGCCCATCGAGTCTACACCGCCATTCAATCATGGCCGATCTATCTTTCCCTCTTAACCCCATTCTCAATGTCCGTACCTATCATGATGACAGCACCCCCTCCAAAGAAGGTTTGTAGGCTAATTGGCTTCGGTAAAAAAAAATGGTGAATTGTCCCTTGTGTGTGGGATAGTGCTAGTGTCCGGGGATTACCGGTCGGCGTGGACTCAGGGTCCAAAGGACCTGTTTCCGCGCTGTATCTCTAAAACTAAAAACTAAAACGATACCAGCATCAAGTAATGAGCTCCAATTCCTTACAACTTTGTACATACATGGGTGCTTCTTTCTTCCACCATGTACTCAATGTTACTGTTCCTAGTAGCTCAGTGTGTCCGTGTTCATGCCTATTCCTTGGAGTTAACTCTGCCTCCGATATTAGCTGTTCCCTTCAGCTACACTCTTGGATTCTGTAAGGATTCCAAGCTCCAATGAGTGTTTCTTTAAATCTGTTATAAACAGCAATTTTCTGACAACAATTTAAGGTCTTTTACAAAAAGATCAAAGCATTCTCTCTACTCCTGATGCGAGTGAACTGGGAATGGTCAACTGTTTCATTCTAGATCGGCTGCAATGTACCTATAATAAAACAACTGAATCATCCTACCACAACCAGAGAGCAGTGCTGAACTACTATCTATGTCTTTGATGACCCTTGGACTAACATTGACCAGACTTTGCTGGCTTTACCTTGCACTAAACATTCTTCCCTTATCATGTATCTATACACTGTAAATGGATCAATTGTAATCATGTCGTGACTTTCTGGCTGGTGAGCACGCAACAAAAGCTTTTCACTGTACCCTGGCACACGTGACAAGACACTAAACCAAATCTACACATTTGGAAATGCAAGGGTTTGGATACCTCTGTTTGCTTCGTGGTTTATCCAGGCAAGGGAAACAGCATTCGATGCTCTTGCTGCCCACCTACCTATGGGCGGCACGGTAGCGCAGCGGTAGAGTTGCTGCTTTACAGCGAATGCAGCGCCGGAGACTCAGGTTCGATCCTGACTACGGGTGCTGCACTGTAAGGAGTTTGTACGTTCTCCCCGTGACCTGCGTGGGTTTTCTCCGAGATCTTCGGTTTCCTCCCACACTCCAAAGACGTACAGGTGTGTAGGTTAATTGGCTGGGTAAATGTTAAAAAAAATTGTCCCTAGTGGGTGTAGGATAGTGTTAATGTACGGGGATCGCTGGGCGGCACGGACTTGGAGGGCCGAAAAGGCCTGTTTCCGGCTGTATATATATGATATGATATGATATGAAGATGCCTTCAACTTCCATAGATTCATCAACCAACACTTCTCACAGGCCTCAGTTCCCCCAAAGGTACTGAAAGCCTGTTGATAATTCAAACTAACAACAAAGAATACCTCACAAGTTCAAGACAACATTCTTGTTGTAACATTCTCCGTAGAGGGCAGACAGACTCATAAACTTTGCACAATAAACAGCATTGCAGCAATTGAGAACTAATAATAATTCTTAAAGTGGTACAGCTTCAAGACCGCTGTGGGGGTTTTTTTTTTTCCCCAACACTCATGGCATGTATTACAGTGAAAAGCCAATGCTAAACCAAGGCTTTGGTGAGAAATTTAAATTCCGCTGACCGCTATGCTTATCCAAACACCAGGGGAACAGATGACAAAACGTGAGAAGATTTAACTTAAATCGTTTTTAATGAGTTTCCAGCAGCCTAATAATTCATCTTTCCTCATTGGCAAAACACCCTGCTCAAGGAACACAGCAAGTCATAGTCATACAGTGTGGAAACAGGCCCTTCGGCCCAACTTGTCCACATTGGTCAGGCCACGTCTGCGGAGAGAAGTCTCAGTGATGTTTTGGGTCGGGACCCTTCTTCAGTCTCTCGTGCTGCCTGACCCACTGAGTTCCCCCATCACCTGGTGTTTTGCTCAATATTCCAACATCTGCAAGTCCTTGTGTTTCCTCAGTTTCAGTTTGGTAGCAATGTTGACTGCGTCCAATAACTCTGCAATTTCTCAGCCGTACAATTTGTTGGAGAATGGATCAAATGATCACAATGACTTATCAATTCACAAAATGCTGGAGTAACTCAGCAGGTCAGGCAGCATCTCAGGAGAGAAGGAATGGGTGACGTTTCGGGTCAAGACCCTTCTTCAGTCTGCGATGCATTTAGAAGCACAAAATATTAAAAACCTTCAACTCAAGATACTCCATCTCCTTCAAGAAACCTTTGAGAAAGAAACTGACGGCTGTTTTGTATTTTAATTGAATCCTGAACCAGACCACATCACAGCTTGGAGACAGTGATGTGTTGAGAGCAGAGTCACGTGTCTCAGGTGGACCAGTCAAGTGTGAATAGTTAGCAGGGAGTCGATGGGAATGTCGGTGTGACAACAGGTTAATTAAAAAGTCTTAAGGAAGCTTTCAAGTAGCAGGTGAAGAATTCATGGAGGCAAACGCCAAAAAGAAAGACACAAAGCGCAGGAGTAACTCAGCGGGCCAGGCAGCATGTAACAAGTAAAATGGATAAGGGAGAGCCAGTGGACGTAGTGTATCTGGACTTTCAGAAAGCCTTTGATAAGGTCCCACACAGGAGATCAGTGAGCAAAATTAGAGCACATGGTATTGGGGGGTAGGGTATTGACATGGGTAGAAAATTGGTTGGCATACAGGAAACAAAGAGTGGGAATTAACGGGTCCCTTTGAGAATGGCAGGCAGTGACTAGTGGGGTGCCGCAAGGCTCGGTGCTGGGACCGCAGCTATTTACAACATACATGAATGATTTAGATGAAAGAATTAAATGTGACATCTCCAAGTTTGTGGATGACACAAAGCTGGGTGGCAGTGTGAACTGTGAAGAGGATGCTGTGAGGATGCAGGGTGACTTGGATAGGTTGGGTGAGTGGGCAGATGCATGGCAGATGCAGTATAATGTGGATACATGTGAGGTTATCCACTTTGATGGCAAGAACAAGAAGGCAGATTATTATCTGAATGGTGTCAGATCAGGAAAAGGGGAAGTACAACAAGACCTGGGTGTCCTTGTACATCAGTCACTGAAACTAAGCATGCAGGTACAACAGGCAGTGAAGAAAGCAAATGGCATGTTGGCCTTCATAACGAGAAGATTTGAGTATAGGAGCAAAGAGGTCCTTCTGCAGTTGCAGGTGTGGTAAGACCACACCTGGAGTATTGTGTGCAGTTTTGGGTCTCCTAATTTGAGGAAGGACATTCTTGTTATTGAGTAAGTGCAGCATAGGTTCACCAGGTTAATTCCCGGGATGGCAGGATTGTCATATGATGAAAGAATGGAATGACTGGGCTTGTATTCACTGGAATTTAGAAGGATAAGAGGGGATCTTATAGAACCATATAAAATTATGAAGGGATTGGACACGCAAGATGCAGTAAACATGTTCCCGATGTTAGGGGAATCTAGAACCAGGGACCACAGTTTAAGAATAAGGGGTAGGCCATTTAGAACCAAGATGAGGAAAAATGTTTTCACCCAGAGAGTTCTGAATTTGTGGAATTCTCTGCCTCAGAAGGCAATGACATATTCACTGGATGCATTCAAAAGAGAGTTGGATAGAGCTCTTAGGGTTAGTAGAATCAAGGGATATGGGGAGAAGGCAGGAACAGGATACTGATTGGGAATAATCGGCCATGATCACATTGAATGGCAGTGCTGGCTTGAAGGGCCGAATGGCCTACTCCCGCACCTATTTTCTATGTTTCTCTGGAGGACATGGATAGGCGATGTTTTGGGTCTACAGACTGATTGTGATTGGAGGAGGGGGGAATGCTGTAAGGGAGAAAGCTGGAAGAGAGGAGGGGCAAGACAAAGCCTGGTGAGTGATAGGTGGGTACAGGTAAAGGCAGATAGTTGAACAAAGGCCAGAGATGAAAAGACACAAGGTGTGAGATGCGAACAGAAACAGGTGTGAATTGTGAAGCCAGAGAAGGGAATACCGGTGGAAAGCGAGACATGGGTGCAAGTCCAGGTAGGGCACAGGGAAGGGGGGAGGAGGATGTGGGAGTTGTTTGTACATAGTATCTGTGGAATTCTCTGCCTCAGAAGGCAGTGGAGGCCAATTCTCTGAATGCATTCAAGAGAGAGCTAGATAGAGCTCTTAAGGATCGCGGAGTCAGGGGGTATGGGGAGAAGGCAGGAACGGGGTACTGATTGAGAATGATCAGCCATGATCACATTGAATGGTGGTGCTGGCTCGAAGGGCCGAATAGCCTCCTCCTGCACCTATTGTCTATTGTCTATTGTCTATAGCTACTCCAATTTTAGGGCTTGACCTACAAACAACCCCCATACCCCCAACCCACATTTACAACAAAGGCAGAGGAGGCCAATTCACTGGATGTTTTCAAGAGATAGATTTAGTCCTTAGGGCTAAGAGAATCAAGGGATATGGGGGAAAGCCGGAATGGGGTACTGATTTTGGATGATCAGCCATGATCATATTGATTGGCGGTGCTGGCTCGAAGGGCCGAATGACCTATTCCTGCACCTGTTTTCTATGTTTCTCCCTCTCTTCCTTGTGCCTCACCTGGACTCGCATCCCCCTCCCCTCCCCTCCCACCGATATTCCATCCTCTGGCTTCACAATTCACCCCTCATCTACCCTGATCTCACACCCTTTTTGTCCTTTCATCTCTGGCCTTTGTCCAAGCAACTGCCTGTAAAAAAAAAACCCTCTTACCTGTATCCACGTATCAGTTGCCAGGCTTTGGCCTGCCCCACCAATCTTCCAGCTTTCTCCCCTGCACGATAACCAGCCTGAAGAAGGGTCTGGACCTGAAACGTCACCTATCCATGTTCTCCAGCGATGCTGCCTGACTCGCTGAGATACTCCAGCACTTTGTGCTTTTTTTTTGGATGTAAACCAGCATCTGCAGTTTCTTTCGTTTGCGAGCATCCAAAGTTTAGATACAATAGGGGGGAAAAGGGC
The DNA here is from genome assembly GCF_053455715.1 of Rhinoraja longicauda. Taxonomy (NCBI): domain Eukaryota; kingdom Metazoa; phylum Chordata; class Chondrichthyes; order Rajiformes; family Arhynchobatidae; genus Rhinoraja; species Rhinoraja longicauda. The sequence continues at coordinate 10,946,599 of NC_135973.1, forward strand.
AGTAGCTAATCTGTCAGAGTGCCGAAAGTTATGGGGAGAAGGCAGAAGAATGGGGTTAGGAGGGAGAGATAGATCAGCCATGATCGAATGGCGGAGTAGACTTGATGGGCCAAATGGCCTAATTCTGCTCCTATCACTTATGACCTTTTGACCTATTAACACGATGGTTTAATGTTTAGCTACTGAAGCAATACTTGGAACCAATACACAAACTTGTCCCGAAAGATCGAATTTGACATAAAACAAAGATGTGAATAACGTTTTGCATGGCTATTAAGAAAATACATCTCAAATGGGCAATTTTAAGATGAATCAATAAAGAAAACAATTTCTGTGGAAATTAAAAAATAGCTTTCTGTATCCATTAAAAAATTGCTTAAAAACCATTATGTGTGGAACAAGTCAGAAAAATATTGGCAAGCTACTCAGAAAGACAAGAGATTGTCTTTTTTAAATGTGTTTTATGCCTTTACTCAAGGTGATGCTAATCTCAACTGCCAGAGAGCCTTAATTAGGTTTTGTACAGCACATCAGACTCGTAGATCTTGTCTTAATTTAGTTTAGAGATACAGGGTGGAAACAGGCCCTTCGGCCACCGAGTCTGCACCGACCAGCAATCCCTGCACATTATCCTACACACACTAGGGGTAATTTGCACATACAACAAGTGAATTAACCTGCGAGCCATAGAAACATAGAAACATAGAAACATAGGTGCAGGAGTAGGCCATTCGGCCCTTCGAGCCTGCACCGCCATTCAATATGATCATGGCTGATTATCCAGCTCAGTAACCCGTACCTGCCTTCTCTCCATACCCCTTGATCCCCTTAGCCACAAGGGCCACATCTAACTCCCTCTTAAATATAGCCAATGAACTGGCCTCAACTACCTTCTGTGGCAGAGAATTCCACAGACTCACCACTCTCTGTGTGAAGAAATGTTTTCTCATCTCGGTCCTAAAAGACTTCCCTCTTATCCTTCAGCTGTGACCCCTGGTTCTGGACTTCCCCAACATCGGGAACAATCTTCCCGCATCTAGCCTCTCCAACCCCTTAAGAATTTTGTATGTTTCTATAAGATCCCCCCTCAGTCTTCTAAATTCCAGCGAGTACAAGCCTAGTCTATCCAGTCTTTCTTCATATGAAAGTCCTGCCATCCCAGGGATCAATCTGGGGAACCTTCTCTGTACTCCCTCTAAGGCTAGAGCCTGTACGTCTTTGGAGTGTGAGAGAAAACCAAAGGTCTCAGAGAAAACCCACGCTGGTCACGGGGAGAATGCACAATCTCCGTACAGACAGCAGCCATAGTGGGGATCGAACCCGGGCCTCCGGCGCTGCACTCGCTGTAATGCAGCAACTCTACCGCTGCGCCACCATGTAATAGACGACAATAGATTGTTGTTATTTCCATCAGGAAAGTTATTTTATGCTGTATTCATTCAACAGACGTTCATTGTTCAACCACGAACTACCAGGTCGAGTTTTACAGCAGAAATATATGGAACACAAATTATTTGGGTAAAACAATACTTCATTAAAAGGCCAGCTGTAACAGATACACACGGGCAGAATTTCAATGAGGCATTTACTTGTCAACGATGACAGAGTTCATCAGCATTGAAAATACTGGCACAACTTCTTCCCAACAAATCTCTCTCCCCAAGGATAAACTATGCAAAACATATTTAATTACAAGACCCAGCAGAAATTCTTCCATTCCTTTGTTCTAGAAATGGAAACTTTGCGATTTTCTGCCATTTTGCAGTCGCTGATGGGATTTTCAGCTTCTTATTGGTGTGGAGTATTGGTGAGATTAGATCGGATAGCGTATCAAAGACACACATCAAACGCAAGGTTACGGTTGAGCAGTTCTTTGAAGTGGTCCTTCCAGCAGGTATTGTCTCTCTCTCTCTGTCTCTCGGTGACCCTCGGACTATCCTTGACCGGACGTTACTGGCTTAATCTTGCACTAAACATCATTCCTTTTTCATGTATCTATATACATGATTGGCTCGATTGGAATCATGTATTGTCTTTTCTGCTGACCGCATAGCACATAACAAAAGCTTTTCACTGTACTCTGGTACACGTGACAATAAACTAATGTGAACTTTCCCTGATAAACCTTCCTCCATCCTTGACGAACCACAGCAGAGAGATCCACACTTTCTGGGTCCCTTATTCACACACCATGTGGTATGATTGTTCATATAACCAGCACCACAAACATGCACAATTGACAAGTGTGACAACTGGCCTGTCTCGCTCTCGACTGTGTTGCTGAACCTAAGTAAATGATGTTTAGTTGCCAGCAGTTGCACGTGGATTTACAAATGTGATCCCCCAGCAGAAAAATCATTCACACAAGTGCAGGGTGGCGCAGCGGTAGAGTTGCTGCCTGACAGCGCCAGAGACCCGGGTTCGATCCCGACTACCATGGCTGTCTGTACGGAGTTTGTACGTTCTCCCTGTGATCGCATTGGTTTTCTCCGGGTGCTCCGGTTTCCTCCTGCATTCCCAGACACGCTGGTCTGTAGGTTTATTGGCTTCTGTAAAATGTCCCCAGTGTGTAGGATAGAACGAGTGTATGGAGGATAATGGCTGGTCGGCGTGGACTCGGTGGGTCTCTACGCTGTATCTCGAACAAACTTAAACAAACTAAATACCAATATTGCAGAGACTTTGGTTTAAGATATACGGCATGGAAGTAGGTGTTTTAGCCGACCGTCCACACCGACCATCGATCAAACCCTCACACTAGTTCCAGTATCCCACTTTCCCATCCTCGTCTCACCAAAAATACGAGGAGAGAGATCTTCAGTTTCCTCCCACACTCCAAAGACGAACAGGTATGCAGGCTAATTGGCTTGGTAAATGTAAAAATTGCCCCTAGTGGGTGTAGGATAGTGTTAATGTGCCGCCGGGGATCGCTGGTCGGCGCGGACCCAGTGGGCCGAAGGGCCTGTTTCCGCTCTGTATCTGTAAACTAGACTAAACTAAACTAAGAACAAGAACCCATTGCCATGGTGTCAAGCCAATAACCTCGTGCATAACGTCAGAAAGATAAAAGAGTTGGTTTTTATTTTTTTATTTATTTTTTTAATACAATAGGTGCAGGAGTAGGCCATTCAGCCCTTCGAGCCAGCACCGCCATTCAATGCGATCATGGCTGATCACTCTCAATCAGTACCCCGTTCCTGCCTTCTCCCCATACCCCCTCACTCCGCTATCCTTAAGAGCTCTATCCAGCTCTCTCTTGAAAGCATCCAACGAACTGGCCTCCACTGCCTTCTGAGGCAGAGAATTCCACACCTTCACCACTCTCTGGTTGTTGACAAAGAAAACAAAGAGATGAACAGAACCATGTCCCCATGTCCTCATCAATGAAGCTACTGCAGCGATGGTTGACAGCCTCAAAGGATAAATATCACAAAGAACCTAACCTTGTCTTTCACATTGATGTGATGATCAAGAGAGGTCATCGTTATTTTTTTACTTTCCTAGGTGTCCACAAGGATTTTTTTCAGACTTCTACAGTTGTGCTATAGAGAGTATTCTGACAGGATGCATCTCGGCCTGGCATAGCAAATGCTCTGCTCTTGACCCTGCAGAAAGTGGTGAACACAGTTAAGTCAGTCACAGCTGGTCACTTCCTACCATCCAGTCCATCTTCGCAACGTGTTGCGTCAGGAAGGTTGGAAGTATGACGATAAGGGTGGCACGGTGGAGTTGCCACCTCACAACACCAGGTTCGATCCCGACCACAGGTGCTGTCCATACGGAGTCTGCACATTCTCCCTGTGACCGCGTGGGTTTTCTCTGGGTGCTCTGGTTTCCTCCCACCTTCCAAAGACGTGCAGGTTTGTCGGTTAATTGGATTCTGTAAATTGTCCCTAGTGTTCCGGTTAGAATTAGTGATCACTGGTCACTGGTGCGGGCTCGCACGGTGGTCCAAGGGGCCCGTTTCCGCACTGTATCTCTAAACTAAAGATACCAGTCACCATGGCCTTTCTTGCTTCCACCTTCTGGGAGAAGATACAGGAGCACCCAACACACTAGGGGCAATTTTACAGAAGCCAATTAACCTACAGACGACACACACGTCCTTGGAGTGCGAGAGGAAACCGGAGCGCCCGGAGAAAACCCACGCGGTCACATGGAGAACGTACAAACTCCGTGCAGACGGCGCCCGTGGTCAGGATCGAACCCGGGTGTCTGGCGCTGTAAGGCAGCAGCTCTACAGCCCCGTCACCAAACACCAGAGGTCAGGATTAAACCAGGGTTGCTGGAGCCACAGCTCGACTACGTGGGTCACTGTGCCACTCTCTGGCAGCAGCTGGAATCACGTACTTTTGCAGTAGCCTGGAGGAGAGGCCCTTCAGAGATCCAGCAAGCAATTGATCAATAAAATATGAATATAACCGGGGATATTTGTTTTTCTATCAACCAGGAGCCACAGAATACCTCAAGCCTGTAAAACATGGTATTTATAGAATCTGTGAACGTTTCATAATGAGCTGAGAAGCAGGTTGTACTAAATTTAGATCAAAACAGAAAGTGCCAGAGATGCTTACTTAAGTCAGTGACATCCATGGAGAGAGATGTTTCGGTTCAACAAACTCTAGGTGTGTTTGAGCACACTGGGCCTGTACTCGCTGGAGTTTAGAAGGCTGAGTGGGGACCTCATTGAAAATGACAGAATAATGAAAGGCCTAGATAGAGTGGATGTGGGAAGGATGTTTCCACTGGTGGGAGAGTCTCGGACCAGAGGTCATAGCTGCAGGATTCAAGGGCGCTCTTTTAGAAAGGAGGCGAGGAGGGATTTCTTGAGTCAGAGGGTAGTTAATCTGTGGAACTCATTGTCACAGAGGCCTGTGGAGGTCAAGTCAGTGGATATTTTTAAGGCAGAGATAGAGAAATTCTTGATGAGAACGTGTGTCAAGGGTTATGGGGAGAAGGCAGGATAATGGGATTAGGAGGCAGAGATCAGCCGTGATTGAATGGCGGAGTGGACTCAATGGGCCGAATGGTCTAATTCTACTCCTATAACTTGTGGCCTTTCAAGCGGCTTGGAAAAAGTTAGGGAAACAAGCATGTTTTAAGTTGCAGAGTTGCTGGGGATCATGAGGAGGGGTGTGAAGGGCGGGGGGAGTAACGACTGGAAATTTATCTGGAGACTGGAGACTTTGGGCGTAACAATAGAGTAGCTGCCTTCCAGTGCCAGAGACCCGGGTTCGATCCTGACTACGGGCGCTTCCCTGTACGGAGTTTGTACGTTCTCCCCGTGACCTGCGTGGGTTTTCTCCTGAGATCTCTGGTTTCCTCCCACACTTCAAAAACGTACAGGTTTGTAGGTCAATTGGCTTAGTATAAATGTAAATTGGCCCTAGTGCGCTTAGGATAGCGTTAGTGTCGCTGGTCGGTGCGGGCTCAGTGGGCTGAAGGGCCTGTTTCCGCGCTGCGTCTCTAAAACTAAAAACTAAAAAAACAAAATTAGACTGGAGACGGAAAGTAATTGAATGACACAGATGGTGTTGGAGTCGACTGAGAGAGGAGGATCAAGCCTGTTAATCACAGCTGATCTGTCTGAAGGAGGTGTAAATAGAAGAGATGATTGAAAGTAGAGGACAGAGAAAGAATGTCTTGAAACTGGCGGCTCATAGGAACATAGAAAATAGGTGCAGGAGGAGGCCATTTGCAGGAGGAGGCCATTTGGCCCTTCGAGCCAACACCGCCATTCATTGTGATCATGGCTGATCATCCACAATCAGTAACCCGTGCCTGCCTTCTCCCCACATCCCTTGATTCCACTAGCCCCTGGATCTCTATCTAACTCTCTTTTAAATTCATCCAGTGAATTGGCCTGCGTACCGCGTCCCAAATGCGGATATGCAATCACTCATTACAGTGGCTCCACTCGTTTAAGTTTAGTTTAGTTTAGAGATAGCGCGGGGAAACAGGCCCTTCGGCCCATCAGGTCCACGTGGACGTGCACTATCCTACACACACTTGGGTCAATTTACAATTTTTATTAACCAAAGCCAATTAGCCTACAAACCTGTACATCTTTGGAGTGTGGGTGGAAACCGGAGCACCCGGGGAAAACCAAAGCGGTCAAAGAGAGAAAGTACAAACTTCGTACAGACAGCACCCGAGGTCAGGATCGAACCCGGGTCTCTGGCGCTGTAAGGCAGCAACTCTACCGCTGCGCCACTCCTCTTTTAAACCTCTACTCCAACAGCAGGTTCCCTTTATCCTGCACCTGCGCACTGTGGACGGCTCGATTGTAATGATGCATAGTCTTTCCGATGACTGGATAGCATGCACCAAAAAGCTTTTCACTGTACCATTGGTACACATGACAATAAACTAATTAGAAAATATAGCTCATCAAATTATAGCCCAGAAAAAGGAGCAGTCTCCCCTCAAACTCGCCTTCTACCCCATCTGTCTTCATGTTTAGTAGATCATCCTCCATACCTTCAATCACTCCCACTATCGGGCAACCATCAGGCAGACATTTCCTTCCCCTCTCCTTTTCTCATTCTAGACTGTGCTCATTGCTCTGGTCTAGACTTCCAAATCCGCTAATACTCATCTCTCTCCCACTGAAACACACCTAACCACAGCAGATGCGACATCACTGCTTTTACATCTTCTCTTTCCCCCACCCAGTTATCAGGTGAAATAAGGTCATAAGGTCATAAGTGACAGGAGTAGAACTAGGCCATTTGGCCCATCGAGTCTACTCTGCCATTTAATCATGGCTGATTTATCTCTCCCTCCTAACCCTTCACCCCTTAACCTCTGACACCTGCACTTATCAAATATCTATCTTAAAAATATCCACTGACTTGGCCTCCATAGCCTTCTGAGGCAAATAATTCCACAGGCTCACCACCCTCTGGCTAATTGATTCAATTATGCCTCTTTTTCTCCGTTTCAATCGTTCAATGGTGCTTTATTTGTGGCATGTGCAACTGCACAGTGACATTCTTCTCAGTATTACATTCTTCTTGCTTTTCTAATCCATGTGTCCTTTCCAACATTCCACTGCACGATGCACGGAGCCCCAGTCTTATCACACTCAGAGTGTAGCCCACCCACCCCCATGCCCCCGAAGCAGAATCTGTGCTTCCAACTTGCAGGAAAACACGATTTGTAAGAAATGAAAAAGGCCAAGATTGTGCCAATTGCCTGTCAAAGGCCCTGGTAGTCACACCGTACAATGATAATGGAGTTAGTAACTAATTACAGCAATCAATGTCCAGCAATTAGATTCTAATAGACCCAGAGTTGCCAGTATTACATGAGACTTACAGTATTACAATACATCAGTATTACAAGTCTGGAAGGTTATTGACGTGAAACATGCATTCGGTTTCCTTCCACAGATACTCTCTGACCCAACAATGTTCTCCGCAATTTCTTACTTTGTTTCATACTTCAAGTACCAGCAGTACTTTTTTCAGTTCTATACTAATCACACATTATATAGCTCATGAAAGCATTCTCTCTTTCTCTCTCTCAATCTCTCTCTCCATCCGTCCTTCCCCCACCCTAGTCATCAGACTAATTTCACTGTCGCCCTGCATAGTTTCATTGTTCCACTTGCTTGTTTCACTCGTTGTCACTTTCCCCACAGCCAGCATCAAACCATTGTGGGCTCCACCTTTTCTTGATCATCGTTGCGGGCTTTGATTTGTCCTTTTTCATACCTTTCATTCATTTGTCCTTTGTACCTCTTCATATCTCTAGTTTCCCCTCTCCCCGACTCTCAGTCTGAAGAGGGGTTTCTCAGAGTCAGGGGAGAGAGAGACTAGAGGTATGAAGAGGTACAAAGAACAAATAAATGAAAGGTATGCCAAAGGACAAATCGAAGCCAGCAACGATGATCGAGAAAAGGTGGAGCCCACAATGGGAGGAAACCGGAGCACCCGGAGAAAACCCACGTGGTTACAAGGAGAACGTACAAACTCCGTACGGACAGCACCCAGAGTCAGGATTGAACTCTGGTCCCTGGCACTGCAAGGCAGTAGCTCTACCGCTGCACCACCGTGCCACCCATTCCCTGTGCTATGCTGTACTGTTCTGTGTTCCAGTTAACACAACTATTTTATGAGAGATTAGAACACAGAGTATCCGTGACAATGGCCGTGACAAATATGATTCTAAGTTAATCTAATCTGAAGCTAAATCCTCAGTTGCCCAAAGAAGAATTTAATATCTGAGCCAGCATGTTTTTATTTCATTGCCTCAGGGATCTCCGTGTCAGAAGGTGTTGACACGAAACATCACCTATTCCTTTTCTCCAGAGATGCTGTCTGACCCGCTGAGTTACTCCAGCATTTTATGTCTATCTTCGATGTAAACCAGCATCTGCTATTCCTCCTACACATTATTCATACACCTTCTGGTTGAACGAGTCGAGCCCGATTTCAGAGATTTCCGCAGAATGACCCGCCACTGACTCAAATGTTGACTCTGTAAATTAGTTCTGAATTTTCAGTTTTTCATGTTTCTGATTCTGCTCTCAGACAAGAAGGAACAGTTTTGCCAAATTTTGGTCCATCTCGAATCATGGAAACATTATACACTAGACTAGATTTCAATCATTTACTTTCTATTTTTATTTCACGGTGTTTTTTAAAAATTTGTTACAAGTGTTCATTTCTCAACCTGCTTTCTAAATATAGCTTTAATGGTTTCACTGTTTACTCGGCAAGGAAAATCCTTGCTACCACATTATCCAGGGAGCAGTGGAAGAAGACCCAAGGCACACTGATCTGTCTATTGCAAGGAGCATCTATTGGCATAAACTACCCTTTAGCTTAGTTTAGTTTCATTTAGTTTCATTTAAAGATGCAGCACAGAAACAGGCCCTTCAACCCATCAAGTCCTGGCTGATGAGCGATCCCTGTAAACGAGCACTATCCTACACACTGGGGACAATTTACAAATTTTACCCGAGGCAATTAACCTGCAAACCTGTACGTCATTGGGGCGTGGGAGGAAAGCGGAGCGCCCGGAGAAAACCCACGCAAGTCACGGGGAGAACGTACAAACTCCACACAGACAGCACCCATAGTCGGGATCGAACCCGGGTCTCTGGCGCTGTAGGGCCGCAACTCTACCGCTGTGCCACCGTGCCGCCCTCCATCCTCTGCATATCCATGTGACTATCTGAAAGCTTCTTTAAGGGCCTATCTCACATGGTTCCGCCACCATCCCTGACAGCAAGTTCCAGGCACGCTCTCTGCGTAGAAAACATGCCCCGCAATATCCTGTTTAATCACAAGCAGAACCCTGAAGCAATGAAATAAAAACATGCTGGCTCAGATATTAAATTCTTATTTGGGCAACTGAAGATTTAGCTTCAGATTTGATTAACTTGGAATCATATTTGTCACGGGCATTGTCACGGATACTCTGTGTCCTCATCTCATAAAATAGTTGTGTTAACTGGAACAGAGAACAGTACAGCATAGGACAGAGAACAGGACAGCACAGTGGCGCAGCGCTAGAGCCACTGCCTTGCAGCGCCAGAGACCCGAGTTCAATCCTGACTCTGGGTGCTGTCTGTACGGAGTTTGTACGTTCTCCTTGTAACCACGTGGGTTTTCTCCGGGTGCTCCGGTTTCCTCCCACAGTCCAAAGACATACAGGTTTGTAGGTTAATTGGCCATTGTAAAATTGTCCCTAGTGTACAGTGTTAGTGTACGGGGTGATCGCTGATTGGCGCAGACTCGGTGGGACGAAGGGCCTGTTTCCGTGCTGTATCTCTAAAGTCTAATGCTCATGACTTGCAGTCAGGGGGTATGGAGAGAAGGCAGGTGCAGGTTACTGAGCTGGATGATCAGCCATGATCATATTGAATGGCGGTGCAGGCTCGAAGGGCCGAAAGGCCTACTCCTGCACCTATTTTCTATGTTTCTATGTTTCTATGAACAAGCCCTTCGGTGCATGATGCCGAACATGATGCCAAATTAAACTATTCCCACCCACTTGCACGAGATCTTTATGCCTCCATTATCTGCATAACCATGTGCCTATCCAAAAGCTTTTTAAAGGGCATTCTCATACCTTTTCCACCACCATCCCTGGCAGCAAGTTCCAGGCAGCTACCACTGTCTGTGTAAAAACCTTCCCCTGCAATATCTTTTAAACTCCATGCCCCACCCCTTTCCCCCCAAATCCCTTACTTTAAAGCTATGCCCTTTACTATTTGTCACTTCCATCCTGGAAAAAACAACTCTGAGCGTCTGGCCTGTATCTCATTATTTTATATACTTCTATCGGGCCTTCCTTCAGTCTCTGATACTCCAGAGGAAACAATCTGAGTTTGTCCAAGTTCTCCTTAAAGCTAATGCCCTCTAATCCAGGCAGCATCCTGGTAAGCTTCTTCTGCGTTCTCCCCAAACTTAGCCAAAGCCTCCACATCCTTCCTGTAATGGGCCACCTGAACTGCACTGCCCTCCAGATGCGGTTTAACCCAATTTTTATAAAGCTACAACATGTCTTCCCGACCCATATACTCAATGTACTGACCAATGAAGGCAAGCACACCATATGCTTTAACTACCACTCTATATTTCCTTCAGGGAGCTATGGACTGGGGGCACCTCTGTACATTCATGCCATTCAGGGTCCTGCCATTGATTGCATACTTTCCCCTTACATTTGTCCTCCTCAAGCACAACATTTTACACTGGCCCGGATTAAATTCCACCTGCCATTTCTCCGCCCATGTCTATATTCTGTCGACGGCCTTCTTCATTGTCCACAACTCCACCAACCACAAAAAGATTATACTCGGTGAACCAGTTAAGACTTCTAAGCTCCATGTGTGGACTCCTGTATATCGGTGAGATCAAGCACAGGCTCGGCGATCTTTTCACTAAACATGTCCGCTCAGTCCGCCTAAACCTACCTGATCTTCCGGTGGTTAAACACTTAAACTCCCCCTCCCATTCCCACGCTGACCTTTCTGTCCTGGGCCTCCTCCATTGTCAGTGAGGCCCAGCGCAAATTGGAGGAACAACACCTCATATTTCGCTTGGGCAGCTTACACCCCAGTGGTATGAACATTGACTTCTCCAACTTCAAGTGACCCTTGCCTTCCCTCTCTCTCCATCCCTCCACCATCCCATTTCTCTGACTAGTCTGACTGTCCTCATATTCATTTTATCTGTTTGCTTTGTTATTACCTTCTCCTACCTAACAATGACCTATTCAACATTGTCCTTGACCTTCATCCCCTTTGTCTCGTTTTCACACCTAACACTTCCTTATCTCTGTATCTACCTCTCCCCTGACTCTGAAGGGTCTGAAGTATGAAGAAGGGCGGCACGGTGGCGCAGCGGTAGAATTGCTGCCTTACAGCGAATGCAGCGCCAGGGACTCAGGTTCGATCCTGACTACGGGTGCCGTCTGTACGGACTTTGTACGTTCTCCCCGTGACCTGCGTGGGTTTTCTCCGAGATCTTCGGTTTCCTCCCACACTCCAAAGACGTACAGATATGTAGGTTAATTGACTGGGTAAATGTAAAAATTGTCCCTAGTGTGTGTAGGATAGTGTTAGTGTGCAGGGATCGCTGGGCGGCGCGGACTCGGTGGGCCGAAGGGCCTGTTTCCGCGCTGTATCTCTAAATCTAAAAAAAAGGGTCTCGACCCGAAACTTCACCCATTCCTTCTATCCAGAGATGCTGCCTGTTCCACTGAGTTACTCCAACTTTCTGTGTCTACGTTCGGTTTAAACCAGCATGTGCAATTCCTTCCTACAAGACTTCTGATAAGTCTGACAAGACAGGGGGTGGGGGGGCGAGAACGAAGGGGGACCGGCAGTGGGGCCACCTGCTGCCATGTGTGGTGGCCGGCAGTAGGGAAGACTGTTCGGTGAACTTTTGAAACGCTGTCGGCGCCAAAACGTGGTGACACTTGAGTGTTGCCTGGTGTGAGGCGTGCTGTATAATTTTACCAGGTTATCTGCAAAACAAAGCATTTCACTGTACACGCGACAATAAAATATCATTGAATTGAAAATGCGAATTGAACTGTTCCAAGGGTGGACACGTAAAATTCCTAACAGCTAAACTGAGAAGCCCAGTTCTCTTTAAAATGTGTAAGTGTTTTGCCATCCAGAGTACAGGCGCACTGAGGGCCCACTAAACTGTGCCACCACCATTTGGTAGGTTCAAACTCCCACTGCAGTTGCTAGTCTCCCCGACAACAAGCCTTAAATTGCCAAGAGGGCTATCATTTTGACAAACCTTTCCTTGGTTTTGTACACGTTTATATCTATGAGAATATAGCCAAAATAAAAGCATTTGGAATGTGCACAAAACGACGGTATGTACAAACTCAATTGGAAGACTTTTTTGAAGATAAATCCAATGGCCCCATTATCACGGTAAAACTCAGCTACTCGGTGTTTCATCATATGTTGAAAGACTGGAGCGACTAGGCTTGTATACACTGGAATTTAGAAGGATGAGAGGAGATCTTATCGAAACGTATAAGATTATTAAGGGGTTGGACACGTTAGAGGCAGGAAACATGTTCCCAATGTTGGGGGAGTCCAGAACAAGGGGCCACAGTTTAAGAATAAGGGGTAGGCCATTTAGAACTGAGATGAGGAAAAACTTTTTCAGTCAGAGAGTTGTGAATCTGTGGAATTCTCTGCCTCAGAAGGCAGTGGAGGCCAATTCTCTGAATGCATTCAAGAGAGAGCTGGATAGAGCTCTTAAGGATAGCGGAGTCAGGGGGCATGGGAAGAAGGCAGGAACGGGGTACTGATTGAGAATGATCAGCCATGATCACATTGAATGGCGGTGCTGGCTCGAAGGGCCGAATGGCCTTCTCCTGCACCTATTGTCTATTGTTTCAGGGATTAAAAAATGAACTGAGGAGATTGAAGCAGCGTTTTGAACTGAACCTTGGCGCGATGCAAGATACACACATTGTCATCTGTGTGAAGAAGGGTCTCGACCCAAAACATCACCCGTTCCTTCTATCCAGAGATGCTGCCTGTGTTGCTGAGTTACTCTGGCATTTTGTGTCTTATCTTCGGAGTAAACCGGCATCTGCAGTTCTTTCCCATACATATCATCTGTGCATCGGTCCTCTCCTTGCAAATAAATGCAAGCACAGGAAAGCCTTGTAGTTGATCAAAACACCAAGGAAAATTGCTGCACAAAAGCAGTTCCCACCTCTCTGATGTTCAAAAGCTACATTCGTCTTTGTACACAGGTTGGCGAGAATAGGACGAGAAAGGTCGGGGTCATTCCAGGTGTAACCCCGCACAAACCCTCATTCAATGTTATGCAACAGGGCATTATGCCTACCTTTTCCTCTGCTGAATACAGATCAGTGTGCCGCGATGTCGAGTTGCTGCTTTGCATTGCCAATATAAAAGCCCTTTCCTCTTATCTAAAAGCTTTCTAATTAGATCATTTTCAATCGCGTGCATTCCAAAAGTTGGATTGTTAAAAATCTACACAGATCAAAAATATGATTACAAGAAAACTCAGGGCAACTTTTTCGACCCGGGTCAAAATGTAAACAGGCACTGAATGAATGAATGAATGAATGACATGGGAGGGGAGAGGGATATTTGAATTGTCGGTGTTAGGAACTCAAATTAGTAAGTATTTTTGGACATTTTGTACCACTTTCTTTTAATTCTACTGAGCTGTAATACAAGAAAAGGAGGACTCTGATAAGCATAATAAGTGACTTCCAGCTGATTATACGACAGGTGCAAGGACAGAATCAAGTCAGTTGAGACATGTTCACCCAAAGTTCAAAGCACTAGTCGAGTGTTATGGTGAGAGGGGGAAAATGTTACCAAGTGGACTCGTTGGGCCCAAACCTCTCCTGCATTGGTGCAGCACCCGCTCCCTCCCCCTCTCCCCCCTCCCCCTCCTCCCTCCCCCTCTCCCCCCCTCCTCCCTCCCCCTCTCCCCCCTCCTCCCTCCCCCTCTCCCCCCTCCTCCCTCCCCCTCCTCCCTCCCCCGTCACCCCCTCTCCCCACTCCCCTCCCTCTCCCCACTCCCCTCCCTCCCCCTCTCCCCCCTCCCCCTCTCTTCCCCACTCCCTCTCCTCTTCCAGCTGATTATCCCCTCCACCCTCCTTCCACACCTCGTCCTCCTCCCCCTTCCCCTCCCCCTTCCCCTCCTCCCACTCCACCCCCCTCAACCCCCCTTATCCTCCATCCTCCCCCCTCCCCCCCTCCCCCTCCCTCCCTAGGAGATAGATTTAAACTTTAAAACGTGAATAACGTCAAAAATATAACATCGATTTCAATGAAACCCCTTCCATTAGCACCAAAGGGACGACGGTGAGTAAGGTGGGCCTAAAATTGCCGTGCTATCGTGTACCGTTTTGGCTGTAGTTCAGGAACAAACAAACAAACAAACGAGAGATTTAGCATATAGATTTTCGAGGGAAGATTTGCTTAACACAGAGAATGGAAGGTGCCTGGAAAAATACCAGCAGGGGAGGTGGTAGAAGCAGATATGGTGGCAACATTTAAAAGGCATTTAAACAGACACATCAGGAGGCAGGGAACAGAGAGACATGGGCCATGTACAGGCAGATGGGATTAATTTAATTGGACATTAACATCGGCAAACGCATGCATAGTGGTCCTAAAGGTCTGTTCCCGTGCTTTATTTCCCTATGTTTCTATGTTACAAACACTATTAAATGATACATAACAATTAACTGGATGAATAAGATTCAACTAAATTAATTCTCTCCCTGTCCAATACTGACACAATTATAAGGATGAACACAAAATGCTGGAGTAACTCAGCGGGTCAGGCAGCATCTCTGGAGGAAAGGAATAGGTGATGTTAATAAACCTAAAAAGCTAAACCTAAATCACCACAATCTGAAGAATGTCCTCCAAGTCACATAGCTAGGATAGACACAAAATGCTGGCGTAGCTCAGCGGGTCAGGCAGCATCTCTGGGGAACATGATTTGTTCTCTTTTCATACCTCTACTTTCCCTCTCCTCTGACTCTCAGAATGAAGAAGGGTCTCAACCTGAAACATCACCTATTCCATTTCTCCAGAGATGCTGCCTGATCCGTTGAGTTACTCCAGCATTTTCTGTCCTTCTTCGATTTAATCCAGCATCTGCAGTTCCTTCCTGCACAATGATAAGGATTTTTGTGCATTGTAACAAGTCCACAATGACCAAAAAGCATTTTCACTTGTTTAAGAAATTGGGGATAATTCAAGAATTGCAGTTATTTATGTTCAGTCGGAGAGATTTAAAAAAAAAGATTTTGTTGCAGACGGCTATTTCTGTCAAAATCTATTTGCTAACAAAATGTGGGATAAATGCAAAAGGTAAATTTGTAAACACATTCCAAATCCAGCAGCAAGTTCCGAGAATGATCTCCCATGTGATTAGTCTCCCAATTGGTGACAGGAACTTTCTGAACAATGATCAAAGTGCAGCACAGTTGGTTGACTGGCAATGAGTGGAAACCTTGCACCGCCAAAGACCCAGGTTCAATCCTGACCTTAAATCCCACCTGTGTGGAGTTTGTCATGAGCAATGCGTTTGCGGATTTTCCAATGTTGTTCCAGGAACCTGGGTATTTAACTTTCCTGCACAATTAATTGTGGCCACGATCCCATTCATCCCAATGACACAATACCTACAATGATAAAGGTGAATACTCATCGGGGCGGCGCAGTGGCGCAGAGGCAAAGTTGCTGTCTCACAGCGCCAGAGACCCGGTTCGATCCTGACTATGGGTGCCGTCTGTGCGGAGTTTGTACGTTCTCCCTGTGTCTGCATGGGTTTTCTCCGGGTCCTCTGGTTTCCTCCCACATACCAAAGATGTACAGCTTTCTAGGTTAATTGGATTCAGTAAAAATTGTGAATTGTCCCTGGCGTGTAAGATAGTGTTGGAGTACGGGGTAATTGCTGGTTGGCGCAGGCTCGGTGGGCCTAAGGGCCTGTTTCTGCACTGTATCTCTAAAGTCTGAAGTGAAGTCTAATGATTTCACAATTGCCCTTGCATATTCTTGTTTTGAATACAATGTTGTGATCATTATTTCCCAATTGTTGTTGTACTCTAAATAATTGTTGATTTTTATTTCACTATGAACCTTTTCAGTACCGGATACATTCTAAAATGGTTTCCTCGCCGCTGACAACAGGAATAACCACTTATTTTTGTTTACCTTGAAATAGTATTAATCAAAATGACAGCCCTTTTTCATCCCTCTGAACTATTGATAGAAATGCAAGTTTATCTTGACTTCAGTGTTTGATAGACTTCAGGGTAGTGAGAGCTGGACAATTTTCCTTGTTAAATATTCTGCTTTAACGTAAGCCCACAGTGTCTTTAGGTTCTGATGCTGGATTGAATCCTATGCTAAAGTTTGCATGCTCACCCCCTGTGATCGCGTGGGTTTTCTCTGAGTGCTCCACTTTCTTCCCACATCCCAAAGACAAGCGGGTTGGAAGGTTAAATTGGGCCTCAGAGTAGGTGAGTGGTGGAACCATAGGAAGGGGAGGTTGATGAGTATGTGGGGAGAATACAAATGTAAGGTTGGCACAAATGGGCTGTTGATGGTCGGCGTGGACTCGGTGAGTCAAAGAACCCATTTCCATGCTGCATCTATCTGACTCGAAAACTCTCAATCCCCACCATATTAAAAAAAAATTAAATTGGTGCTACCATGAGAACTATCTCTGTAAACACAACTAACAGGTGAGATTTATTCAACAAAATTGTTTTTTTTAAAAGCATGATGAACGAATGAATATATTTTTGTACTACTCTTGTTTTTCGAACAATCTTTATCTTTACATTTTCTTGTAGAATTAATGTGAGATTTATGTATAATTTATGTACAATTTATCTTTCAGTGTGTTATCCGAGTCTTGCTGCCTGGGACACAGGTGCAAGATTTTCATTGCACCTGTGCATATGACAATAACGATAGACACAAAATGCTGGAGTATCCCAGCGGGACAGGCAGCATCTCTGGGGAGAAGGAATGGGTGGCGTTCTTCAGAGGAGGGGTCTTGACCTGAAACGTCACCCATTCCTCTCCAGAGATGCTGCCTGTCCCGCTGAGGTACTCCAGCATTTTGAGTCCATCTTCAGTTTAAACCAGCACCTGCAGTTCCTTGTGTCGGAAGGAACTGCAGATCCCAAAGTTTGAGAAGGGTCTCGTCCCGAAACGTCACCCATTCCTTCTATCCAGAGATGCTGCCTGTCCCAGCCTTTTGTGTCTATCTGCAGTTCCTTCCTAAACATATGACAATAAACTCGACTTGAATGAATGATGTTTATTCTCAGCAAGTAGTGAAGCAGAAACCGTAAATTGCTTTAGAACTTGTTTGCTTTACTGAATGAGGTGCCAGGTAGAAAGATTAAGAGTTTCTGATTAACTCAGGATTAAATCTCTTGGTACTCTTAATTCTCAATGAACCTGTGCAGTTTGGGAGGCTGGAGGGAATTTCATCAAGTAGTCAGTCCCCCATGTTAACTGTGATTGAGTCAGGTAGATGCACTTGCCCAGAGTAGAGGAATCGAGGACCAGAGGACATCGGTCACATAAAGCGAGGGGTGGAAAATAATTAATAGGAACCCGAGGGGTCACTTTTTTCACACAAAGGGTGGTGGGTGTATGGAACGAGCTGCCGTTGGAGGTAGTCGAAGCAGGTCCAATCGCAATGTTTAAGAAACATTTAGACAGGTACGTGGATAGGACAGGTTGAGAGGGATATGGGCCAAATGGGACTAGTGTAGATGGGACATGTTGGGCCAAAGGACCTGTTTTCAAGTCCACATCTTCCTTCAGTTAAATAGCTCAGAATGAGTGCCATCCTCATCGAAACTAACTGCAATCACAGATCCAACATAAGCACCCCCTACTTTTTCCAATTCCAGAGTAGTTTCAGAATTGCTTAAGAAACGTCCGAGGCTAACAGAGCGCAGAACGGTTGTATCACACTTGCAAACAGTTGAAAGGTGTTTTTTATTTTTAATTTCTCCTCTCTCTGTATCATTTTTTATTTTTTATTTTTAAATGCACGATGTTTCTGACCGAAGAAACCTTGGGCGGATTGAGGAAGAGACCGCCACTAAACACGACCGACACCCGCGACAGAGAGACCTGATAAAGTTGTCACACTCACCGATGCCGTTGATGTTTTCTTCGCATGAATACCAGATCCCGGTGTGGAAGTAGCGAAAGAAGAACTTGTCGTCGCCGGTGTCCCAACTATATTGGCCCAAGTTGGAATTGGAACTGGAGCCGTTCGCCGCCCCGCTGCTGTTCAAGTTGATACAGTTTAATTTCGTGTCCTTGTCGCAGTTTGGCTTGGGCACTTTCTGGGTTCCCTCGCACCAGTACGTTGTGACGAAGGCAGTTGTGGAGAAGAACAGAGCCACTAAGTTTAAGCCCACCGCCAGCAAGGCTCTGCATTTCCTGGTGGTTTTCATTGTACCATGAAGTATCTCTCTCTCTCTCCCTCTCTCTTTCTCTCTTTCTCAGGTTTAGAGAGCGTCTTCACTGACAATGAGCTGGTATTTCTTTCTCTTTCTCTCTCTTTCTCTCTCTCTCAGGTTTAGAGAGCGAGTCTTCACTGGCAATGAGCTGGTGTTTCTTTCTCTTTCTCTCTCTTTCTCTCTCTCTCAGGTTTAGAGAGTGAGTCTTCACTGGCAATGAGCTGGTGTTTCTTTCTCTTTTTCTCTCTCTCTCTCTTTCTTTCTCTGTCTCTCTCTCAGGTTTAGAGAGCGAGCCTTCACTGGCAGTGCACACAGCTGGGTTCAGGTCTGCTTTGAAACGCAGCGAAGGATGTAAAACGGCATGAAACCCCAGTCGCGCCGCTTGCTTGACTCAAAGCTGGGTTTCCTCCTCTATGTTCTCCTCCAAGGTGCCCATGGTGCGGTGGTGGTGTGCGGGCAAGTACTGGGGAATGTGGGCAGCGGACGGGGAGAGGCTGTGCTTCTGCCTGCCTCTCGTCTCAGCAACATCTTCGGCGAAACACATGGTGCATCGAGATTGCTATTATTGCTGCTGCTTCTGCCGCCTCCCCTCTTTGACAGATACCTGGGGTGTCACCGCCACTATTTATCCACCTCTCTCCAAATTTCGCCACGTTGTTCATTATGTGCCCTGAAATAGATAACCAAACCCCTCAATCAGTTTTAAAGTGGACGAGAAATAACAGATCTGACTTTTCATAGAAACATAGAAACATAGAAAATAGGTGCAGGAGGAGGCCATTCGGCCCTTCGAGCCTGCACCGCCATTCAATATGATCATGGTTGATCATCCAACTCAGTATCCTGTACCTGCCTTCTCTCCATACCCCCTGATCCCTTTAGCCACAACTAACTCCCTCTTAAATATAGCCAATGAACTGGCCTCAACTACCTTCTGTGGCAGAGAATTCCACAGACTCACCACTCTCTGTGTGAAGAAATGTTTTCTCATCTGGGTCCTAAAAGACTTCCCCCTTATCCTTAAGATGTGACCCCTGGTTCTGGACTCCCCCAACATCGGGAACAATCTTCCCGCAATCTTTCAGAGCTAATTTCACGTAAAACGTGACACACTTTTAATTTTATTATCATTTATGTTTTTTGTTGCTGCGGGAATGGCTGGTAAAATTAAACTTCAGTTAAAGTATGAACACGATCGTTTAAAGAAACCATTAAAAATAAATAAAAGGATGGCAACAATTACATTTGCAGCAATCTTAGCAGGGGCAGTTTTTCCAACAGTTTTTTTTATTTTAATAAAAAGCAACACAAGCAGAACTCATCGACCAGGAAAATAAATGCAAACGTGTTTCAGTCGTGACTGCTGGCATTTGTCTGTCACGCTGAAAGGTATTCTTGTGGCAGAAAGTCAAGAGGTGAAACGTATCCATAAAAAATGTTAAACCTTTATTTCCGAGAAAATATGATATCATTAGGACACTTTGAGATGATCGAACGCACTCTTTGCTGGTATGCCGATAATGGCAGCAGCGACCATTAATACACATCACGTTATCAGCGCTGGGGAAATTAGAGATTAAACATCATCAAATATTTTTATTTTCCGGACTCTCTCGTTGAAAGTCTTGGAATTAAAAAGGGAGGCCATTTAAAACGGAGGTGAAAGGGGAACTTTTTCACCAGAGAGTTGTGAATTTGTGGGATTTCTCTGCCACAGAGGGGAAGTGGAGGCCAATTCACTGGATGGATTTAAGGGAGAGTTAGGTAGAGCTCTAGGGGGGGGGGGGGGCTGGTGGGATCAAGGGACTGGGGAGAAGGCAATGAATGGACGATCACAATGAATGGCGGTGCAGGCACGAAGGGCCGAATGGCCTCCTCCTGCACCGATTTTCTATGAAAGCAGCACATTTTTTAAATCCCCGCTCTATAATCGAGCAGCGGTACAATGTACCTGTTGGGTTAATGTGTAACCCATCCCAGCGAGGGCTGGGGAGGTGGTTAAATCCTGGATCAATGCAAGCCGAACGACTGCCGAGTACAGAAACACTTTTACTCACACGTCCACCTCCCCACTCTAAAGGCAGGTCCACCGTTGCAAGCCCATGCGGCTACAACGCAAACGCAGGCTCCATTGTCACGGCTGCTGTCTCACCTGCTGTCACTGTGCCGGTCGCCTTCTCTCTGCACTTTGGTTTGCATCGGGATTCATTCCCCCCCCCCCCCCCCCCCCCCCCCCCCACCCCCCCCCCCCCCCCCCCCCCCCTTTCTTTGCGTCGCCACCTCGGAGACGGGCACTGAGCGAAGCTAAACAGCAACCGGTCCCTCGGCGAACTGGTGTAGAGAGAGAGAGAGAGAGGAGAGAGAGAGAGAGAGAGAGAGAGAGAGAGAGAGAGGAGATGAGGGGGGAGAGCACATTACAGAGAGACACAGCAGAGGGAGAGGGGGGTGTGGAAGGGGACAGCAGAGGAGGGGGTGGGAGAGAGGGGGGAGAGTAAATGGGACAGTGCATAGAGGGGGAACAGTAGATGGGGAAGTGTATAGAGGAGGGAAAGAACATGAGGAAGGGTATGGAGTAAGGAAAATAGATGAGGAAGGTTATGGAGGGGGGCAGTAGATGGGGAAGGGTATGGAGTAAGGAAAATAGATGAGGAAGGTATAGAGGGGGGAGCAGTAGATGGGGAAGGGCAAAGAGGGTGAAACAGTAAATGGGGGAAGTAGATTGAGGCTGTGCATTGAAAGTAGCGTCACAAGTAGGTAGGGTGGTACATTGGCCTCCATCATTCAAAGTTTTGAGTGTGGAAGTTGGGAGGTCATGTTACAGTTGTACAAGACATTTGTGAGGCCACATTTAGAGTACTACGTTCAGTTTTAGGAAAGATGTCGTCAAGCTGGGAAGGGCGCAGAGAAGATTTACCAGGATGTTGCTGGGACTCGAGGGCCTGAGTTACAGGGAGAGGTTGAGCAGGCTGGGATTTTATTCATTGAAGCGCAGAAGGATGAGGGGTGATCTTATAGAGATGTACAATAAGTCATGCGAGGTATAGAGGCATAGATCGGGTAAATGCACAGAGTCTTTTGCCCAGAGGAGGGGAATCAAGAACTAGAGAACACAAGTTTAAGGTGAGTGAGGGGGGGGGGGGGGGGGAAGATTTAATAAAAACCAGAGTAGGGGAATCAAGGACTAGAGAACACAAGTTTAATGTGAGGAGGGGGGGGGGGGAGGGGAGGGGGGAGGAGGGGGGGAGGGGGGGAGGGGAGGGGGGGAGGGGAGGTGGGGAGAGGGAGGGGAGGGGGGGAGAGGGGGAGAGGTTTAATGTGAGGGGGGGAGGGGGGGGAGGTTTAATAAAAACCTGAGGGGAACTATTTTACACATTGGGTGGTGGGTATATGGAACGAGCTGCCAGAGGAGATAGTTGTACTATCACAACATTTAAGAGCCATTTGAATAGGTACATGGATAGGATAAGTTCAGAAGGTTACGGGCCAAGTGCAGGCAGGTGGGACGAGTGTAGATGGGGCATGTTTTTCAACATGGGCAAGTTGGGCCGAAGGGCCTGTTTCCACACTGTATGACTCTATGGGGTCACCAGGTAGCTGGGAGCTCCTGTTCTCCAGGCAGTCTCCATTAAACTGCAACATCTCCTCCTCGACACTCTTAACTGGAACGCTTGGAGGGTCTATACTCTTCCACTTCTTGTGGATGCCGCAGTCAGGCCCTTAATGGCAGCAGGTTAGTTTAGTTTAGTTTAGAGATGCAGCGCAGAAACAGGCCCTTCGGCCCACCTAGTCCACACCGACCAGCGATCCCCGCACATCAACACTATCCTACAGACAATTTTACATTTATACCAAGCCAATTAACCCACAAACCTGTACGTCTTTGGAATGTGGGAGGAAGCCAAAGATCATTGAGAAAACCCATGGGGTCACGGGGAGAACGTACAAACTCCGTACCGACAGCACCTGTAGTCGGGATCGAACCCTGGGTCTCTGGCCCTGTAAACGCTGCAAGGCAGCAACTCTACCGCTGCACCACCATGCCACCCTAGATTATTATATTGTCATTACCAAGACATCTGCAGGCGGTGTCCGCAAATCAGCCTTGGTAGCAATGAAAATGCGCAGGGAAGCAGCAGCAAAAATTGCCTTCAATTCTTCTCTCTGGATTGCCATCGTCGATGACAGCAACAGTGTTAATCGTGCAACATTTTCTTTACAAAATCATTTTAAATTCAGCCAAGAGGTTTTAGAAATGTAAAGTGAATTTTTAAGTGAGCCAACTGTGGAAAATATTTGAATTCTGTAACTGCTAAAATAAAAATAAATTTGCCATCCCTTACTATGAAAAGATATCAACCACCTTGTGCCAATGTATGCTGATTACGCAACCAAAGAGATATTGACCAAAGCCTTTGTACCTTATTGACGAGCTTTCTACATGATAACATTGATGAGTTAAATCAATTTTATATGCATACAAACAGGGAAAAAAAAAAATGTGTAGGAAGGAACTGCAGTTGCTGGTTTACACTGAAGATAGACACAAAATGCTGGAGTAACTCAGTGAATCACACCGAGTGTACCCTCTCCCAGTGGGCAAAAGGTCTAGAAGTGTGAAAACACACACCTCTAGATTCAGGGGCAATTTCTTCCCAGCTGTTATCAGACAACTGAACCATGCTACCGCAAGTGGAGAGCAGTCCTGAACTACTATCTACCTCATTGGTGACTCTCGGACTATCTTTGATCGGACTTTCCTGGCTTTACCTTGCACTAAACATTATTCCCCCATCATGTAACATAGCTGTCTGTCCGTGGGAGGGGCATGGGGGAAGAGAGTGGAAGTTTTGTTGCCTTCCATCACAGTGATGGGGTGTTTGGAGTCACTGTGATGGACGTTTGTGTTGGGGTCGTGTGTCTTGTGTTCTTTTTTTGTGTGTGTTCTGTGACTGCTGGAAAATGTAATTTTGTTCGGTATCTCGGTATCGAATGACAATAAAAGAATACAATACAATACAATACAACAATGTATCTATAAATTGTAAATGGCTCGATTGGTAATCGTGTGCTGTCTTTCCACTGACCGGTTAGCTTTTCAGTGTACCTCGGTACACATGACAATAAACTTTACTGAAACTGGGTCAGGCAGGATCTCTAGAGAAAAGTAATAGGTGACGTTTCGGCCCCATTCTTAGACCGAGAGTAGGGTCTGAGGAAGGGTCACGACCCATAACGTCACCCATTCCTTTTCTCCAGAGATGCTGTCTGACCGCTGAGTTACTTCAAACATTTTGTGTCTATCTTCTGGGAAAATTATCTTATTTTCTTTTTGATTACTGAACCATTAGCAATTTGCAGTTCGTGTTGAGTCCAAGTGTAATGTCAAGTCGAAGGTAGACACAAAATGTTGGAGTAACTCAGCGGGCCAGGCAGCATCTCTGGAGAGAAGGAATGGGTGATGTTTCGGGTCAAAACCCTTCTTCAGTCTAAACTAATTAGTTTAGTTTAGTTTAGTTTAAAGATACAGTGCGGAAACAAGCCCTTTGGCCCACCGTGTCAGTGACAATAGACAATAGACAATAGGTGCAGGAGTAGGCCATTCGGCCCTTCGAGCCAGCACCGCCATTCAATGTGATCATGGCTGATCATTCTCAATCAGTACCCCGTTCCTGCCTTCTCCCCATACCCCTGACTCCGCTATCCTTAAGAGCTCTCTCAAGCTCTCTCTTGAATGCATTCAGAGAATTGGCCTCCACTGCCTTGTGAGGCAGAGAATTCCACAGATTCACAACTCTCTGACTGAATTTTTTTTTCCTCATCTCCGTTCTAAATGGCCTACCCCTTATTCTTAAACTGTGGCCCCTTGTTCTGGACTCCCCCAACATTGGGAACATGTTTCCTGCCTCTAACGTGTCCAACCCCTTAATAATCTTCTACGTTTCGATAAGATCCCCTCTCATCCTTCTAAATTCCAGTGTATACAAGCCTAATCACTCCAGTCTTTCAACAGGGAGAACATGTAAACTCCATACAGACATCACCCTTAGTCAGGATCGAACCCAGGTCTCTGGCGCTGTCTGGCAGCAACTCTACCGCTGCACCACCGTGCCACCATGCCGGAATTTGTCCAGCTCTTTGGATAACCCAACCAGCATCATTGCTATAACATTGCCATACCCTGCCAGCAGGCTGCCCCATAACCCAGTACTGATAAGCTCCAGGCTGCTTGCCAATCCTGGTGTCAATTTCAGTCTGAAGAAGGGTCTCGACCAGAAACGTCACCCATTCCTTCTCTCCAGAGACGCTGCCTGTCCCGCTGAGTTACTCCAGCATTTTGGTGTCTACCTTTGATTTAAACCAGCAACTGCAGTTCTCTCCTAAGCATGTTATGTCAAGTCGCCAGGTTGAATTACCAAGTAAATTGACACCAGGATTGGCAAGCACCCTGGAGCTTATCAGTACTGGGTTGTGGGGCAGTCTGCTGGCAGAGTACGGCAATGTTATAACAATGATGCTGGTTGGTTTACCAAGAGAGCTGGACAAATTCCGGCATGGCGGCACGGTGGCGCAGCGGTAGTGTTACTGCCAGACAGCGCCAGAGACCTGGGTTCGATTCTGACTAAGGGTGATGTCTGTATGGAGTTTGTATGCCCTCCCTGTGATCAGCATGGGTTTTCTCCGGGTGCTCCAGTTTTCTCCCACACTCCAAAGACATATCCGGTTTGTAGGTTAATTGGCCTCAGTAAAATTGTAAATTGGCCCTGGTGTTTGTGTAGGATAGTGTTAGTGTATGAGGATCGCTGGTGACGCAGACACGGTGGGCTGAAGGGCTTGTTTCCGCACTGTATCTTTAAACGAAACTAAACAAAACTAAACGAATTAGTGAGAAGAGTGTGAGTTCATATTCCTTTTAAGTATTTAAATTCTGTGAAAATAAAAATGGACCTGGAGCGGAAAAGTTTGCTTCATTGAATGCCAAACAACTAGTTCACAAATCTCCTTCAGAGAATGGGAAGTTACTGCCTTTATCTGATCTGAACTATATGAGTGACTCTTAACTGCCCTCTAAAGTGACCTAGAACACAACACGGTTTCATCACACTGCCAAATATAACGACAAGAATAAGATCAAGCAGATGTCTTGGTTGTCATTCAGGATTTGATTCAGGACATAAAGTTAAAAAAAACAGAAAATGTTGGAAACACTCAGCGGGCCAGAAAGAAAAATAGTTTGTGTTTCAGATCTAGGATTGTTTGGAGCTGGAAGAAGGAAAAAAAGCAAATTAGGTTTTGACAGCTAAAACCTAACTAGTATTCTCTTTTGTTAAAGGGGACCTGAGCTAAAAAGTAAACAGTTTCTCTTTCCACGGATGCTGCCTGACCCACTGAGTGTTTCCAGCATTTCCTGTTTGTATTTCAGATCTCCAGCATCTGCAGTATTTTTTCATCTTGATTCAGAACACCCTGTCCGTGTACCACAGCCAAGTGGACTCTTAAACATCAGCCCGTGCTGACCAGCGATCACCCCATACATTAACGCTATTCTACACACTAGGAACAATTTTACAATTTTACCAAACCAATTAACCTACTAACCTGTATGTCTGGAGTGTGGGAGGAAACCGGCAAACCCGGAGAAACCCCACGCAGTCACGGGGAGAACGTACAAACTCTGTACAGACAGCACCCGTAGTCAGGATCGAACCTGGGTCTCTGGCGCTGTAAGGCAGCAACTCTACCGCTGCGCCACCGTGACGCCCTAAAGGGGGCAGAATGGCTCTAAAATTGGCATTGCCTCCTAATTCTGGGAAGGGATATGGTTCCTAGCACAGAACAGGAACGTTTAAATTACCATGGTAGTTTCCAAAGTATTGATCCAGAGTCGTGAAATTTAATCCAACCAAGGCCGCTGAGAAATTGAAATTAAGATAATTGATTACATTTGGAATAAAAAAGCTATTAATGTTGACCATTAATACTGGATTGCTATAAAAGCCTATATTGTTCATTAATGTTCTTCAGGTTAAAAAAAAATCTACTTTCCTCACCCAGTCCGATCTAAATATGAGTCCAGTGACAATTATGTAACTTCTAAATGCCCTCTGAAATCAGTTTCAATTCAGTTTAGTTTATTGTCACGTGTACCAAGGTACATTGGAAAGCTATTGTTGTGTGCTAACCAGTCAGCGGAAAGGCAATAAATGACCACAATCGATCCATTTACAGTGTACAGATATATGAGAAGGGAATAACGTTCAGTGCAAGGTAAAGCCAGCAAAGTCCGATCAAGGATAGTCCGAGAGTCAACAAAGAGGCAGATAGTAGTTCAGGACTGCTCTCCAGGGCCGTTTTTACAGCATTATGGGCCCCCGGGCAAAGCAGTGTACTGGGGCCCCTACCGTTACTCTCCCCCACCCCCCTTTCCCTACCAGCCCCCCCCCCCCCCCCTGTCGTGCCGGCGAAAAGCACTTACCGAAAAGCACTTAGCGATGGACTTAGGGTGCTACATTGTTGCGAAAATCACTTACAGATCGCTGTGAGAAGCACTTAGGGACTGAAAATGTTGCGAAAAAAGCACTTATTGAACCTACATTTTTAAAGTAGTGTTTATTTATTGCAAGTCACTTAACATACACAGATCAGCATGGGGCCCCTATGCTCGTGGGGCCCCGGGCAAGTGCCCATCAGGCCCATGCGTTAAGACGGCCCTGCTGCTCTCTGGTTGTGGTAGGATGATTCACTTGCCTGATAGCAGCTGGGAAGAAACTGTCCCTGAAACATGTGCCGTGCGTTTTCACAAATGAGTGGCAAGTCAATTTGTTCTGGAGGCAATTAAGGATGTACAATAAATGCTGATATGGTCAGAAAACCTCACACCTCAGGAACAAATTAGAAATGAAGTTATAAAAGAGTATATAAAACATTGCCCATTTATGTTTAAGTTTATATTTATTGCCATATGTCGGAGCTTTTGTCCAATCGAATCAGATAGGACTATAAGTGAATACAATCTACAGGTGGAATGAAGGGATTGTAGTGTAGACGTTCCAGAGACAAAGCCCAATGTCCGCAATGAGGTAGGTTGGAGAATCAGTTAGTATCCCAGCTTGAGGAAAGACCATTTCAAATTCTGGTAACCAAGGGAAGTAGCTGTTCCTGAATCTGGTGGAACGCGCTTTCAAGCTTCTGTATCTTCCGCCCGATGGGCGCGAGGAGAAGAAGGGAGTGACCTTGATAATGGGAAAGTCTTTGATTATGTGGGCTGCTTTCCCGAGGCAACGTGAAGCAATGGATGGAGTCAATGGTGGGAAGTCAGGTCTGTGTGATGGACTGGGTTACATTCACAACTCCCTGCAATTTCTTGCAGTCTTGGGCAGAGTTGCCCCCCAACCAAGCTGTGGTACAACCCGACTTCATGCTTTCTATGGTGCATCTGCAGAAGTATAAGTCCATATGTCATCGGAGCAGAATTAGACCATTCGGCCCATCAAGTCTACTGTGCCATTCAATCGTGGCTGATCTATCTCTCCCTCTTAACCCCATTCTCCTGCCTTCTCCCCATAACTCCTGACACCCGTACTAATCAGGAATCTGTCACTCTCCGCCTTAATAATATCTTTGGCCTCCACAACCATCTGTGGCAATGAATTCCATAGATTCACCACCCTCTGACTAAAAAAATTCCTCCTCATCTCCTTTCCAAAGGTGCGTCCTTTTATTCTGAGGCTGTGGGCTCTGGTCCTAGACTCTCCCAATGGTGGAAACATCCTCTCCACATCCACTGTAATTAGGCCTTTTACTATTCGATACGTTAAAGTATGGAAGGATCATTGGAGACATGCTGGATTTCATCAGTCTCCTAAAGAAGTAGAGATATTGGTGTGTTCCTTTTGGTGTCACTTAAAAGTAGTTGGTCCATGACAGATTGTTGGTAATATTTACTTCCTCTGTTATGATTCAACGCTGTTTCATATCAAGTACCACTGCAATGGTGAACAAATGCTATGAATGATATGAGTATATAATTCAAGTCCTCACCAAAGTGGCATTGACCAAATTCCACTGCCCTGGAGGATAGCTTTATGAATGATGGTGAGAAAGCTATCACAAGGCAGTTAGCTGACTTGGCCTTCTCATTACAATGTCCATGAAATACTGTGAGAGCCTTGTGGATGCCGACTCCTGAGGTCAGCTACTGATTGCAACATGCACTGCAGTTTGGAAAATGGTTGAGATTATGACATGCTTATGCAATTCAAAACTGGGTAACCAGGAGGCACTGTGGGCATTTGGGAGCAGTGGATCTAGACCATCACATGCTACCTACCTTCTTCTTCTTGCGTTAAATCCACTCCTCTGTCATTTGTTAAGCCAGGTGACCAACTCTTGTTCAATGAGGGGTCCAATCACAAGAGCCTCCCCAGACCATGGACAACAACATCTGAGTTGCCAACTTATGGTGAGGTTGAAACACAGAACCATGAAGTCAGAGAGTCATACCGCGAGGAAACAGCCCCCTCGGCTCAACCTGCTCACGCCCCCCCCCCCCAACATGCCCCATACACTGGAATTTAGAAGGATGAGGGGGGATCTTATATACACTGGAATTTAGAAGGATGAGGGGGGAACTTATATACACTGGAATTTAGAAGGATGAGAGGGGATCTTATTGAAACATAAGATAATTAGGGGATTGGACACATTAGAGGCAGGAAACATGTTCCCAATGTTGGGGGAGTCCAGAACAAGGGGCCACAGTTTAAGAATAAGGGGTAGGCCATTTAGAACGGAGATGAGGAAGAACTTTTTCAGTCAGAGAGTGGTGAAGGTGTGGAATTCTCTGCCTCAGAAGGCAGTGGAGGCCAGTTCGTTGGATGCTTTCAAGAGAGAGCTGGATAGAGCTCTTAAGGATAGCGGAGTGAGGGGTATGGGGAGAAGGCAGGAACGGGGTACTGATTGAGAGTGATCAGCCATGATCGCATTGAATGGCGGTGCTGGCTCGAAGGGCTGAATGGCCTACTCCTGCACCTATTGTCTATTGTCTATTGTCTACACTAGTCCCACCTGCCTGCCTTTGGCCCACATCCCTCTAAACCTGTACGATCCATGTACTTGTCCAAATGTTTTTTAAACGTACCTGCCTCAACTACCTCCTCTGGCAGCTCGTTCCAAATACCTACCACCCTTTGTGAAAAAAATTGCTCCTGGGATTCCTAGTAAATCTTTCCCAGATCACCTTAAACCTATGTCCTTTGGTTCTTGATTCCCCCTCCACTGAGTATGTTAAAAGACTGTGCATTTACTCTCTCTATTCCTCTCATGGTTTTTGTATACCTCGAAAAGATCATCACTCATCCTCCTGCGGTCCAAGGAATAACGTCCCAGCCTGCTCAACCTCTCCCTATAGCTCAGACCCTCGAGTCCTGGCAACCACATAAATGCTAGGTAATGAAAACAGCGTGCTAAGTCATGTGCTCTCAGACCCAGCAGATCAGGACCTGCGGCATACTGTTATGAATGTTAAGGATAGCGGAGTCAGGGGGTATGGGGAGAAGGCAGGAACGGGGTACTGATTGAGAATGATCAGCCATGATCACATTGAATGGCGGTGCTGGCTCAAAGGGCCGAATGGCCTCCTCCTGCACCGATTGTCTATTGGCTATTGTCTATGTCAGGGGACAAGCAACTAACAAGTGAGAGGAGGGAGCTCCACAGGAATCCCAACCCTTAATGATGTCCAAACCTTTCACGTGAATGCAAAATGTAGGCGCAGAGCATTTTAGGTTAATTTACTTTA
This sequence comes from Rhinoraja longicauda, assembly GCF_053455715.1. NCBI lineage: Eukaryota > Metazoa > Chordata > Chondrichthyes > Rajiformes > Arhynchobatidae > Rhinoraja > Rhinoraja longicauda. The sequence goes on from NC_135973.1 coordinate 10,976,882, forward strand.
GAGATACAATGCGGACTGCCGACTCCGCGCCGACCAGCGATCCCCGCACACTATAACACCATCCTACACACTAGGGACAATTTACAATTTTACCCAGTCCAATTATCCTACAAACCTGCACGTCTTTGGAATGTGGGAGGAAACCGGAGCTCCTGGGGAAAACCCACGCAGGTCACGGGGAGAACGTACAAACTCCATACAGACAAGAACCCTTAGTCAGGATCAAGCCCGGGGCCTCTAGCGCTGTAAGGCAGCAACTCTACCGCTGCGCCACCATTTGAGCATTTGTGTCCGTCTTTATTCAGAAGTGCTCAGGGGATGATCGTTCTCGGCCTCAGTCACTGATGTGTACCTTCCACGAGTTGGATTCACTCCACATGACATCAGGAGGCAGCTGAGTACATGAGACACAGCGGTCCAGCTGCATTCTTGGCCATCTCGTGGTTAAAGCTTCTGCTGTATGCCCACGTTCATCAAACAACATCGAACATTACACAAATAGATTCTCCCTCCAACGGCAGGAAAAATCCAACAAGACCATTTTCGACAACACCAGCTTATTCTGAATCATCATCGGGGCTGATGGACTGAGGGTCAAGTGGCAACTCTTACTCTCTATCTTAGTCTTGGAGTCTTACAGCGTGGAAAGAATCCCTTCGGCCCAACTTGCCCACACCGGCCAACATGTCCCATCTGCACTAGTCGCACCTGCCTGCGTTTAGCCCATAATCCCTCTGAACCTGTCCTATCCATGTACCTGTCTAAATGTTTCTTAAAAGTGGCGATAATACCTGCCTCAGCTACCTCCTCCGGCAGCTCGTTCCATACGCCGACCAACCTTTGCGTGAAAAAGTTACCCCTCAGGTTCCTATTAAATCTTTTCCCCCTCAACTTGTATCTATGTCCTCTGGTTCTCAATCTTGTTCCTTGATGTTCAGTCTATATTCTGCCAAGACCATTGTGATCCAGACTTCATTCTGGACTTGATCAACATTTGGGTGCGGGCTGAATTCTAGATATGAGGTGACAACGGCAGTATCTGCAACACAAAAATAAGCAACATGAGTGAATTGGCAAGGGAACTGTGAGTGACTTCAACAGTAAAAACGAAAACTAGAACAGCAGATAATGAGATGTCAAATGAAAGTTAATACCTGGAAATATCACCGTACATTGTGGAAAGGAAAGTAAGTTCAGGACTGTAAACTAAACGGAAAATCTTTAAAGCAAGTACTGGGAGAGAAAACCTTCACTTTTCGAAAAAACAAAATTCAAATAAGACTTCATAAATCTGCCAAGGAAGGACATGGGTTGATGAATTATAGATGTAGCAGTGTAGAGTCCAAAGCAAAGGATTAATCCAAACTTATACAAACTCGGCATGTGTAGGCAGGGCCGTCTTAACGCATGGGCCTGATGGGCACTTGCCCGGGGGCCCACGAGCATAGGGGCCCCATGCTGATCTGTGTATGTTAAGTGACTTGCAATAAATAAATACTACTTTAAAAATGTAGGTTCAATAAGTGCTTTTTTCGCAACATTTTCGGTCACTAAGTGCTTCTCACAGCGATCTGTAAGTGCTTTTCGCAACAATGTAGCACCCTAAGTCCATCGCTAAGTGCTTTTCGGTAAGTGCTTTTCGCCGGCACGACGGGGGGGGCTGGTAGGGAAAGGGCTGTGGGGGAGAGTAACGGTAGGGGCCCCAGTACACTGCTTTGCCCGGGGGCCCATAATGCTGTAAAAACGGCCCTGCGTGTAGGAAGGAACTGCAGATGCTGGTTTAAACCAAAGATAGACACAAAAAGCTGGAGTAACTCAGTGGGTCAGACAGCATCTCCAGAGATGCTGACTGACCTGCTGAGTTACCTCAGCTTTTTGTGTCTATCTTACACGGACTCTATTGTTTTAAGTTTTAATTCAGGAATTTATTCAGACTCTAAACTGAGAGTATAGACAGCTGCTGCATCTTTTTGGGGAGGCATGGAAACAATGTGCAGTTCCTAGAAACTATTCCAACGTGTCAAGCAAGTCACCAGTGCTAACAGACCGGCCCACTTGCTCACACCTTACGCGTTCCACCTTCTTACATTGAATTGCACTCTCTCAAAATAACTCACAAGACCCGCCAGTGAAACATTCTCTCCTGAACAGAATGTGGAGAGAGCAATCAGTGAGGGCAAAGCCAATTTCTGGAAGAAGATGGATTGGATCATTGGAAAGACGAAGGAGACGTCGTGCACCATTGCTTACACTTTTCCCATTTCCTTACCTCCTTATCCATTTCTTTTTTTTTTCTTTTTTTAAATTAAAATTTTTTTTTTTAAAGCATATGTACAAATAATAATAAATGACAAACTGGTTATAGAGTTCTTACATAGCTTCAATTTTAAATTTTTAAAGAAAAAATAAAGATGAAAAGAGACTGAAAAAAAAGACTATAAACTAATAGAGAGAAAGCAAAGAAAAAAGAGAATTACAAACATAAAGATTATGGGGATAGATCCGGGAGTTAGTGAGTATAGTTGTACATCCAACCCTAAACTCAAGTTTTAACTTTAGTTTTAAATTTTAGTTTTGTGCCAAACCCATTTACTTTTTTTAAAATTCAATAAATGGAGACCATATTTAAAAAAATAGATCTGGTTTGTCAATTAAGGCAAACCTTATCTGTTTCTGTTTTCGACATTCCACATACGGCTGATAGCACCAACAACTCACCCAGCAAAAGCTTCACACCACAGGTTATTCCTCTGCGCTCTCCCTGACCTCTGGTGCTGAAAATAGGGAGATGCTTCCATGAATGAAGAAGCTCTTATTTAGTGAAGGGCTCAATGCGTATTCAGAGACTAAGTTGAAAGAATGATTTTTAGATGGTCCCACGTGTAGGAACTAGAGTAAGGTATGGGATTCCAAATCACCTCCGCATCCAACATGAAGTGACAGAGAAAATTGCTGGAACAGGTGTAATGGTTTATTTCGAGACAAAAGGTACCACAGAAATTTAGTTTAGTTTAGTTTAGTTAAGCTTATTGTCACGTGTACCGTGGTAGAGTGAAAAGCTTTTTGTTGCGTGCTATCCAGACATCGGAAAGACTATACATGATTACAATCGAGCTATCCATAGTGTACAGAAACTGGATAAGGGATTAATGTATTAGTTCAAGATAAAGTCGAGTAAAGTCCAATTAAAGTGTAAGAAAATAACTGCAGATGCTGGTACAAATCGAAGGTATTTATTCACAAAATGCTGGAGTAACTCAGCGGGTCAGGCAGCATCTCAGGAGAGAAGGAATGGGTGACGTTTCGGGTCGAGACCCTTCTTCAGACTGATGTCAGGGGGGCGGGACAAAGGAAGGCTTTATAAAAAATGTTTGGGTAGGAGGTAGAATCGGGCGGTGCGGGGCTGGGGAACTATAAGTTTGGAGGCATTGGAGGGTAGATCGCCGGAAATGGTGAGGTCCGTGATGGTGCTGATGATAAAGGTCTGGTGTTTGTCGGTGGGGCCATGGTCCAGGGATAAGTAGGAAGTGGTGTCTGAGAGTTGCCGTCTGGTCTCGGTCCGGTAGAGGTCAGCACGCCAGACTACTACAGCACCTCACTTGTCAGCGGGTTTGATGATTAAGTCCGGGTTGTTGCGGAGTGAGTGGAGGGTTGCACGTTCAGGAGGGGAGAGGTTGGAGTTAGTCAGGGGAGTGGAGAATTTGAGTCGGTTAATGTCACAACGGCAGTTGGAGATGAAAAGTTCTAGTGAGGGTAGTTGGCCAACCAGGGGGGGGGGGTCCAAGAGGAGGGGGTCCGTTGGAGACGGGAGAAGGGGTCATCAGTGGGGGGGTGAGGACACCTTCCCATGGAAAAAGGCTCGGAGGCGGAGGCGGCGGAAGAAGAGCTCCACGTCATGGCGGACGCGGAACTCGTTGATGTGGGGGCGGAGGGGAACAAAGGTAAGGCCTCTGCTCTTCCTTTGTCCCGCCCCCCTGACATCAGTCTGAAGAAGGGTCTTGACCCGAAACGTCACCCATTCCTTCTCTCCTGAGATGCTGCCTGACCTGCTGAGTTACTCCAGCATTTTGTGAATAAAGTCCAATTAAAGATAGTCTGAGGGTCTCCAATGACGTAGATGGCAGAAGCTGGAATGTTAAGCAAAACGCAAAGTGCTGGACTAGCTCAGAGGATCAGGCAGCATCTGCAGAGGGAATGAACAGATGATGTTTCGGGAATCAGTCTGAAGAAAGGTGCCAACCCAAAATGTCATCTGTTCATTCCCTCCACAGGTGCTGCCTGACCCGTTGAGTTCCTCCAGCACTTGTATCATATCATATCATATATATACAGCCGGAAACAGGCCTTTTCGGCCCACCAAGTCCGTGCCGCCCAGCGATCCCCGAACATTAACACTATCCTACACCCACTAGGGACAATTTTTACATTTACCCAGCCAATTAACCTACATACCTGTACGTCTTTGGAGTGTGGGAGGAAACCGAAGATCTCGGAGAAAACCCACGCAGGTCACGGGGAGAACGTACAAAACTCCTTACAGTGCAGCACCCGTAGTCAGGATCGAACCTGAGTCTCCAGCGCTGCATTCGCTGTAAAGCAGCAACTCTACCGCTGTGCTATCGTGCCGCCCTCTCTAGATACAACTCTAGATGCTGGTTAATACACAAAAGGCCAGAAACTACTGAAGAAACTCAGCAGGTCAGGCAGCATCCCTGGAGAACATGGAGAAGGCGACGTTTCGGGTTGGGACCCTTCTTGGCCCGATGTCTCAACCCGAAGCGTCACCAATCCATGTCCTCCAGGTATGCTGCCTTCCCTGCTGAGTTACTCCAGGATTTTGTGTCCTCCAGCATTTTATGCTTTACAACTGATTTATTGAACTGCCTATTGACACTGTACATGTGCCTATACATCATTTGCATCTAAGATGCCTTTAATATAGCACAAGCCTTAGCTTCAGTTAGTGGCAGCCAGTCACAAAATTGGATCTTATGGATGATCACTAATGCACTAAATAGTGTGATTAGCATTGCTACCACAATAATGATAACGAGCTGGAAACAGACATTTAATGTGTGCTCCACACTGGGTTAATCACACATCACATTTCCAGCATACAGTTTCTGCCACTGTCCAATTTCTCCTCTTTCGACTTTAATGTGCCTCTATCGCACAGTAGCAATCTTAATTTATATTCGGTCAGGAATATTAACAATTCAGTTGCAAGGAAAAAAATGTAAATTACATCTAAAGTTAGATTCAGTAATAAAAGGCAAGATCCAGTTTCTGTTGGATGATGCGGAAAATCAAGGGGGTTATTAACAAATAATATTCAGGCTTTCCCTTGCCTTAACTCACTGTTGATTAATTCTGCTGCATATTCTACAGACATTAACTTAATAAGTTAATAATTATGCTAGAATCAAACAGTGGAAAGAATTACCTCTGATTTGTTACCAAGGAGACCTGCAGAGGAAAGATGAATAAGTGCATTAATGTGAGGCCGAAGCATTTCAGAACCTGTTGCGTGGAAGACACGGTATCACAAAGGGAAAAGTAAGTTAGTGTTTGCCTGAGGTAAGTATGTCACAAAAATAATTGTAACACCTTCTCATGCAACTGTGAGGATACAATCACTGCACTCTTTAAAAATGCAAATCAACGCATAGGCATTGAGAAAAAATATGAACTTGAACTCCACTCGTTACATGAGAGAGGTGGAAGAGATAAATTGGGAAATGAGAACATTTTAAACCCTGTTAGATTACTCAGTGGTTTAAACAGCGCTCCCCTTTCTTGAGGAGAAGAGTTTTAGACTGAGGAACATTTAGAAGGTCCTGATGGTTGGACAGAAAAGTGACGTTTAATCCGCTGAAGTGTGAAATAATGCATTTGGACAGCAAAGGACTGCCCATTAACTGGGAGGGTTCAACTGTGGGATATTGAAATGTATATCCACAGATCTTTACAGACAGGACAGGTCAATGAGTTGGCTCAAGTACCAAATGGATATCGTTTGCCTTTATTAACCAAGGCATGGAATATAAGAGCAAGAGGTAATGCTAGAACTGTGTACACTACTAGAACGCTGGCTATGAAACTATCCACCACATAACATAAAGATGGGGTACCCATACTGCTGGAGAAAGAGCAAGGGATTTACAAGAATGTTGGGAAATTATAGCTATAAGGAAAGATTGAAGAACTTTGGGCTGCTTAATTCAAAACAATGAAGGCTGGGAAGAAACTCAGCTGAGGTGAATGAAAAGTATGAGCACCCAGATGGAGAATATACAAAGGGCCTAATTCCTTTAGCAGATGAACCAGGAGTGACAGGTTTAACGTCATTGCTAGAAGGATAAAACGAGAAGTGAGAACACCATTTTTCACTGAGGACAAAGAAAGATTGGAATTCACTGCCATAAAGGATGATAGAGGCAGAAAGCCATATCATTTTTAAACAATACTTTAAACACTTGAAGAACTGTGTTTTGCAAGGCCATTGGCCAAGTCCTGGATGATAAGATTTGGTCGAATTGTAGAAACAAAGAACAGCAGATGCTGGTTAACACAAAAGGACACAAAGTGCTGGAATAACTCAATGGATAATTTCTGGAGAACATGGATATGTACCATTTCAGATTAGTCTGAGGAAAGTTCCCGACTTGAAACGTCATCGATCCATGTTTAGACACACAGCGTGGAAACAGGCCCTTTGGTCCACCGAGTCCGCATCGACCAGCGATTACCCGTATACAAATTCTATTCAGCACACTAGGAGCAATTTACAGAAGCCAATTAATCTATAAACCTGCAGGTCTTTGGGATGTGGGAGGGAACCAGAGCACTCGAAGAAAACCCACGCAGTCACAGGGAGAACGTACAAACTCCACACAGGTAGCGCCCGCAGTCAGGATCGAACTCGGGTCTCTGGCGCTGTGAGGCCGCAACTCTACCACTGCACCACTGTGCTGCCAAAATGTTCTCCAGTGATGCTGCCTGACTCGCTGAGTTACTCCAGCCCTTTGTGTCCGTTTAGATTTGGTTGTTCCTTTTTTACCAGCACGAATGTAATGGGCCCAGTGGTTCCATTGCAGATGTTGCAGGATTTCTTTGATTCTATAAATCTATGAAAATCCTGTTAGGGACATAATGTCTGAACGTTTGGACAAATGTAAGTTAATTGGAGAGAAAGCAATCATGTATTTTTCAAAGGATGAGATGGCCAAATGAAATCGGGCTCTATTTATTCAGAAGGTGCCATATTTTTTTTCTTTGAAAGATATTTAACCAGGCTCCACACAAGAGAATGAGATTAAATTATGATAAATGATGCTGGTGAGACAAATAATAGGCATAATATAGCAGGAAAAGACAGGGATCTGTTCTGGGACCTTAGATTTTCATTGAACTTTCAAAAGACTGAGTAAAGAAGCAGATCTAGGCTTATGCGTTCATTAATTACAACTTATTATCCAGTGGGTAAATTGTGTGCATGGCAGCTGAAAGTTGCAATGCGACATAAATAGACTGCTAATGGGTAAAGTCCAATAAAACGCAGCGCAGTGGGATTACTAACACAAGATTTGGGTCAGTTACTACAGCATTGACACAGGTTATGTCAGAGCGCTTTATAGGCGGTGAGAAGCAATGATCAGTGGAAGAAAGTAGTCTAGCAGGTACAAAATGACTATATTAATGATATTGTAAAGTTTGCTTTTGTTCTTGTGATCTGGAATTCATTGAGATGGACGTTATCTTTTAGTAGGAAAGAACTGCAGAAGTCTGAAGAAGGGTCTCGACCCGAAACGTCACCCATTCCTTCTCTCCCGAGATGCTGCCTGTCCCGCTGAGTTACTCCAACATTTTGTGTCTACCTTCGATTTAAACCAGCATCTGCAGTTCTTTCCAAAACTAAGAGCTGCAGAAGCTGGTTTAAATCGAAGATAGACACAAAATGCTGGAGTAACTCAGACTGAAGAAGGGTCTCGAACCGAAGCATCTCTGGAGAGAAGGAATGGGTGACGTTTCGAGTCGAGACCCTTCTTCAGAGTCTAAATCCCCAGTCTCCATCAAGGGTGTGGAATGTGCAGTTTACCAAGGAGTACAAGTACCTTGGAGTTAACCTGGACAGTAAACTGGACTGGTCCAGGAATGCTGAGGCGCTGTATAAGAAGGGACTGAGCCGTCTGTACTTTCTGAGGAGGCTCCACTCTTTCAACGTCTACAGTAAGATGATGCAGATGTTCTATCAATCGGTGGCTGACAGTGCCATCTTCTTCACTGTGGTGTGCTGGGGTAGCAGGGCGAAGGCCGCGGTCGGCAACAGAATCAACAAGCTCATCAGGAAGGCTGGCTCCGTCCTGGGAGTGGAGTTGGATTCACTGGAGGTGGTCTTAGAGGGGAGGATGCTCCTGAAACTGCAGAGCATCTTGGACACTACAGCTCACCCCCTCCATGACAAACTGGTCAACCTGAGGAGCATCTTCAGCAACAGACTGGTTCCACCAAGTTGTAGCACAGGAGATCCTGACTGGTTCCACCAAGTTCCACCAAGTTCCACCAAGTTGCAGCACAGGAGATCCTTTCTCCCTGTGGCTATCAAACTGTACAACTCCTCCCTCTTCTGTCATGGGGTAGAGTGACCCCTCTCCCTGCATCCCCCCCCACCCCCCCCCCACCTCCCCCACACCTCCCCTCCCCCCCCCCCCCCCCCCACCTCCCTCCTCCCCAATCTTTGTGCATCCCCAATCCTGGACTTTAATTTCATGTTTCATGTATCTTGATGTGTTTTATAACTGTTGGCAGACCAATTTCCCTCCTGCGATAAATGAAGTTCTATCGTATCGTATCGTTTTCTCTGATGGCAACTACAAAACATGGGGCCTTGTTTTAAAAGTAGTAATGCCTTTTTAAGGACAGCATCACAAAATTCTTCCTTACAAAAAAATGCACAGAAAGCAATTACAACGATGGTAATTGAACTCTGAATTATGGAGATTAATAGATTTACATTGAACAGCACAGCACAAGAACTGGCCTTTGGTGCCGAACATGATACCAAGACCATCTCCTTTCTACCTGCGAATAAGCCACATACTTCCGTACCCTGCATATCCATGTGCCGAAAAACACAAGCCTCTTAAATGCCCCGTGTCATATTTAGTTCAGCAGCGCGACTAGGATTTGCAGAACAAAGGGTGGGAGTTGTGGAAATGGAGGAAGAGTTATGGGGCCGATTGATTATGTTAGACAATAGACAATAGACAATAGGTGCAGGAGGAGGCCATTCGACCCTTCGAGCCAGCACCGCCATTCAATGTGATCATGGCTGATCATTCTCAATCAGTACCCTGTTCCTGCCTTCTCCCCATACCCCCGGACTCTGCTATCCTTAAGAGCTCTATCTAGCTCTCTCTTGAATGCATTCAGAGAATTGGCCTCCACTGCCTTCTGAGGCAGAGAATAACACAGATTCACAACTCTCTGACTGAAAAAGTTATTCCTCATCTCCGTTCTACATGGCCTACCCCTTATTCATAAACTGTGGCCTCTGGTTCTTTTGAGATGATGGAAGACGCCTGAGGAAATGAATGCTTTACCCTTAATTTCCTCTTCCTATACTCCAATGCTGCAACCAAGAGCATTGACATGCATTCTCCTTTCCTTATTATTTATTGTTCAGCAAGCCTATGCTGCAGCTGGCATTCCCCTCCACATTATATAGTCTTGGTGGCCTTTAAACAGCAACATGAACATCTCAGTGCAGTGCTGAGGTTTAGAGATACAGCATGGAAACAGGCCCTTCGGCCCACCGAGTCAATGCAGACCTTCGGTCACCCGTTCAGACTAGTTCTATGTCATCCAACTTTCTCACCACTCCCTGCAACAGAAGGGGCAATTTTCAGAAGCCAATTAACCTGTTCAGTGCATTCCCCAAGTATACTCGGGTCACGGCCAATAATGAAAAATAAAACACGACAGTGAACAGATTAACTTACAAATATTTGCGTGATATTAAGGCCTGGTGCTCGTCTGTGGGATCATGGTCCAAGGATAAGTAGGAGGAGGTGTCTGAGATTTGTCGCCTGGCCTTAGCCCGGTAGAGGTCTGAAGAAGGGTCTTGACCCGAAACATCACCCATTCCATCTCTCCCGAGATGCTGCCTGTCCCGCTGAGTTACTCCAGCATTTTGCGTCTATCTTCGAGGTTAACCTACAAACCATGTCTTTGTGATGTGGGAGGAAACCGGAGCACCCGGAGTAAAAAAACCCACTTGGTCACAGGGAGAACGTGCAAACTCCGCACAGACAGCCCCCGAGGTCAGGATCGAAGCCGGTTCCCGGGCGCTGCGAGGAAGCAGCTCTACCTGCTGCACCTCTCGCCTATTCGTATGCTTGCATGCGCTTGGAAAAGTAGACCTTCAAATAAATGTATCTACTCTGGAATGAAGAAATTTAAGAAGTAATATGATTGAAGTAAAACGATTGAAACCGAGAGCAAAAAAATAATGCTTGTAGTGAATTGGCCAACCATTTAACCTGTACCCTAATTGATTTTCCAGTCACTTGACAGAGAATATTAAACGTTGTGCCTACCTTCAGTGTGTGAGCAGTGCAGATGAAACAGAAAAGATTCCATGCCATTAATGAATAGGATGTCCTCTGATGTTCAGGTTTGCACCAAGTATGGCTCTACAGGTCATCCATTCCATTGGTGTTGGGGTCAAGCACATGCTTGCTGCCAAGTCTGTCTGTAAAAGTGGGTCATCACCTGAGAATTCAGCTTATAGTAATTCTACAATTTTCAAAAAAGGTTCCCTTTGTCAAAAAAAAAGCCATGATATTTGAAGACAAGGTCTGAGTTTTCTTGATCCGAGAAGAACGGGAATTAATCTCATTGAAAAGTACAAAATCCCTGGCAGAATTGTCTAGAACCCAGGGTCATGGTCTCAGGATAAGGGGCTGGCTATTCATGTTCAAGATAGGAAGCAATTTCTTCACTCAAAGGGGAGTGAATTTTTGGAATTCTCCCTGCAAAGGGCTGTGGAGGATCAATTAAAGCCTGAAAATTGTAATGTCCAGGTTCAGGAACAGCTTCTACCTTACAGAAAATCAGCGTATTAAACATTACAACCTCCAAAATAAGCTCTGAACTACATAGAATTGGGGGCATCGGTTTTGTATTTTTGCACAATTGTCTATTTATTTATTTGTTTGTATGTATGTGTGTATATTATATATATATAATATATGTGTGTGTGTGTGTGTGTGTGTGTGTGTGTGTGTGTGTGTGTGTGTATATGTATGTATATACATACATATATACACACACACGTATGCACACACACACACATACACACACACATATATATGTATATATATACACACAAGCATGCGCACACACACCGACACATATATATATATATGTATATATATATACACACAAGCATGCGCACGCACACACACACACACACACACACACACACACATATATATATATATATATATATATATATATACACACGTATGCGCACGCACACACACACACACACCGACACACACATATATATATAGATGCAATATGATAAACGGGAAAAAGTTCAGTGTATATATGTATATGTACAGAACACACACATATACAAACTTTTTAATTGCTGACAGAGTACTATGTTTACATATTCTGTTGTGCTGCTGCAAGTAAGAATTTCATTGTTCTGTTTCGGACATTTGATAATAAAACACTGTTGATTCTCTTGAATTACTCAGTATATTCAGAACAGATCAATAGATTTTTAGATATTGAGAAAATCAAGGGATGTTGGACAACCGCAGGAAAGTAGTGTTCAGGTTTTTTTTAAATCTGTTTTTTTAACTGGAACATAAACAAGAGGTTGCATAGTTCCCTCTCGCTTATTATGTTCATATGCATTTTGAAAGACCTTCAAATAAATGTATCTACTCTGGAATGAAGAAATTTAAGGGGTAAATTTGGTTGAAACTGAGAGAAAAAAAATAGGCTTGTGGTGAATTTGCCAATGGTTTAACATGAATCCTCATTCATTTTCCAGTCACTTGCAAGAGAATATTCTTATGTGCAGTGTAAAACAGGCTGTCAATTTGTTGTGAATCAGTCTCATGCTCTGGGATAAACTAATTTCATTCCCTCAGCTTTTTATGATTACTAATTGAGAATTATATTTCCCTGCTTCAAACATTTTGGAAAATATGCTTTTTTTTTAAACCAGAGGCTAGCAAATGTCTTAAGGAACATAAACACAAAAAGAAATTAAGATTATTCAGGCACCCTGAGGTTAGTTGGGCTGTAGCAATCCAAGATGGCAGCTCATCATTACACCCTCAGTGATAAATTAGGGATGGGCACTAAATACTAGCCTTGCCAGTTCCCCCACGTCCCATAATCAATTCAAATAAACCCCAGCGCAAATTGGAGGAACATCACCTCATATTTCGCTTGTGCAGCTTACACCCCAGCGGTTTGATTATTGACTGCTCTAACTTCAAGTAACCCTTCCTTTTCCCCTCTCTCCATCCTTCCCCCCTTCCCAGTTCTCCCACCAGTCTGACTGTCCTCATTTACATTTTATCTCTGTTTGCATTGGTGTCACCTTCTCCTAGCTAACAAAGATCTACTCTACATTTTCCTTGTTCTCCACCCGCTTTGCCTCTTTTTCACACCTTACACTTCCTTATCTCTGTATCTCCCTCTCCACTGACTCAGTCTGAAGAAGGGTCTCGACCCGAAACGTCACCCGTTCTTTCTCTCCAGAGATGCTGCCTGTCCCGCTGAGTTACTCCTGCATTTTGTGTTTAAGCCATCACAGTTGCTGATTCATCGTTTAAAAAATGCCTACTCTTAAATTCTGTAAATATACAGAGTTCATGACAATAAGGACTTCATATTCTATACTATTATATTGTCTAATAAAGATTTATTACACTAATACAATAAAATATAAAATGTACATCTGTCCTCTTTCCTCATTCTAATTAGTAGAGGACACTATACTCTACATAAAATAACGGGTTCCCTCAACTCGTTTGTTAACTGATTACTTTGGCTTCATATCTTTCAGATTGGCATTTATTTTTTAACAGATCCGTCGATGTTTGAGCCAAGGATTGGTATCTAGTTTTATTGGAGCAATTCTACAAATGCTTTCAGCATGAAATGTGGCAGTAAAACCATTCCACCCACAGATGACCCTGTCAGCTACCAGGGAACCTAGTTAAAAAGGCAGAGCAATAAAAGTTAACAATGATTCACACCTATGACAACATGGGCTGTTAATTTTCAATGTGATGAACTCTGCAGAAACCAAATAACCATGAGAGAAATAGATCGGGGAGATGCACAGAGTCGCATGCCCAGAGTAGGTGAATCGGGGACCAGAGGACATAGCTTCAAGGTGAAGGGGAAAAGATTTAATAGGAATCTGAGGGGGTAATTTTTTCACACAAAGGGTGGTGGTTGTATGGAACAAGCTGCCAGAGGAGGTAGTTGAAGCTGGGACTATCCCAACGTTTAAGAAACAGTTTAACAGGTACATGGATAGCTCTGGTTTGGACGGATATGGGCCAAGCACGGGTAGGTGGGACTGGTGTAGCTGGGACATGTTGCCGGTGTGGGCAGGTTGAGTTGTCGGGCCTGTTTCCACGCTGTATCACTCCAATAACAATTAGGATTTTAAATTTAAGATATATAATGCGCAATACCAATCTTCAAATTAAAACAACACACTAGCGGAAACAATGTGACTTTCCTTTCTCGAGTTATGTTTATAATAATGATATATAATGTTAAATTCTGCTTTTGAAAAATGTGACTTTTGCAATCTAAGAAAAGTAGCAGGGGGTTTTGAACCGATGCAAAGAACTGCAGAAAAAGAAAGTAGCTGGTTCCAGACAACACAGAAAGACCTTCCCTCCAACATTGCTACCTCTTTAACAAAATCAGCACCAGAAATGTAGCCAAGATGTTAAATTGTGCATTTTCTGTCACGAATAAAATGTGCCGAATTAATATCCTATGAATGTTTAATGCTGAACCTCATAAATTACAGTGTAATATTCACGGCAATTAAGCCATGGTAAAATAATTCAAATGCAGAAATGCCTAAAAGGCTTTGATTGCTAAATAATTCTAATCATGCACTCATTACCATCTTTCCTAAAGATATACCGAAATGAAAGATCAAACGACTGAACTTGGAAACATTAGTGACCATGTGGAGGATACTTTAGATAGTAATGGAAATCTTGCCCCAGGATTGAAATGGGTGATTCACCCTCTGCTGTTAACCTGGTGCATTGAACACACTAAACTCATGCTCTTTATCATGGGACCAGTGACCGATCAGCATCAATTGCACTTTCTGTGGCCTTACCACACCTCCTCGCCACTAGTATCACTTAAAGAGGCCCCAGACTACTCACAGGCTAGTTACTGGGTCCAAATAAAATGAAAATGCTGGAAAATATTTCTCACTTCAGTTTCTGTTTTCGATTCAAGTTTCCAATTCTGTGGTATTGATTTTTAATTCTCATTTAGGTTAGTTTAGAGATGCAGCGTGAAAGCAGGTCCTTCGGCCCACTGAGTCCATGCCGTTCATCGATCTCCTGTTTACACTGGTTCTATGTCAGCCCACGTTCGCACCCTGCGCACTAGGGCAGCACGGTGGCGCAGCGGTAGAGTTGCTGCCTTGCAGCGAATGCAGCACCGGAGACCTGGCTTCAATCCTGACTACGGGTGCTGTCTGTACGGAGTTTGTACATTCTCCCTGTGACCTGCGTGGGTTTTCTCCGAGATCTTTGGTTTCCTCCCACACTCCAAGGACGTACAGATGATTTGTAGGTTAATTGGCTCGGTAAATGTAAAAATTGTCCTTAGTGGGTGTAGGATAGTGTTCATGTGGCTCACTGGGTCCTAAACAAACACCCGTAATCAGGATCGAACCCGGGTCTCTGACGCTGTAAGGGAGTAGCTCTGCCGTTACGCCACCGTGCTGCCCACGGTGTTGCCTGCAATCTGACAACAATAACATAAAATGTTAAATCTTCCGACCTGTTCCTGGAATGTTGACACTGAGCAGTGATGAACTGAGATTACTAGGGCCATAATCGGGCCTTGCCCCAGGAAATTATGAATGGTGTTACATAACTTTCTGGGCCTTCCAAATTATGATTCCAATTCCCTTGCCAATGGTCTTTACTTCCCCTCCAATCAAATAATAATAATAATAATAATAATATTCATTTATTGTCATTGCAACGAGTACAACGAAATTAAAAAATAGCCAATCCTGACGGTGCGTACAAACATATATGCAATAAATGCAAAAACAAATAAATACATAAATACAATTAAATACAATTATATTAAGTACAAGATTTTTTAACGGTGTTGCCTAGTGCAAAGGTAGTGTTCAGTTCTCGTATGGCCCTGGGGTAAAAACTGTTCTTAAGTCTGTTTGTTCGGGATTTGATCGACCTGAAACGTCGACCAGAGGGCAGATGAACAAACAGACGGTGGCCGGGGTGGGATGGATCTTTTATTATTTTGCCTGCTCTACTGAGGCAGCGTAGGCTGAACAGGTGCTCCAGGGAGGGCAGTGAGCAGCCGATGATCTTCTGGGCCGTCGTGATGACCCTCTGAAGGGCCTTCCTGTCCTTTTCTGAGCAGCTGGCATACCATGTGGTTATACAGTATGCCAGCACACTCTCGATGGAGCAGCGATAGAAGGACAACATGAGCTTCTCCTGCAGGTTGGTTTTCCTGAGGATCCTCAGGAAGTGGAGTCTCTGCTGTGCCTTCTTTACTGTGGTGATGGTGTTGGTAGACCAGGTAAGATCCTCTGCGATGTGCGTACCCAGGAACCTGAAAGCTGGTACCCTTTCCACACAGACCCCATTGATGTAGAGTGGGTCGTAATCTACACTGGTTTTTCTAAAGTCAATTATAAGTTCCTTTGTTTTGGAGGAGTTCAGGACCAGATTGTTCACTGAACACCATGCTGCCAGCCTTTGGATTTCATCCCTATAGGCTGTCTCATCTCCTCCTGAGATGAGTCCAACCACAGTCGTGTCATCCGCGAACTTGATGATGGTGTTGGTGGGATGGGTGGGGGCGCAGTCGTGAGTGTAGAGGGAGTAAAGGATGGGGCTCAACACACAGCCCTGTGGTGAGCCGGTGCTCAGTGTAATGGTGGAGGAGAGGTGAGGGCCTATTTTGACGGTCTGGGGGCGGTTGGTCAGGAAGTCCTTGATCCATTGGCAGATGGTTTGGGAAAATCCAAGGTCGGAAAGTTTGGTGACCAGTCTGCTCGGGATGACCGTGTTAAAGGCAGAGCTGAAGTCGAGGAAGAGCATCCTCACATAGCTCCCCTGGTGTTCAAGGTGGGTCAGTGCAGTGTGAAGAGCAGTGTCGATGGCATCCCCTGTAGACCTATTTGCTCTGTAGGCAAACTGGTGTGGGTCGAAGGTGGGTGGGAGGCTGGCTTTGATGTGCTGCAGGACCAGTCTCTCGAAGCACTTTGTGATGACCGGTGTGAGTGCTACCGGACGGTAGTCGTTAAGACCGCTGATGACAGACTTTTTCGGCAGTGGGATGATTGTGGCGGACTTCAGGCAGGGAGGGATGGTGGATTTTAAAAGGGACAGGTTGAAGATTTTTGTGAAGACCTCAGATAATTGGTCTGCACATTCCCTCAGCACTCTGCCCGTCACACCATCGGGGCCTGCAGCTTTCCTGGGATTCACTGCTCTGAGCACGCGCTTAACATCATACTCGATAGTGATCACAAATTTTCAGAAAGAACATAACTGTAATCACTTAAGAATTGCTTCGCTTTCTCACTACCTTTCATTAATTCTGCCATGATTTAGCTAATTACAATTTTGAACCGAATGCTTCTGTTTAAAACATTTATCATTACTATTGACATATTAGTACCTCGGATTCTTTCACATTACATGATAAATGGAAAGTACTTTTTAAATCTGCCAGAAACTAAGTGGATTAACTAAACAAAATGGCGATCAAAAATGATTGACCAAAAGAAATTAGAATTGTGGTTCTTTGGTGTTATAATAGCAAACAAGAACAGATTTCTAAAGGAAAAAATTTACATTTCTTCTTTTCACAATTGTTGCACAATCTTTTCACAGCTCCCATCCTTGGAGTTACCCAGGTGTTATTAAACACATTTACTCACTTTAGTTACAGCAAGGAATAATAAACATGAAATAGAATTGTCACTGACTAATTTAGAAGACGTTATTGTTAGCGAATCCAATAATGTTAATTAATACTCTATGTCGTTTGCAATTTGTATTTTGATTGCAATGTCTCACAATAAAAGCAGGCTGTGGTTAGGGAATGCACAATAGCTGGAAGAATTTCTATAATCTGAATTTGATGGAGAAAAGATCCTGAATGAAATAATTCTAGGCAGCTGCAGTCAAGTCCCCTTACACCAATGCAGTTCCAGTTAGATTTGCATGCGTGCTATAATTAAGTTCATTACTTAGTAGTGTGCATTAAAGGATGTCATAACCATCGAAGCATTCGCTGCCATTTGTTGGACAGTAAAAATCTCATTGTTTTCAGATGTAAAATAATTTCCTGATTTTATACCCTTCGACCAAATTATTTTCAACGTTTCTCGCCCAATCCAGGCAACTCTCTGTGTACTGGTGTGAGGAGCAAATCCGCGATCATTCATTACAATCGCTCTTTCAGGAAAAAAAACCCTGCAGATGCTGGTTTAAATCGAAGGTGGACACAAAATGCTGGAGTAACTCAGCGGGTCAGGCAGCATCTCAGGAGAGAAAGAATGGGTGACATTTCGGGTCGAGGCCCTTCTTCAGACTGATGTCAGGGGAGGGGGCGGGACAAAGATAGGATGTAGTAGGAGACAGGAAGACTACTGGGAGAACTGGGAAGGAGGAGGGGAAAGAGAGGGACAGAGGAACTATCTGAAGTTGGAGAAATCAATGTTCATACCGCTGGGGTGTAAACTGCCCAAGTGAAATATGAGATGCTGTTCCTCCAATTAGCCCTCACTATGACAATGGAGGAGGCCCAGGACAGAAAGTCAGACTGGGAATGGGAGGGGGAGTTGAAGTGCTGAGCCACCGGGAGATCAGGTTGGTTAAGGTGAACTGAGCAAAGGTGTTGAGCGAAACGATCGCCGAGCCTGCGCCTTGTCTCGCCGATTTCGAGAGGTTGACATCTGGAACAGCGGATACACTATTTTACCTCTCTACTGCCAACAGCAGAATTTCTCACTCCCACTAAACGTTCCCTTTCTCCTGTATCTGTACACGGTGGACGGCTTGATTGTAATCATGTATAGTCTTTCTGCTGACTGGGTAGCACGCAACAAAAAGCTTTTCACTGTACCTTGGTACACATGACAATAGTACAAGTGTTATAGCCCAAGTACTTTGCGTTTTTAATTGTAATTTAACTAAACTAAACTAAACACTTGGCTGAATCAGGTTCAAGAAATAATCACCCAAAATATCTATTCTTCTTGCCATTTAAATTGTAAGAGTGTGACCTCTGTATGTTACCTTTCACATCAGCAATTGCAGACGTTTACCTGTTTACCAGAAGTTTAGGGGCAGCACAGTGACGCAGCAGTAGAGTTGCTGCCTCACAGCGCCAGAGACACGGGTTCGAACCTGAGTGTGGGTGCTGTCTGTCCGGAGTTTTGCGTGTTATAGACAATAGACAATAGACAATAGGTGCAGGAGTAGGCCATTCGGCCCTTCGAGCCAGCACCGCCAGTCAATGTGATCATGGCTGATCATTCTCCATCAGTACCCCGTTCCTGCTTTCTTCCCATACCCCCTGACTCTGCTATCCTTAAGAGCTCTATCAAGCTCTCTCTTGAATGTATTCAGAGAATTGGCCTCCACTGCCCTCTGAGGCAGAGAATTCCACAGATTCACAACTCTCTGACTAAAAAAGTTTTTCCTCATCTCTGTTCTAAATGGCCTACCCCTTATTCTTAAACTGTGGCCCCAGGTTCTGGACTCCCCCAACATTGGGAACATGTTTCCTGCCTCTAACGTGTCCAACCCCTTAATAATCTCCCCGTGACCACGTGGGTTTTCCCCGGGTGCTCTGGTTTCCTCCCACATTCCTAAGACGTACAGGTTGGTAGGTTAATTGGCTCTGGTAAAAAGTGGAAATTGTCCGTCGTGTCAGCGCAGATTTGGTGGGCCGTAGGGCCTGTTTCCGCGTTGCACCTCCAAGCTAAACTAAACCATTGAATTAGCGGGATGCCTTGTAGGGGCAAACACAATTTAAAAATAAAACTGGCCAATGCTGCTGCAAGTTGTTTATTCACTGTAACAAACATGGCACAGATTGGACAAACGGGTGGCTGCTTCAAAAGCAAGAACGTCTTCAGGTGAGGAGCTATTGAGTATTCTACCTTGAAGATCCAATCACTACGATTGACCATCATTGATTGAAATGAAAAGAGGAAAGAGAAACTGAATGGAAACTTACCACATCAAAAGATTTGGTGGTTTTGTGAAACAAAAGCTAAGCTAAGACAATGCTGACAGACTACATTATTTTAGTTAGTGGGATAAGACAGCCAATTTTTCACAAAACCTCAACTCAGTGTCACTCCACCACTCACTTATGTGGGTTACGGATCAATGCGTACTTATTTGCCATTATGGATTACTCATGCTTAGTAGCGTTATTGGTTACAGGCTTGCAATTCTTTACTGACGACGTTCTGCTGACTTGAAGAAAAGGAAGTTTATTCCAGAGGAATTAAGTAAACAATTGGCAGATAGACACAAAATGCTGGAGTAACTCAGCGGGTCAGGCAGCATCTCTGGAGAGAAGGAAAAAGTTTCGGGTCGAGACCTTTCTTCAGACTGAGAATGAGGGGAGAGGGAAACTTAAGGTACAGAACAAATCAGAGTTGGCACCGATGACAAAGGTAAGGTGGAGCTCACAATGGTCCATTGTTGGCTGTGGAAGAGTAATAATGACGGGATACAAACAGTGAAACTAGCAGGATGTTGTTACCTCTTTCACTGCCAACAATGGACCAATGTGGGCTCCACCTTTTCTCAGTCATCGATGCCAGCTCTGATTTCTTTCGCACCTTTTCAGAGCTCTAGTTTCCCTCTCCCCTTCCTTTTCTCCAGAGATGCTGCCTGACCTGTTGAGTTATTCCAGCATTTTGTGTCTACCTCGGTTTCTTTGCACCCGCTGTTCCTTCCTACACAACCAATGGGCTGGCCCAAGGAACAGCAGGCTCACTTTAATTTCCTGACTGCAGTAAATGTTCATTTAATAGCAATTTTATGGAAGTATAGTTTGATTATTGATCGGGACATCCCAAAATGCTTAATTTGAAATTAATTACTTTTGAAATGTGGTCATTGTTTCAAAATAGCAAACATGTCAGGCAATTTGTAAAGAGCAAAGTGCCTGAGGCAGTGCCGAACCAAATGAATGCTGAAGTGTTGTGCGCCGGAGAACCATGGATCACGATGGCTGGAAAGCTTCTTGGCTTCTCTTCAAACAAGAGATTTTGTTTTATGTCCACGTATAATAATAAGTAGGATCTCCATTTAAGTCAAAACCTGCAGCAGCATTGTGCACTACCAAAATTAAATGTTAGCCTCGTCTGTTTTGGCCAAAGTGTTGGAGTGGCAGAATGTTGGGTTGGGTGGCAGACTGGCACAACAGGTAGTGCTTGTTCCTCAAATCTCCAAAGATCCAGGTTCGATCCTGACTTCCGGTGCTGTTTGAATGGATGAGCGTTTGATGGCACTGGACTCTCTTCGCTGGATTGTGGAAGGATATGTGGGGGGACCTGATTGAAACTTACCAAATATTGAAAAGCCTGGATAGTGGACGTCGAGAGGATGTTTCTACTGGTGAGAGAGTCTAGTGTCAGAGGTCATAGCCTCAGAATTAAAGGACGTTCCTTTCGGAAGGAGATGAGGAGGAATTTCTTTAGTCAGAGGGAGGTGATTCTATGAAATCCATTGCCACAGAAGGCTCTGGAGACTAAATCAATGGATATTTTTAAGGCAGGGATAGATGGATTCTTGATTAGTACGGATGTCAGGGGTTATGGGGAGAAAGCAGGAGATTGGGGTTAAGAGGGAAAGATAGATCAGCCACGATTGAATGGCGGAGTAGACAATGGGCTGAATGGCCTGATCCTGCTCCTATCACATATGAACTTATGAGTTTGAGAGTAGTCCCTGTGACAGCAGAGGTTTAGCCAGCACCCAGTTCCAGTGCTCTCGTTTCTTCCCACATGCAAATGATATACGCGTTGGTAGTTCAATTGGTTACTGTAAATAAATCCAAGTCTGTAAGTGGGTCATAAGGCAATAATTGGGCATGTAGGTTACAAGGAAATAAATTAGGTGCAGCACAGTGGTGCAGTGATAGAGCTACTGTCTCCTGGTGCCAGAGACCCGAGTTCAATCCTGACCTCGGGTGTTGTCCGTGTGGAGTTTGCACGTTCCCCCCTGTGATCGTGTGGGTTTCCTCCAGTTTCCTCCCATATTCCAAAGAAGGCAGATTTGTAGGTTAATTGGCGTTCCTAAATTGCCCCTCGCGTGTTGTGGGATAGCTAGTCAGAATGGGTGCTCTGTGGTCAGGATTGGCCAAAGGGCCTGATTAAATGGACCAATGGTCCAATGGGACAAATAGGAATGCTCCGAAAGCATAGACTCGATGGGCTGAATGGCCTCCATCTGCGTCATGTGAGAATATGAAATACATTAGATCTCGCAAATGCAGAGATTTAATGAACTGGCACATTTTTGAAGCAAATTGTAATTGAATTGCTGCAAAAATCAATCCTTAAATACAATACTCCAACTAACTTGCAAATGTACAGTGCACTGCACCTAATGAACATCGACCAAACAGGCCGGGATGGCCTCGATCCTCAGGCAAAGCAGACCACATATCTAACCTGAGAGATTGATTGAGGTACATCTGTTTATTACACTGTGTCGGTCACAGGGAAGGAGGGAACAAACCACGGGAGCGATCCATTACCTGGGCAAGTTGGTTAGAATAGACCCAGGGGTTGAAGGCCCTTCATCAGAATGGGAGAAACCCTCAAGCACCATCTGCTGGAAAGACAATTCAGTTCAGTTCAGTTCAATTTAGCTCAGGTTAGTTCATTGTCACGTGTACTGAGGTACAGAGTGTAATGTATTCATGCATATTCATGTGCCATGTTAATGAGTGGGTGTTCCATTAGCCGAGAACACTGGGTAAATAAAGACTGGCGCGATTCAGGCAACGAACGTGTGAGTGTACTTTATCTTTATGCCGTGCTGAACATAACAAAATTGGCGACGAGGACGGGATTGTGGAGGAGACAGTTTGTTTTGCATAGCTAGCATAGCTTTTGTACTGCTAAGTTTTAGGTGCTTTGCTACACCAGAACAGGCAGGAAGTCTGAGCTAATGCAAGGAAAAAATCTCTCCTCGTTCCTTTGTTTTAAAAAAAAAGAGAAGGACAAAATGGCGGCGTCCACGGGCTACATCGGAAGCCTGGGCATCTTTGACAAAAGTAGAGAGCCGTTCAGCTCCTATATGGAGAGAGCAAACATGTTCTTCATGGCAAACAACATCACGGAGACCAGTGGTGAAGGAGAGGTAGTGGCTGCGACAAATAAGGCCGTTCGTGAATGCATGAAAGCGATTCTGCTCACGGAGATTGGACCTGAAGTGTACGGCACACTCGTGAATATCCTTGCGCCCATAAAGGCAAAAGATGTGCCTTTCAGTGACATAAAGAAGTTGGAGGAGCACTTCAACCCAAAGCCTCTGGAAATTGCAGAAAGCTACAAATTCGGCACGAGAAACCAGAAGCAAAACGAGACAATCAGTGAGTACATTGTTGCCTTGAAAAACTTAACGTTGCACTGTAACTTTGGAACCTTTCTTGAACGCGCACTACGCGACAGATTTGTTTGTGGTCTAGTGTTGCTAGAAGTTTTGTATATTGGCCTGTTATAGACAGTGACATTGAGTCGCTGGTGAGCAAATGTAGCGTGTGTCAAAATTGCCGCAGTAAACCACCAAAAACACCACTGCAACCCTGGTCATGGCTAAGTAGACCGTTTCAGAGAGTTCATGTAGACTTTTGTGAAAAGGGTAATGATAATTTTCTGGTGCTAGTAGATAGTCATTCCAAATGGATTGAGGCTAAGCATATGGGGTCAAGCACTACTGCTGAGCGTACCATAGACGAGTTGAGATCGGTTTTTGCATGTCATGGTTTATCAGAAGAACTTGTTTCTGATAACGGACCTCAGTTTCGTTCAGAACAGTTCAAAGAGTTCATGCAGCGTAACGGGGTAAAACACACACTTGTTCCCCCATACCATCCAGCCTCCAATGGGGCGGCGGAAAGGTCTGTTAGAGTAGTCAAAGAGGCTCTCAAGAAACAGGTTTTGCAGGGTAGTTCAAAGCTCAGCATGAAACATCGTTTGGCTAGTTTCTTGCTGAAGTACAGAACTTCACCACACACAACTACGGGTTATTCACCTGCAGAACTGTTGATGAAGAGAAGGCTAAGAATACGCCTAAGTCTAGTTCAACCCAATTTGGCCTCAAGAGTTGAGCAAAAACAGTTAAGTCAAAAACACCACTTTGACTTCCACAAAAAGGAGAGGAACTTCAAGCCAGATGAGCAAGTTCGTGTGCTCAGTCCTCCCAACAAGTCCAGTCGAGACAAATGGGATGTTGCGAAAATAGTGGAAGTGTGTGGAACAAAAAGATACTTAGTGGATGTTGGAGACAAGATCAAAAGTGTTTATGTGGATCAAATGATTCCAGCCAAAGATGAACCAAAAACTGAGCATGAATTCCTAATCCCTGAGTATTCATCTGAAAGTAAGTTAGAAAAGACTATTGTGGTTGATACACAAAATTCAGTGAGTACAGATAAAGAAACAGACTTGTCTAGTCAAGGTCAGTGTACTAACATGGAGCCAAACAAGCCACAGTTGAGTCTACACGTACATCTGTTACGCCTGTTGCACCTGTTACTGTTAGACGATCAGGCAGGAACCGCAAACCAGTAATTAGGTTGAATTTGTAAGTTAGACAACTCACTCTACAACTAAAACGAAAATGTGTGAATATGTAAAATAAATGTATTATGTTTAGCATTTGAAATTTTGTGAATATGGTTAAAGGTATTGGTTTAAATCAGGTATCACAACATCAAAATTGTAACTGAGTACTTGGATTTAATACTTAAAAAAAGGAGAGCAGTGTAATGTATTCATGCATATTCATGTGCCATGTTAATGAGTGGGTGTTCCTTTAGCCGAGAACACTGGGTAAATAAAGGCTGGCGCGATTCAGGCAACGAACGTGTGAGTGTACTTTATCTTTATGCCGTGCTGAACATAACACAGAGGAAAGCTTTTGCTGCATGCTAACCTTGGCAGTAGGGCCAAGGAAGCACACCAACAACTACTTCCTTCGAAGGCTTAGGAAGTTCAGATTGTCACCAACTTCTACAGATGCGCCGTAGAAAGCATTTTATCGGTATGCATCACAACAGGGTTTGTGAACAGGGTTCCAAAACCGCAAGAAATTGCAGAGAATTTTGGACGCCGCCCAAACCATCACACAAACCAACCTCCCTTCCATACACCTCACACTGACTCTGCAAGGCCACCAGCATAATCAGGGACGAGTCGCACCCTGACCACTCCCTCTTCTCCCCTCTCCCATCGGGCATAGATACATATATACAGAGACAATAGGTGCAGGAGGAGGCTATGCGGCCCTTCGAGCCAGCACCGCCATTCAATGTGATCATGGCTGATCATCCACAATCAGTACCATCATCATCATATCATCATATATATACAGCCGGAAACAGGCCTTTTCGGCCCTCCAAGTCCGTGCCGCCCAGCGATCCCCGTACATTAACACTATCCTACACCCACTAGGGACAATTTTTACATTTACCCAGCCAATTAACCTACATACCTGTACGTCTTTGGAGTGTGGGAGGAAACCGAAGATCTCGGAGAAAACCCACGCAGGTCACGGGGAGAACATACAAACTCCTTACAGTGCAGCACCCGTAGTCAGGATCGAACCTGAGTCTCCGGCGCTGCATTCGCTGTAAAGCAGCAACTCTACCGCTGCGCTACCGTGTTCCTGCCTTCTCCTCATACCCCCTTGATTCCGCTATCCTTAAGAGCTCTATCTAACTCTCTCTTGAATGTATCCAGTGAATCGGCCTCTACTGCCTTCTGAGGCAGAGAATTCCACAAATTCACAACTCTCTGTGTGAAAAGGTTTTTCCTCATCTCAGTTCTAAATGGCTAACCCCTTATTCTTAAACTGTGGCCCCTGGTTCTGGACAGCCCCCAACATCAGGAACATGTTTCCTGCATCTAGCGTGTCCAATCCCTTAATAATTTTATGTTTCTATAAGATCCCCTCTCATCCTTCTAAATGCCAGTGAATACAAGCCCAGTCGCTCCATTCTTTCATCATATGACAGTCCTGCCATCCCAGAATTAACCTCGTTAACCTACGCTGCACTCCTTCAATAACAAGAATGTCCTTCCTCAAATTAGGAGACCAAAACTGCACACAATACTCCAGGTGTGGTCTCACCAGGGCCCCGTACAACTACAGAAGGACCTATTTGCTCCTAAACTCAACTCCTCTCGTTATGAAGGGCAACATGCCATTAGCTTTCTTCACTGCCTGCTGTACCTGCATGCTTACTTTCAGTGATTGATGTACAAGGACACCCAGGTCTTGTTGTACTTCCCCTTTTCCTAACCTGACTCCATTCAGATAATAATCTGCCTTCCCGTTCTTGCCATCAAAGTGGATAACCTCACACTTATCCACATTATACTGCGTCTGCCATGCATCTGCCCACTCATCCAACCTGTCCAAGTCACCCTGCATTCTCAGAGCATCCTCTTCACAGTTCACACTGCCACCCAGCTTTGTGTCATCTGCAAATTTGCTAATGTTACTATTAATTCCTTCATTTAAATCATTAATGTTTTTTGTAAATAGCTGCGGTCCCAGCACCGAGCCTTGCGATGCCCCACTGCCTGCCATTCTGAAAGGGACCCGTTAATCCCTACTCTTTGTTTCCTGTATGCCAACCAATTTTCCATCCATGTCAGTACCCTACCCCCCAATACCACGTGCTCTAATTTTGCCCACTAATCTCCTGCGTGGGACCTTATCAAAGGCTTTCAGAAAGTCCAGGTACACTACATCCACTGGCTCTCCCTTGTCCATTTTACTTGCAAAAGGTGTAGAAGTGTGAAAATGCACACCTCAAGATTCAGGGACAGTTTCTTCCCAGCTGTCCGTGATGGTTCAGACAACTGAACCATCCTGCCAACAACTAGAGAGCAATCCTGAATTACTATCGACCTCATTGGAGACCCACGGACTATTTTTGATCAGACTTTATCTTGCACTAAACGTTATTTACGTTATTCCCTTTAACATGTACTAGTAAACTGTGGGCGGCTTGATTGTAATCATGTATGGTCTTTCTGCTAACTGAATAGCATGCAACGAAAGCTTATCACTGTACCTCGGTACACATGCCAATAGACTAAACTAAACCTCTCACTCACTGTCCACATCTTCCGTCAGAATATTGAGGCCTGTGTCCGTGAAGCTCTTACCCACACTGGGACTTTGCTGCCATGGCTCTTGTCAGTATTGCCTCTGCTCCCACCAGTTCCAGTTCTCAGTGCTCCTGTGGCCTTTGATAACCAATGGTTCAAAGTTTCTTCATTATCACATGTACCAAAGTACAGTGAAATTCTCTTTTTGCATACAATTCAGTAAAATTATTGCCATACATAAACGCAATCCCAGATTAAGCAGAGAATGTACAGTAACAGCCGACTGAGACTGTATGCAGGAGTCACCAGGTTTTGGTGCCATTTTCAAAGTCCCAGCTGTAGCTGGCCATAAAGGCCCCTGGGTGTGATGTTAATAGGTGTAGGCTGGTTTATGGCTGGTGGACAAGATTTCTGAACTGTTTTGTTCTTACGATGCAGTCATGAAGCAAATTGTCACAATTGGTGGCAACTAAAAATCTCATCTTTAGTTCAGTTTAGAGATACAGCGCGGAAACGTGCCCACCAAGTCCACGTCGACCAGCGATCCACTTACACTAACACTACCCTACACACTAGGGACCATTTACAATCCTTTCCGAAGCCAGTTGGCCTATAGATAATAAACAATAGACAATAGGTGCAGGAGGAGGCCATTCGGCCCTTCGAGCCAGCACCGCCATTCAATGTGATCATGGCTGATCATTCTCAATCAGTACCCCGTTCCTGCCTTCTCCCCATACCCCCTGACTCCGCTATCCTTAAGAGCTCTATCTAGGTCTCTCTTGAATGCATTCAGAGAATTGGCCTCCACTGCCTTCTGAGGCAGAGAATTCCACAGATTCACAACTCTCTGACTGAAAAAGTTGTTCCTCATCTCCGTTCTAAATGGCCTACCCCTTATTCTTAAACTGTGGCCCCTATAAACTATAAACCTGTACGCCTTTGTATTGTGGGAGGAAACTGGAGCACCTGGAGAAAACCCACATGGTCACGGGGAGAACGTACAAACTCCGTACAGATAGCACCCATAGTCAGGATCAAACCCGGGTCTCTGGCGCTGTATGGCAGCAACTCTACCGCAGTGCCACCGTGCAACCCAATATCCAAGCACGGAATTAAAACGAAAGATGCTGGATAAACTCAATGGGTCAGGCAGCATCTGTGAAGAAAGAGGAACAGTCAATGTTTCAGGTCTGATGAAGGGTCCCACACCTGAAATGTTAACCATGTCTCTCTCTACAGATCTTCAAGGCTTCCTGGCCTGCTGAGTGTTTGCGTCATTTTCTGTTTCAATTTCAGATTTCCAGAATCTGCAGCTTTTTGATTTCCAAACCTTGCATTGGATTCTGCATGAGAACCATACAGTTGCCACGTTGTGACTGGAATGCCAAAACCCCATCCAGCACCACCTGGGTGCATAATTTCATGCAAATCTATCTTGCCAAGACCCAGCCTTGAATGTTAAAGCTGTTAATGTTATCGCTGTAAAAGAAGTCAGCAAAGCACCTAAAACATCTGACATTGTCCCAAACATTCTACGAGCTTCAATCTTTGCTTTGTTGATTATATAGGAAGTGTGACAGTGCCCCGTCCCTCAGGTCTGGGGAACATGGATAGGTGACGTTTCTCGGGGTCGAGACCCTTCTTCAGACTGAAGAAGGGTCTCAACCCAAAACGTCACCTATCCATGTTCTCCAGAGATGCTGCTTGACCTGCCGAGTTACTCCAGCACTTTGTGTCCTTGAAGTAAAAATGCGCCATGTTCATGTGACCCTACCTTTTTGTTGAATACTCCGGTCACTCTGGCTGTGGGTAATAATTGGGCCATGGTGGGTTTCTTTACTTTTCTTTAATTACAGGCAATCACAGTGGCAGGTAATTCAACCTGCAATCACCATGTTTCCTTCAGGTGACCTTCTGCGCTACACATGTCCCCAATACAACAATTGAGGGTAGGAACTAAAATTAATGTTGGGCATGACTGACTAACCAAAATCTTATACAATAATAATAATATAATTAGTAGTCACCTAATAATAAACGTAGTACTAATAGCGGTGGCACAGTGGTAGAGTTGCTTCCTTACAGCGGCAGAGATCCAGGTTTGATCCAGACTATGGGTTCTGTCTGTACGGGGTTTGTACATTCTTCCCGTGATCTGCGTGGGTTTTCTCCGAGAACTTCAGTTACCTCCCCCCAATCCAAAGACGTACAGGTTTGTAGGTTAATTGGCTTGGTATAAGTGTAAAAATAGTCCCTCTTGTGTGTAGGGTAGTGTTAATGTGAGGGGATCACTGGTCGATGATGACTCGGTGGGCCGAAGGGCCTGTTTCCGCGCTACATCTCTAAACTA